>NC_137018.1:44841167-44856167 GCF_032717465.1 Coenobita brevimanus
CTTAAACACATTTATCACATAGCTGATGAAAAAATGTAAACCGATAGAATAAAATTATTTTTAATTCCTAGAACTCATGTCATTTCATTCATTCATTCATTGCCAGACGCCATGTATCCCAGACGGGGTGGCCAATGGCTTAGAGTTAATTGTTTTACAGGGAGGGGCACTAATCCTCCACCAACCCCACTTGACACGTAGGGATGCCAACAGCATCTGGTGTTCCCAGGCGGTCACCCATCCAAGTACTAACCAGACCCAACGCAACTCATGTCAACTTATTCAAAAAGTCAGTCCACATTCACAATGATGATCTGTCAAGGAGCTGTGGTACCATATGTAACAACCCGTATGTTAATCAATAATAAACTTGTCAATGATCATTCATTTATTTTCAAAACAAACCTGGTACACAATGGTTTGGTCTGTGATCAATTGGCAGAACGATTAAAGGTTATGCTCTGTTATGGGTCCACGACGGTAGAATTTCCTTAAACGATAATTATGGTTGTTGAACCAACGGCCATACCACGTTGAGTACGCCGCTTCCCGTCCGATCAGCGAAGTTAAGCAACGTTGGGTCTGGTTAGTACTTGGATGGGTGACCGCCTGGGAACACCAGATGCTGTTGGCATAATGTTCTCCCTACGTGTCAAGTGGGGTTGGTGGAGGATTAGTGCCCCTCCCTGTAAAACAATGAACTCTGAGCTCTTGGCC
The DNA here is from genome assembly GCF_032717465.1 of Coenobita brevimanus. Taxonomy (NCBI): domain Eukaryota; kingdom Metazoa; phylum Arthropoda; class Malacostraca; order Decapoda; family Coenobitidae; genus Coenobita; species Coenobita brevimanus. The sequence continues at coordinate 44,841,885 of NC_137018.1, forward strand.
ACCCTGTTTGGGATACATGGCGTCTGGCAATGAATGAATGAGTACAACATTCCCGTCCTTACGAGGTGCCACCCACACAAGCCGAGAGATAGACATTTGAGCTGAGATGGCTGTCAAGCATTTATATTCACCGCGATTTATCATAGGGGCATTTGTTTTCTTAGTGTAATAGGAAAAGTTTACGGTAGGATACTTATTGACAGAGTTGGGGAAACAACAGAGGGTTTAGTTGCAGAAGAACAGGCAGGTTTCAGGAAGGTAAGGGGCTGTGTAAATCAGATATTCATCCTAAAGTCTTTCGTGGAAAAGTCTTGAGGGAAAGAAGTTGTAAGTGGCCTTCATGGATTTAGAGAAAGCATAATATGACAGAGTGGATAGACAATGAATGTGGAAAATATTAAGAAATTTTGGAGTAAATGGGAAGTTGTTGAATGTCGTGAAAAGTATGTATGAAGGCATGATGGCTGCAGTGCATGGGGATGGTGAACCAAGTTAATTTTTTTATCTGAATGTTGGATTAAAACAGGGGTGTGTCATATCTCCATGGCTGTTCAATCTGTACATGGATGGAGTTATAAGACATACATGTAGGGCACTGGATGTTGGTGTGGTCCTAATTAGGAAGGGCAGCATTTGGAAACTTCCTGTTCTGTTTGCATATGATACTGTATTGCAAAGTGATGACAACAGGGAATGAGCTTAGGAGTGTAGGAAATGGAGGCTACAGATGAATATAGGAAAGAGTCAAGTTGTGGTCTTTACGAGAAATGTCACTGAATGCAGAGTAAGGATGAATGATAAGGAAATGGGCAATGTGAGTGCATGTTAAGAAATTCGGTGATGTGATGAGTATGGATGGAAGTTTAGAAGATGAAGTGTTTGAAAAGGTACAACAAGGAAGAAATATTGCTGGTTCTTTCATAGCAGTGATAAGAAATAGGGAAGTGAGCATGGAATATGTAAAAATGCCGTTACATGATAGTATTGTGATACCAAATCTAACGTATAGAAGTGAAGATTAGACCTTGCTGGAAGGACATAAGAGTGCAAGTAGTGGAATTGAGTTATTTGAGAGGAGCATGTGGAGTTACATGGAGAGAGAGAGACTGACAAATGAGGAAGCGAAGGAGCATTGTGGTGTAGATGTAGATGTGATAGAAAGCGTTAGGAGAGATATACCGAGGTGATTTGGTCATATGACGAGGATGGAGAGCAAGAGACTAATAAGGACAAAGTATGTGAATGAGGTGGAGGGTGGGTGGAGGGGTGAGAGGGAGGGGGAGACTGAGGATGAGATGGAGGGATGGAGTGGAAAGGTACATGAGAGAGAGGGGTGTGAGCTGGGGGGAGGGCACTGAAATGGCAGGGAGCAGGGTGACATGGAGGTAATTTGTTTAAGGCCACCCCTTACAGGACTAACGCATCGGCTATACATAAATACAATGATTATCTCTTTATTGTTCCATCTTGCATGGGCAAGGCGACTGAAACACCATCACATCACCAAATAACAAAGCATGTGCAAAATTATTGGTACAGTGCAGTATCATGTGGAGTGGCAACATTTTTGTCTGTGAATACTGAACCTTGTGACCTGGCAATAATGTCTGGCAAGGATCCTCCCACTAGTGTTAAGCATGGTACTAATGAGGGTGCCAATGGCATGCCTGGTGTATATACAGTATATACAAATATATATATATACTGTATATGTAATGGGTAATTACTGTGCTCCATTCGGATTGAACCGGTGAAGGCGGACCAACTTGCGTAGCCCTGGGCTCCTATGCTCCTCATGGGGCAAAGTAGGATTGGATGATGATGATGATGATATATATATAGTATATACTGTTGATATCTATCTATCAATCTATCTATTGCCACGCCACAATCCCATTCGGGGTGGCCACAAACAAATCGCCTTCATGTCACCCTGTCCCCCGCCATTTCACTGCTGTGCTTCCAACTCACACCCCCCTCTCTCATATACCTTTCCACCCCATCCCTCCATCTCATCCTAGGCCTCCCCCTCCCTCTCCCCACCTCTACCTCACTCACATACACTCTCTTCGTCAGTCTTTCACCCTCCATCCTCTCCACGTGGCCAAACAACCTCAGTGTATTTCTCCTAACGCTTCTTATCACATCCACATCCACACCACAATGCTCCTTTATATCCTCATTTGTCAGCTGTCTCTCCATGTGACTCCACAGGCTCCTCTTAAATAACTCATTTCCACTGATCTCACTCTTGACTTGTGCCATTCCAACAGTGTCCAAGCTTCACTTCCATAAATTAGAGTTGGTATCACAATACTGTCATGTAGTAACTTTGTCACTTCCATGCTCACTTATCTGTTTCTTACCACTGCTTTCAAGGAACCAGCAACCTTTCTTCCCTACTGTACCCTTCCAAACACTTCACCCTCCAAACCTCCATCCTTACTCATCACACTACCCAAGTACTTAAACGTACTCACATTTTCCAATTCCTCACCATCCAACCTTACTGTACATTCACTGACTTCACCTCTCTCAAAGACCATCACTTTACTCTTCCCTACATTCACTTTTAGATTCCGTTTCTTACACACACTTCCAAACTCATCCACCAAGCCTTGCAGCTCCCCTTCATCTTCACTCAACAACACAGTATCATCTGCAAACAACAGTACAGGGGGTTTCCAGACACTACCCTCTCTCACCAGGGCCACTCCAACATCCGCAACCCTACCTTGTACCTCTTTTATTACCCCATCCATGTACAGATTGAACAATCATGGAGACGTGACACATCCCTGTTTCAACCCAACCATCAAAGAAAAAAATTCACTCAGTTCACCATCCTCATGCACTGCAGCCTTAGCATCATCATACATACTCTTCACAGCATTCAACAACTTCCCATCTACTCCATATATTCTTAATACTTTCCACAATCTTTGTCTATCCACCCTGTCATATGCTTTCTCCAAATCCATGAAAGCCACATACAACTTCTTTCCCTTCTCCAGAAACTTTTCCACTAAAGATCTAAGAATGAATATCTGATCTACACACCCTCTTCACTTCCTAAAGCCTCCCTGTTCTTCTCCAACTAATTTCTATGTTATTTCCCTAACTCTGTCAATTAGTATCCTACCATACACTTTTCCTATTATACTAAGAAGACAAATGCCCCTATGATTACCACACACTTCTTTTTCTCCTTTTCCTTTGTACAACGGAATAATTATACCTGACTTCCAAACCTCCGGAACTCTACCTTCCTCCCAGGCCAATCTGCACATCTTCCACATCCATTCTACTACTATCTCTCCCCCATGCTTCAACATTTCACCACACACTCCATCAATTCCTGGGGCTTTCCCCAATTTAACTTTCTTCATTGCTTCCACAACTTCTATCTTACTGATTTCTTGCTGTCTTCTCACCTCCCTCCTTCTCCCAGCCATTCCCCAGCCACTTATACTCACATTACTTCCATCCTTTATGTTCAACAATTCCTTAAAGTGTTCTCTCTATCTGCTCACTTTTTCTCCCTTCTCCACTAGTGATCTACCATTTTTATCTTTCACTCCCCTGCTTCGGTCCGAGGCACTTTGTTCGCTTTTTTAGTTAGTTCTTTTTACGGGGTGGGGCACTAACCCACCCCCAACCCTTTTAGTCGCCTCGTACGACAAGCAGGGATACTGGGGGAGTATTCTTGAAACCCCCCTACCCCCAGGGGAAGTTAAGAAGTCACTGCATGATAGTATTGTGATCCCTACCCTGACGTATGGAAGCGAGGCATGGACCTTGCAAGAGGGGAACAAGTCAAGAGTGAGAGCAGTGGAAATGAGTTACTTGAGAGGAGCTTGTGGAGTGACGTGGAGGGACAGGTTGACGAATGAAGAAGTGAAGGAACGCTGGGGGGTGGATGTGGATGTGGTTGAGAAGATTAGGAGAAATACACTGAGGTAGTTTGGACATGTGAAGAGAATGGAGAATGAAAGACTGACTAAGAGGGTGTATGTAGGTGAGGTGGAGGGAGGGAGAGGGAGAGGTAGACCGAGGATGAGGTGGAGGAATGGAGTTGAGAGGTATATGAGGGGGGGGGGGTGAGTTGGGGGGAGGGTAGTCAAATGGTGGGTGACAGAGCGACTTGGAGGCGTTTTGTCTGCGGCCACCCTTTGCAGGATTAGGGCATCGGGCTATAGATAGATAGATAGATAGATAGACTCCCCTGCTTACTTCACTAGTTATCTTTATATATATACTGTGGTAGGTGGGGGCGCTCACCATCCACTCACTCGATGTAGTGCTGCTCTCAGGTGTCTGCCCTTTCCTCTCCATTCTTCTTTCCTTCCATTCTCTTCTGTCTTTCTTTCCTTCATTCTTTCCTTGTCCTTCTGCCTATGGGTGACTTTACACTCCCTCTTCTGTATTTCTTTCCTTCATTCTTTCCTCTTCCTTCAGCCTGTGGGTGACTCTACACTGAGTGACAAGCCAAATGGTTTCCTGTACACCAGGAAAGCATTTACTACGATGGGTGGTAACCATATAACCAAATTTTGGCGTCTGGTGGTTTTAGTGGGTAATTATTGCGCTCCAGTCGGATTGAGCCAGTGAAGGTTTATATCCAAGGGGTGGTTGGGGTTGATTGCTCATGTAATACCACTCAGGGATGAGTGAGGCTGGTCACTCTCATCTTAAATGTCAGGACCAACTGCCTAGCCCCGGGCTCCTACGGTCCTCATGGGGCAATGTAGGATTGGATGATGGATATATATACAGTAATCCCTATACTATCCAGACGCCAACCTACCGAACATTGTGGACCTGGACCTTAAAAAAAACTTTTTCCCCTCCCGTAATTTGAAATTGCCACACGGCGCCGAACAGCTGTTTACACCATGGCCCCTTTACCCCTTCCTTCCTCCCCCCTCCCCAGTCAGGGTTGCTAATTGGTATTTTTCATTTCCAAATGTGGGCCAATTTGGTAATGAAAAATTCATTTGGTAATGAATCAGAATAATGCATTACCAAATGGATTTTTCACATGCATGAGGATACACAGGATGGAGATGTGGATTGTTTGCTCTCTCTGATTAATGTGCTAGCCTACATAGCGTGAAAACAATCAACACGCTGTTAATTATAAGGAGAGTGATTATATGTATTTCTATCTATCTATCTATCTATCTATAGCCCGACGCCCTAATCCCGCAAAGGGTGGCCGCAGACAAAACGCCTCCAAGTCGCTCTGTCACCCACCATTTGACTACCCTCCTCCCAACTCACCACCCCCTCCCTCATATACCTCTCAACTCCATCCCTCCACCTCATCCTCGGTCTGCCTCTCCCTCTCCCTCCCTCCACCTCACCTACATACACCCTCTTAGTCAGTCTTTCATTCTCCATTCTCTTCACATGTCCAAACCACCTCAGTGTATTTCTCCTAATCTTCTCAACCACATCCACATCCACCCCACAGCGTTCCTTCACTTCTTCATTCGTCAGCCTGTCCCTCCACGTCACTCCACATGCTCCTCTCAAGTAACTCATTTCCACTGCTCTCACTCTTGACTTGTTCCCCTCTTGCAAGGTCCATGCCTCACTTCCATATGTCAGGGTAGGGATCACAATACTATCATGCAGTGACTTCTTAACTTCCATACTCACCTCCCTATTTCTCATCACTGCTTTCAGTGTACCAACAACCTTCCTTCCTTGCTGTACCCTTTCACGCACTTCATCCCCCAAAGTTCCATCCTTACTCATCACACTACCTAAGTACTTGAATGCACTCACATTCTCCATATCCTCACCATCCAACCTCACTGCACACTCTGTGACTTCATTCCTCTCAAACACCATAACTTTACTTTTGTTTACATCAACTTTCAGATTCCTCCTCCTACACACTGTCCCAAATTCATTCACCAAACCTTGCAACTCCCATTCATCTTCACTCAACAGTACTGTATCATCAGCAAACAGCAACACCGGAAGCTTCCAAATCTCACCCTCATTCATCAGAGCCACCCCCACATCCACTGCCCTACCCTGCACCTCCTTTACAACCCCATCCATGTATATATTAAACAGCCATGGAGACATCACACAACCCTGTTTCAGTCCCACATTGAGATCAAAGAACTCACTCAGCTCACCATCCACTCGCAACGTAACCCTAGCTCCCTCGTACATACTCTTCACAACACTCAACAATTTCCCATTCACTCCATATATTCTTAATACCTTCCACATACCTTGCCTATCTATTCTGTCATAAGCTTTCTCCAAGTCCATGAAGGCAGCATACACTTTCCTTCCCTTCTCTAGATACTTCTCCACTAAACATCTTAGAACAAATATCTGATCTACACATCCTTTTCCCTTCCTAAATCCCCCTTGTTCTTCTCCAACTAGCTCCTCTGTCATATGCCTAACCTTATCAATGAGTATTCTACCATATATTTTACCAGTCACACTAAGTAGGCAAATACCCCTATGGTTACCACATACTTCTCTCTCTCCTTTTCCTTTGTATAAAGGAACAATTATACCTGATTTCCAGTCCTCTGGAACCCTTCCCTCTTCCCAAGCCAATCTACACAACTTCCATATCCACTCCACAACAATCTCACCCCCAAACCTAAGCATTTCACCACACACTCCATCAATTCCTGGGGCCTTTCCCAACTTAATATTCTTCATCGCTTCCACTACTTCCGCCCTACTGATCTCCTCCTCCCTCCTCTCATCTCTTCTTCTCCCAGCCATTCCCCAACCACTTATACTCGCACTGCTCTCACTCTCCACATTCAACAAATCCTCAAAGTGCTCCTTCCATCTCCTCAGTTTCTCTCTCTTCTCCACCAACAATCTATTATTCCTATCTTTCACTCCCCTACTATTTCCCCCTTTCACACTGCCTTACTTTCTTTACCTCCTTCCAAAACAATTTCTTACTCTCCCTCCATTTCACACTCAGATTCCTCCCAAACTCCTCATCCACTTTCTTTTTACTCTCCTTCACCAGTCTCTTAACCTCCCTTCTCCTGTTCACATATACCTCTCTCTTCTCTCTCTCATCTTCTCCCCTACCTCTACTCGCTAACCATTCACTATATGCCTTCTTCTTTTGTTCCACAGCTCGTTTCACCTCATCATTCCACCATGCTGTCCCTTGCACACCCTTGCATCTCCTCCTCACTCCACAAACCGCCTCACACGCTGCGCCTATCTCTTCCATGAATATCTTACATACGTCTTCCACCCCTTCCATCTGCTCTAGCTCATACCTTCCCAGTCTTTCTTCCACTATGCTCTTATACTCTGTCATTTTCTCACTATCTTGCAATTTCTCCACTCTTCTCACAGGAGTTGCTTCCTCCTGTCTTCCCCTTCGTCTCCTCAACCACTTTCTTTGCAGCTCTACCTTGGCCATCACTAAGTGATGGTCCGAGACTCCATTCCCCCACCCTCTCCACACTCTTGCATCCAACACTTGTCTTCTCATTCGCTCATCCACACATACGTAGTCTATCATTGCCTTTCGTTCAACAAGTTCACCATCCATCCTCCTCATTACTCTCCATGTATACCGGTGGATCATCTTATGCCGAAAGTAGGTGTTGGCTATTGCCAACCCCTTACAAGCACAGATGTCCACCAAAGCACTTCCATTCCCATCTACGTCAGCTAGCACACCCTACTGACCAACCACTCCATCCACTCGTACATTCCCAACTATGCCATTCATATCTCCAATCAACAGCACTCTCTCGCTCATCTCAAACTTGTCCATACACACTTCTACACTCGCCCAAAACTCATCTTTCACTCTTGCCACTCGATCCTCTGTCGGGGCATACACACATACAATCGCCCACGCTTGTATACCTACTTTCATCCTCACCCATACAATCCTTGCACCCACTGTTCCATACTCTCTTATATTCTCCTTCCACTTCTTGCTTATCATCAGACATACTCCCTCTCTTGACCTCTCATTTTCATTGACTCCCGCACATATACCTAAACCCTTTCACCTTTCCATTTAGTTTCAGTCAATCCACATATATCCACTTTTGCATCCTCAAGCACCTGAACAATCTCTCTCTCTCTTTCACTTCATCATTCACTCCTCTCACATTCCACGTTCCCACCCTAAGAATGTCCTTTGTCCGTTCCTTAGTCGTCAACGTATGGTCCGTCCGGGTCCGAGGAGCTTTGTTCGCTTTTTTAGTTAGTTCTTTTTACGGGGTGGGGCACTAACCCACCACCAACCCTTTTAGTCGCCTCGTACGACAAGCAGGGATACTGGGGGAGTATTCTCGAAACCCCCCTACCCCCAGGGGTAGTGAAGAATAAATGCTAGCTTTACGTATTTGGTAATGAAAAGTTAAATTTGGTAATGAAAATTGAGGAGTTTGGTAATGTGGCTGTTGCGATCTGGCAACTCTGTTTCCCAGTCGCCAACACTCAACAGTTACTGCTTAACTTCGATCGCAAGTGGATGCTTATCAGTGTGGATCCCACACGTCTTTTTTTTTTTTTTGGTGAATAAACAGTAAATAAACAGCGATACCTCACCAGCAGACCACACGGGAATTTACAGTGTTGTGCAGTGTTAAGAAATTAGAATTTATAGTGCAAACGATTAACTGTGGAGTGCAAACTGGCGATTGAAACTGGCGTGGTGCAATTAACAATATGCAGTGTAAAACAATTATAACTCACAGTGCAAAGAATTACTGTAAGTGCTGCACAACACTGGATTACTGTACATGGTTCAAAAGCATTTTCATCACTGCCAAAGCCTTAAGAATGCGGTCACAGATGTGCTGTAAGTACCCTGGCTGAGGTACAGTCACTTCTAATTCCTCATTCTTTGGTTTCTTTTCATTTACTTCATGCTTTACATCCATTATTGGTGTGAATTGGGTCTTAAATAGGTGCTATGCATGTCCGGTAGGAAGTTATTTAGGTGGCTTTCAAAGTTGGGCTGGGATAGGGACCTTAAGTACTAGTCCAGCAGGCAGGTGCCCACTTTCCAGACGGGACCACTTCCAGACATGCCTTTGGCTCTATTACATCGGATAGTGGAGCGATTACTGTATATACGGTATATATATATATATATATATATATATATATATATATATATATATATATATCCATCTATCCATCATCCAATCCTAAGTTGCCCCATGAGAAGCGTAGGAGTCCAGGGCTAGGCAGTTGGTCCTGACATTTAAGATGAGAGTGACCAGCCTCATTCATCCCTGAGTGGCATTATGTGAGCAATAAATCCTAACCACCCCTTGGATATAAATCTTCACTGGCTCAATCCGATTGGAGCACAATAATTACCCACTAAACCACCAGGCGCCAAAATTTGGTTATATGGTTACCACCCACCATAGTAAATAGTTTCCTGGTGTACAGGAAACCATTTGGCTTGTCACTCAGTGTAGAGTCACCAATAGGCAGAAGGAAGAGGAACGAATGAAGGAATGAAAGACAGAAGAGGGAGTGTAAAGTCACCCGTAGGCAGAAAGATGAGGAAAGAATGAAGGAAAGAAAGACTGAAGAAGATGGAAGGAAAGAAGGATGGAGGAGAGGACAGGGCAGACACCCGAGAGCAGCACTACATTGAGTGAGTGCATGGTATATATTTAATATATATATATATTTTATATATATATATATATATATATATATATATATATTATATATATAGTTATCCCTCTAATATCCGAACATCCCCACTAACCGAACATAATCGTCCCGGGATCCAAACCCCCCCCCCCCACCCGCCCCAAAATCCCGCCCGTAATTTGAACTTGCACGTGGCGAGGGACAGCTTTGTTGTGGCGCGTCATTCCTCCGACGTCCGATAGAAAGCCGCTGCATCCTCCCCACTTTCCGCCTCTCTCTCGCCGCGAGTGCACGCTCGTCGTTATGGCTGCCCACGTGCTCGCTTTTGTGGTGGTGCCTTACCTGCTGCAGGCACTCCTGCTGCTCTCGGGCCTCCTATTAGTGTGTGTGATGATGGCCCCGCCGCCTGAGAAGAGGATGAGAGTGGTGTTGACTCTGGAGAAGAAAAGGGAGATATTGGAGAAAGTAGATGTGGGGTGGTCTTCTTCCCGCATCCTCCGCAAGTTCAACCTGGCCCAATCTACTTTGTTCGATATCAAGAGATCCTGGGACAAACTCATGCAGTACACGGCTGACTTCTTGTAGATAAGCAAATGCAACGTGGAGAGGAAGGTGATGTTTACTCCAAACTTTGATGAAACCGACCACTCCACGTTGATTTGATATCGACAGCAACGTGCTGCTGGTGTGATGGTACGTGGAACGGAGCTGAAGGCTGCTGCTGAGAAGTTCACCAGGCTTCACGACGCCCTAGACTTCAAGGCATCCGAAGGTTGGCTCTTCGCGTTCAAGTTACAGCATGGCCTTACCAACCGTAAAGCTCATGGCAAAGCTTTGGACGCTAACGAGGATGGAGTTGACGAGTTTCGGCACAAGGTGAAGGGCTTGTTCGACAGGGAGGGCCTCACTCTCGGCCAAGTCTACAACGCTGACGAAACTGGTTTATTCTATCGCTCTTTGCCAACGAACACTCTAGCCGAGGAGACGGAGAAGCGTGTACCTGGCCGCAAGCTCTCCAAGGAACGGATATCTGCTTTGTGTTGTGCCAATGCTAACGGCATGCACCGGCTAAAGCCCGTTGTTGTTGACCGTGCAAAGCAGCCTTGGTGTCTTCGTGGGGTGATGGATGTCCTTCCTGTCGTCTGGTACCATTCCTTGAAGGCATGGTTTACAGCCCAGATCTTCAAAGACTGGTTCCACCGCCACTTCGTCAAGGAGGTCATCAATTACCAGACGAAGACACTGGGAATCCAGGGCGACCAGGTAAAGGCCCCCCTTCTCCTCGACAATGCACCTGCCCACCCATGCGACAAGGACTTGGTGGCTGAGAATGGCCGGATTAGGTGCATGTTTCTGCCACCTAATACAACTGCTCTCATCCAACCAATGGACCAAGGAGTGATCGTGGCAACAAAGCGCCTATACTGCCGGAAGTTCCTGGACGAGGTGATGGTTGTTCTCGAGGACGAGCGCAGGGAGGGACGGGACACACGAGGCCAGCGGACTTTGGAAAACCTTCGCCGCTACAACATCAAGTCTGCACTCTACAACTAGGCCAGTGCATGGAAGGAAGTCCCTGTCAAGACTCTAGAAAATGGTTAGTCTCGTCTGCTTCTCGGAACGGATGTGGAGTACGATTTTCTAGGGTTTGACATGGATGACTTCCATGCACGGCTACGTACGCATGGTGACGATGTTGATGTGGACGATGTGCGTGAGTGGTTGGATGACGATGAGGGCAATCCTGGGTATCAGACATTGTCTGATATCGAGATCGTGTCTTCAGTTGCAGGTGTCAGTACCGAGCTTGAAGATTCCCACGAGGAAGGCGAATATGATGCGGACTCCTCTCAGTAGGACACTACTCCAGCCATCCCCAAGCTAAGCACACTCCGGGAACACCTAGAGTTTGTCCTTGACTACCTGGAACACCTGGACTGCGACAGGGAGATGGGGCCCTTGGGACTTGTGGAGGAAGTGCGTGCTTTCAGGCACCGCATCATCAATCGTCAGAATCGTCGGTCCTTGCATCAATCAACAACTGACAGTTTTTTCAGGCCCGTGAACCCCGCTGTGCCCAGCCCTGGCTCCACTCCGTTGCCTCCCCAAGACAGGCCCTCATGCTCCGAGCCACAGCCCAGCACATCAGCCACGGTGGAGTCACTGCTCGACGTGAGTTTGCGTCTGTCTTCAGAGTCGTCTGCAGTGGGTACGCCATCACCACAACCCAGCGACGCACCCCTAGGTCACCTGCCAGTGATACTCTCGGACTCTGACAGTGATTAAACAGCAAGAACTTCTCCACTAGACCACACGGGAATTTACAGTGTTGTGCAGTGAAAAAAACAGTGTGTTGTGTTATGGATTTACAGTTGTGAGTGAAAAGACTAACTTGGAACAAAATTTAATGTAAATAGACTTGTTTGTTTTTGCTTTAGAAAATTATTAGAAGAATGGGAAAAGTTAAAGTGCAGAGTGCAACACTTAGTAAGTTACAATGGAGCATTAGTTAGACGAGTGAGCACTGGGAAGAGAACTTCTGAGTGCGATTGACTAAGTTCAGTGCAAGACTTCAGGAACAGTGTACTGGAAGTGCTTCAGGAAATCCTTCTTACTGTCAGAGTCCGCAAGGAGGCGGTTATTCATCGAGGTGGCCATGGACTTGCTGTAAGTAGGCAGAATGTTTCATACTGTACTTTTTTCCATACTATACTTACCTCAAACACCTCATTTCACTCTTTAATGTCCTTTATTGGTGTGAATAGGGTGTCATGAGCTATGCCTGTGCAGTAGGAAGGTGTTTTTCTGAGTTAGGCTAGGTTAGGGTCCATAAGTATCAGTCCAGGAGCCAGTAACCAGAATGTTTAATATTGTATGAACCTACCTCTAAACCCTCATTTTATGCTTCTTTTGCATTTATTTCAGTCATTTATGTGCCTTATTGGTGTGATTTGGGTCTTAAATAGGTGCTATGCATGTCCAGAGGGAGTTGTATAGGTGTTTCTCTGAGTTAGGGTCCATAAGTACAAGTCCATAAGCTGGGGCCCAATATCCAGACAGGACCAGTATCCGGACCTGCCTATGGCCCTATTACGTCGGATATTAGTGGGATTACTGTATATATATATATATATATATATATATATATATATATATATATATATATACAGGTATATGGGGGAATGTAGGATTGGATGATGATGATGATGATATACTGTATATACAGTATATACTGTTTATGTATGTATGTATGTGTGTGTGTGTGTATGTGTGTGTATATTATATATATATATATATATATATATATATACAGTACACCCTCATTATCGACGTTTTTTTTATTGACGGATTTGATTATAGACGTTTTTTTTTTCTCCTGGGAGTTAAATTATTATTATTAAAAAAATAAAAAAATAAAGAATTGTATTGGCACCTCCTAGCAAGTTTGCGCGCCATCCCGCCAGGTGTCTCTGGCTGCTCGCGGCATGTTCCCGCCGACCCAACAAACAACAGCATCAGTACAGGTTTGTCTGTTGTTCTCATATCGTGTTCGGTCACATCTATCGTGCTTTCGCGATCATCATGGCTCCGAAGCGCCCTTGTAACACTCCAACTGGAAATAAGGCAGCTAAGAGAGCAAGGAAAGTACTTACCTTGGAAGTAAAGAACGAAATATTACAAAAACTTAGAAGTGGAATGAGCTATGCAGCGGTTGGTCGCGAGTATGGCATGAATGAGTCCAGTGTTCGTGGCATACAACGGAGAGAAAAAGACATTAAAGATGCTCTGGCTTCGTGCACACCAGGATCGGCTAAAGTAACGATGCATGTGAGAGATGATGCCTTGGTGAAAATGGAAAGGCACTGAATATTTGGATTGAGGACTTAAACCGTCGACACGGCCGCTAGACTCCCAGTTCATCAGAAACAAAGCAAAACAACTCTATGCTCGGTTTGCTGGTGAAAGCAGTGGTGTTGGTGAAGATAATGGTGATGAAAGTGAGGCAGGTGAAAATAGTGATGATGGTGATGAAAGTAATGACGATGGCGATAGGCCTACAGTCTGACAAATCTAAACATAGAGTTTGGGTGGAGTCTGCCTCTGCCTACACTATTGCCATGTTTCCTAACCCTACGATGTATAACGCCTGTGGTTTGTGTAGTAGGAATGATACATAAACATAACTCATACTAATATAACTGTAATGAAAGTGCTGACATGTATCAAGGAAGAATAAAACTATTCTGCATACTATATTATACGATAATAGAGAAACGTGGCATAAAAATTTGGCAGTGTTGCTCCAAAAATATTCTAATTATTATTTACTTCCCCAATACTTCTAACATTGCTAATTAATTTAGCAAGTATAATTGCAAGAAAATTTAAAGGGATAAAAGTGGGAAGAGGCGATCCTTTCATAATCAAAATAAATATATCAAACAGCTCTGGGGTGGCAGCACTCACGAGAGAGAGAGAGAGAGAGAGAGAGAGAGAGAGAAATAATAATAATAATAATAATAAAACTTTATTTCCACTAAACAGTGGGTATTCTTATACATTATACGGTAGTACAGCATACAGTATGAAAGTTCTATACACAATATAATACAAGTTGATACATATGGTGGA
>NC_137018.1:44858667-45203667 GCF_032717465.1 Coenobita brevimanus
TATATATATATATATATATATATATGTATGTCTGTATATATATGTATGTATATATATATATATATATATATATATATATATATATATATATATATATACTTTAAGATCAGGCTATTCGACTCACTTTTGGCTAATTTTTGTTGTACAGAACAACCTCGATATTGCGGACTTCAAGAGACCGGAATTCGCTTTTATCGGAATCAAGGACTACCGGACTATATTCCTATATATTAGAAAAAGTAGGATAAAATCAGAAGCATTAAGGACTGCCTGACCATTTCAGCTATGTTCATCACAATAAAATAAATAAAAGTCATGTTTATCAGTGTATAGTACGGTACAGTAAGACCTCACTATAACGAACTAATTGGGGCCTAAACCATTCCGAAAAATGCGAAATTCCGATAAAAGTGACATCCAGACTTCCCCATGCTAATCTTGACTTTTCCCAATATATCAGGCATTAGTCCAGATCGCATGAATGGTTTTTAAACTGTTTTATCTACCATTGTAGTACAGTACTATTATAAATTCACTACATTAATCAAATGGTATAATATATATAATAATACTGTACTGTACACTGATAAATGTGTCTTTTATTTACCTTATTTTGGTGAACATAGCTGCAGTGGTCAGGTAGTCCGGACTGCCTCTGGCTTTATCGGACTTTTTCCGATATATAGGAATTTAGTCCGGTAGCTCCTCGAGTCCAATGAAAGTGAATTCCGGGCTATTGAAGTCCGTTATATCGAGGTTTTACTGCATTATTGTATATATGCTCTCGGGTGTTTGCCCTTTCCTCTCTATCCTCCTTTCCTTCCATTCTCTTCTGTCTTTCTTTCCTTCATTCTTTCCTTGTCCTTCTGCCTACGGGTGACTTTACACTCCCTCTTCTGTATTTCTTTCCTTCATTCTTTCCACTTCCTTCAGCCTGTGGGTGACTCTACACTGAGTGACAAGCCAAATGGTTGCCTGTGCACCAGGAAACCATTTACTACGCTGGGTGGTAAACACATAACCAAATTTTGGCGCCTGGTGGTTTAGTGGGTAATTATTGCGCTCCAATCGGATTAAGCCAGTGAAGGTTTACATCCAAGGGATGGTTGGGGTTGATTGCCCATGTAATGCCACTCAGGGACGAGTGAGGCTGGTCACTCTCATCTTAAATGTTGGGACCAACTGCCTAGCCCCGAGCTCCTACGCTCCTCATGGGGCAATGTAGGATTGGATGATGGATGGATGATTAGCAAAACCACTTTGTTATTATTGTGAAGGTATTATACAGTACTGTACTGCAGTGACAGTGAAGACAGTTTAAAAATCATCGGTGCGTTCCAGACTATTGTCTGATAAATCGGAAAAAGTCCAGGATAGCAGGGGGAGGTCTGGATGTCGCTTTTTCAGAATGGTTTGGGCACCAATTAGTCCTTTATAGTGAGGTCTTACTGTACTATGGTTTGTAGCGCAACATTTAGGGGACTTAAAAAGCTTTACTATATCAATAATGCAACACAAATGAACCAATTTCATATGTCAAAATGAAACTGAACATAGAAAAACACTGATAAAACATATTATGAAAATAAAAATAATGTTTATCAACATCTGATGTGGGGCAGTTAGACTCGGCGGGCTTTCCTTCAGGGAAACATTCGAAGTTCTCATTCAAATCACTCCAACCTTCAATGCCTTGTTGCCCAACACTGTCCTTTGGTTGTCTGCGTTCAGGAGACCCATCTCTCTGCTCCCCGGGCTTCAATTCAAATTGAACCAGCCAGAAGGAGTTCAGTTATATATTCGTTGATTGGTCTTCCTTCAATCCATGACTACTACAAGTGTTCAGCCTTGTAAACAACATATGGATTAAGGTGCTTTCCACTGGCAGTGATGGAGAACGGGATGGATGTTGAACTCTTCATCGTATTCATGATACGCTCCGCATTTTTTATACCACAACAGAATATCT
This sequence comes from Coenobita brevimanus, assembly GCF_032717465.1. Taxonomy (NCBI): domain Eukaryota; kingdom Metazoa; phylum Arthropoda; class Malacostraca; order Decapoda; family Coenobitidae; genus Coenobita; species Coenobita brevimanus. Next base: position 44,860,637 of record NC_137018.1, read on the forward strand.
GGAGCTTTCTCTCAGGATCATCCGTGATGCTGGTTTTTGCCACAGGTAATGATGTATGCAGGAGGTACTCCCTTAAGGCTGTCTTGTAGCTTTTTAAAGTGGGCCACTACGACCTCTTCAGAGACAGCAGCCCACTTCCTCGAATATTTTGACATATCCAGGAAGACAGTAAGACTTTATGGCTTTTCAGGAAGCCATGTACCCAGTCTGTACCTGGGAGGTTATCCTTGAAATCTGTGATGTAGTGTCTATAACTGTCCAGATAGTACTTGATGAAGTTGCAGCACATTAATTGTTCCAAAGTGCCAAGTCAGATTGCTGCTGGGGGCTGAGTCAAACCACCCCATTAGTCTAAAATCATAGTATTTTATAAATGAAAACAGCTAACTTACTTTGGTAGGTGGATAAACATTGATGACACTTAGCTTGTTATTGTATATCCAAGGGACAGAGGAGGAAAATACAATTAACCTTGTCTTTATTGTTGCAAATTACAGCTCAAAAAAATTCTGAAAATAACTGGAATGAAAAATTGATCATAGTTCACTTACCTTCAGCATGCCATCCCTAAAATTCATTTACAATATAAATTAGTGATTTCAGAATATACCGGGTAGTACCATATGAAAAAGTGAAATATATCTCTCTCCCTATTTACACTGTCTGGACCACCTAAGTCTCATTACCCTCATTAGTCCAACTCCACCAATTGAGTCGAATAGCCCAATCTTTAAGTATATGTACCTATGTATGTATGTGTGTGTGTGTGTGTGTGTGTGTGTGTGTGTGTGTGTGTGTACACATTAACCTTTGATCTCTCTAGCCAGAGACTAAATTTAAATACCTACCTCTTGGATGGCAGCATCCTGAGCAAGAGAGGTGAGGTTGACACGTGTATATGAAGGCGGCGTGGGCTCCCATGAGGAGATTATGTGGTCAATGAGCTCATGGGGAAGATTGTGGGTATTGCGGCGATAGCACACACTCTGGTCTACCTCAAGCTCTCCTATATACACCTGGGGAAAAAAAAAAAAAAAAACTACCATGAGGTACAGTATAATATTTAAAATCTGATTTTAAGCAGAAGCAAGAAAGGAAAAAATCACTTACAAAGTAATGGCAAAGCAACATATAACTGAACCAGCGCCAAGCAGTATGGAAGATATGACTGAAAATGGTTAGTCTGGGGAACAGTATAGTATTTTTGAGTGATTTCAGTTTGAACTGAAGATTAAAAACTTGCCACTTTGCTCTGAGTAGGGAACACCTATCTATCTATCTATCTATATGTGTGTGTGTGTGTGCGTGTGTGTGTGTCCGGACATACACTTTCCGGACACCCAACTTACCAGACATTGTTGGCCTGGACCTCGGAACCCAAAAATGGTCAAAAAAAGAAAAAAAATCCCCCCCCCCCAAGTCCGAATTTTTTCCAACCTGTAATTTGAAACTGCCTTTGACTAATGCAAGAAAGCCTTGGTTTAACCCTTTAACCGCGGGTGTCATCCCAGAATGACATTCCAAAAACTGGACCAAACCGTGGGTGTCATTCTGGAATGTTTGTGAATATTTTGAATACCGCGCGTTGTTTCTGCGCGCCAACTGTTTCAAGGGAGAGTAGCTATTAAGTTCTTTCACTCCAGCCAACCCCCACCTCCCTCCTCCCACCCCTCGGGCCCCCACCTCCCACCCCCAGGGCCCCCCACCCCACTCCTGACCAAACACGCATCAGTATCTGTCCAGATGTGTGAGTGACAACACCGCTGATGTGGCAGTGAAGTGCGGGCAATTACAGTGCCTTTTACCTGCCTCAGTGAACACACAGTGGGTGTTTATCGTATGTACAGTGTTCATATATGTTTATAGTATTATTATCAGAATGAGGTTGGCATTTGGTAATGGTGTGTGAGCGAAAAATAGTGATTTTAGATCGCTCCCTTCTAATGGCACTGCCCATCCAGTGATAGTCAACGAAATCATGAAACCTACATCATTGCAAAGCCGAAGGTTAGTACTTTCTAATGGTACCTTATTTTTTGCTCTAAATTTATTCTGTGCAGAGTTATAAAGGTTTCAATTTTGTTTACATTTTGGCTGGAACCCCCGCGGGGGGGGCCAGTCGGGTCAAAACAATGCCCGCGGTTAAAGGGTTAATCATGCTTGTTCTAATGTTGTCCGCAACAAGGAGAGGGCTTATAAAAGGTACCGGAGCCAACCCACCCCTGAATCACATCTTTTTTATGTTTCTGCCAGGAATCGTGCTAAGTCTGTTCTTCGCTCTACTAAAAATAAATTCATCATTACTAAATCCTCTCAACTCTCCAACTTGAATTCTTCCCACTCCTTCTGGCATCTTGCCAAAAACCTTTCTAACAACTATACCTCATCATCCTTCCCTCCTCTTTTCTACTCTGATGGCTCTGTAGCTATTTCTTCTACTGATAAAGCAGATCTCTTCACTAGACTTTCTCCTCCAATTCCACCTTAGACGATTCCGGTGCTGTTCCTCCATCACTTCCCCCCTCTGACTTCCTCATGGCTGACCTTAAAATTTCTTCAGCTGATGTATTTTCTGCCATCACTGGGCTCAATACTAACAAGGCATATGGGCCTGATGGAGTCCTTCCTGTTGTCCTCAAGACCTGTGCTTCTGAGCTTACACCCTGTCTAGGTAAACTCTTTCGCCTATGTCTTTCAACTTGTACCTTTCCTTCTTGCTGGAAGTTTACTCTCATTCAGCCAGTCCCAAAGAGGGGTGACCATTCCCAACCCTCTAACTATCATCCAATTGCTTTAACATCCTGTGTCTCAAAAGTTTTCGAGTCAGTTCTGAACAGAAAAATTTTAAAGCATCTTTCCTATCACAACCTTCTTTGTGATTGTCAATATGGGTTCCGTCAGGGACGCTCCACTGGCGATCTTCTCACCTACCTTTCAGACTTCTGGTCATCCTCCTTTCAGGAATTTGGCGGAAGCTTTGCCATTGCACTTGACATCTGAAAGGCTTTCGATCGAGTCTGGCATAAATCTTTAATTTCCAAACTGCCCTTTTACAGTTAAAAAAAAAAAAAAAAATGTAAAAAGCTAACCTAAGCCTACCACATGTAAATAAGTCACTAAAACCAACAAATAAAATCTGAAAATCAAATATGTCTGGAAAAAAAATCATGCTTAGTAAACTGTACCACTAAATGACAATGTTCACTCCACCTATGGTTAAAACACATTCATTTAAGTGTAAAAACATTTATAAATCAACCTAAACACACAATTTTAGTCTAAAATATCATCAAAATCGGCAAAAAAATCAAAACCCATTGTTAACCCGCCACGTACCCACGACATACGATGCACGTCGCATCTTTTTTCATGCTCAGTTCCCAGAACGAACGATGTATGTTTTGATATTGCAAGGTCCGTCGTTTGCACATTTTTAAAATTTCACGCGTAATTTTTGGTATGTATACACAAGACACCTTCCTCTACCACACCATAGTACATTTTAGTACATTACTGATACTGTGTGTGCTTGAGATAATACTAGGCTCACTATAACAGTAAGGCCTGTAAACATGTGATAAGTTATATAAGGTGGAAACTGGTATAATGTTTGTGGAAAAGTATAATGTATGTTGAAATACAGAATGCAAGTCGAAACAAGTCATAGTGAGTCAACTGTACTAGAATTCGGCAATATTCATGTGTTTGTAAATGAAACCGATTATATTGCCTATACGGTATTTTTGTATGAAAACCAATATATTCTTGTACTACATGTAGATTTGCACCAAATTAATAAATATCTATATTTTGAGTGGTTTCCAACAGTTACCCTACAACAGAAGTCGTGACAGAAGCAGCACGGCTACAGAAAACACATTATCAGGTGTTCAGAGGGTCACCTGCCTAAACTATTTTTAACTCAGGTGAGCAATTTCTTGGTGATTTTCCACCAAGGTTTGGGGGGGGGGGGGAAGTCGGGCTTTGAGCATGGGTTTTGAAATAAATCAGTCGGTACAGGGTGGGTTAAACTGGGATTTGGCCATCGTAAGACGAGGTATGATGGTATTTCTATCCCCCATTGTCAAGGCGGGGTATCGCATCTAGAGTTTTTTTTTTTTTTGAGGAAGAAGGAACCAAAGGCCATGAGCCCACAATTATTGTTCCTTCCGAGAGAAAAACAAAATACAAGAAAGAGCCAAATTCAAGATACAATCATTTCAAGATGCCTGGACACACTGCGTTTGAAAGACTGAGATCATAGGAAGCAGGAAATACAGACAGAGGGAGACAGTTCCAGAGTTGCCCTGTTGCATAAATGAAGGACTGAGAGTAACGGTTAATCCTTGCATTAGAGAGCTGGATGGAAAAGGGACGAGACTTTGCTGCTAGACGGGTGCTATGCACCCATCGTAGAGGTGAAGGAATGCATGCAGACAATTCAGAGGAGCAGTGACCATTGAGGTAGCGACAAAAAAAAAAAAAAAAAAAAAAAGAGAGATAAAGATGCAACAGTGTGACGAAGAGACAGAGGCTGAAGGGAGTCAGCAGGAGGAGGAGAGTTAATGAGACAAAAAGCCATTGGCTCCACCTTACTGAGAAGAGCTGTATGTGGGGAGCCTCCCCACACAAGAGAGTTGTACTCCACACAGAGGCACATAAAACTCCTGTACAGAAGGCTCTCAATCTTTGATCAGTTTTGGGACTGAAAAAAACGATCGAAATGCCATTCATCGAAGTGTGAGTTGATAAACTTATGGAAAAAAAATAAATGAGACCGGCGTGTCGCTGACGAACTTACATCAACTTTTATGTATACACTTATCTATCTATCTATCTATCTATAGCCCGACGCCCTAATCCCGCAAAATCTTAATACAGCTATATATTTGCTTATATTTAGTGCATATTTACTTATTATTAGCAATAAAAGAAAGAAATACAGGCTGCACAAACTTTAATATAGAAAGAATGAAGCTCATGTAGTGAGTGTTGGGTTCCAAGACAATTCACCGTCAAAACATGGATGATTCCACATCAGAACAATTCGCACCCCAGACGATTCCCCGTCATTCTAATAATATACATATTATTAATTAATCAATACTTTAATAACTATATTTCAGGGGGATCCATCAGAGTCTATGTTCAATAGCGTAGGCTTTGGATATTATAGTATTTATTAGTAGCACCTTTAGTCAATAATTAACTTGTTTCTTCTTCGCTGTAGTTTCCTTTGAATTATATTCTAGCATCACTCATAGCTATCTGCATTAATGACGGCGAACTGTCTTGTTATTGTTATGATGGCGAATTGACTTGACGGCACATTGTCCCGACCGGTTCCGAGGCGATGGTTGAGTCACTGTTGCCAGCCACCACTGCCACCCTCGCTGCCATCACTCGCGCACACCCCAACCCCGCTTGAGTGAATACCTGCTTCCTCATCCTTGTCCCAAACACCATGGCCACTGCTGTTGATGCTTTCACTGCCTCCATCATCACAAAAAAGATTTCAAACATTTGAATGAAGGCAAGCTTCACCAAGTGGCCAGTAGGTGGCATGACAGATGAACAGATGGGCTTCGACCTGCGCTCACAACCTGGCTTGAGTGATCGAAGCACGACTTTTGAAATCGAAGCATAAATTTTGGATGAGCTGGCAAGTCTGATCGAATTATGAAATATCAAAGTATGATTACCGTATTTCGCGGCATGTAAGACGCACTTTTTTGTCTCAAAGTTACATTAAAATATCCCCATGCGTCCTGCACGCTAGACTGAGGCAGGTTAGTTTGGCTCCATTGAGAAGAAACTCATAAAGATGATCATCTCACTGCTTAGCAACCACAAGAGTTTTCTACAGTATGCAGATTTGATTTGATTTTTAAAAATAATATACACTAGTGTGTATATGCAGCAGATTTAAGAAACACTCGAGATCAGAAACACACAAAACTTTCACGGGTTTGTTTACAGCTCAACTGGTTAACATTGTGAAGATATTTAGCGGTTTAGCAGTTTAGCATCCACACTATTCCAGCAAGCTAACGTAAATAATCACTGGTGAACTGTCTGCTAACCTTCTGAAAGGCAATCATGACCACTTTGCTTGCCATCCATTCACTAACTAGCAAAGCAATCATACTGGAGAGATGCTGGCTAGTGAAACTGCCAAGTCATCAAAACAGACTTTCGTCACGTATGGAAATTCAGTAACCCTAATTAGGTCAGTTACTTTTGTGACATTTTGTGAGTGTATATATGCAGCAGATATTGAAACACGCAAGATCAAGAATACAAAGCATTCACTGTTTGTTTTCAGCTCATCTGGCCAATACCGTCAAGGGGTTTAGCAGTTTAGCAACTTAGCAGGTTAGCGTCTAGCGTACACCCTACTCTAGCAAGCTAGCAAGCTCACTGGTGAACTGTCTGCTAACCTTCTGAAAGGCAATCATAACCACTTTGCTTGCCATCCACTTACTAACTAGCAAAGCAGTCATACTGGAGAGATGCTGGCAAGCGAACCTGACAAGTCATCAGAATTGATTTTTGTCGCATATGGAAATTCAATCACCCTCACATGGTTGGCTTCTCTTAGTGACATTTTGTTTCATGCCTGACAAGAGTATCATAAAAGTGAACAGTCTTATTATACCAATAGCGAAAAACAGGAAAAACAGTTGTAACGTTAAACAGTATTGCCTGAAGTTACAGCTTCACTTTTTCAGCCAAGTGAAGTACTTCAGCAATGTCTATGCAACTCAGGGCACACCCAATTACAGTATTTTGTTATGAAAATAGGATAAAATTCACTGAGTAGCATAACTGATACAATATCTGAAATAGCATGCCTGACGGGCATTCATATCAGAGTCCGCCATTTCTGCTGTATTCTTAGCAGACGAAGCGATCAGAATGATTGACAACGTTCACTCTCTGCATCTCTGCTGCCTAAGCAAAGCTCTCATGATCGGCAATGGCGATCATTTAGGCCGTAACGTCCAAATTGGTTAGGTTAGGTTAGGTTAGGTTAGGTTGTAAAGTCGTTTGCCATTTTGGACGTTACGGCCGAAACGACCAGAATCCTAAGGTGTAGGTGAGAGTTTGGTGTGGGTGTAGATAAGGAAGTAGGAGTGGGAAGAGTCAGGCTAGGGAACTGATAATCCGCTTATTATAATCCCTTCAGCCCAGCAATGTATTTTATAGGGTACAGTAGTTTATTCATGCTCGCCATATGATTTTATTCAGTTCAGGAAACATGTACTGAGGAGGTTAATGTGGGCTGTATCAAATGCCCCAAGTCTGAATATCGCCTGTGCTCAGTTAAAACGAGTGCCAAGTTAAAGTCGTATGAAGTGTGATATAAGCAATTCAGTGGATGGTACTGAGGACCATTTACTGTATGAGAGTGACAGTGAAACAGTGATGATGACTTCCAGTGATGCTTCAGGACTTGGGGGAAGTAGTGATGAATTCTCAGGATTTGAAGACGAGTGAAATTTTCACCATGTCAGTAATATGAAGTGAATATAAGTTTTAGATGATCATGACAGATGCAACCAAGGAAAATTTAGGATCAATGGTGCTGTACACCTTTAGTCTTGCACTGACGATGTTTGGATGAATAAATTGTTTGAGATGTTTCATGTCCTTAAGTGATGATATTTATATTGAACAACCAAATACATTTTGATGTGTTTGGCATATAATAAAGCCACTGGGTACTCCAAAACTGACTGATGTAAATGTTTCAGAGGCGAGCGAATGTTGCATGTGGTGTGTACATGTGTGCGTGTGTGTGTACCATAGTGACTAGGAGGCAGCAGTGTTAAGACCACAAATGGATGTTTTCACAGTACTCGAATGTTTTGAGATGGATGTCTGTTTTTAGCAAATTCTGATAAGAGAAATATGCATTTTTAATTGTTGATGCTGCAAGGAAAACAGCTGACAGTAAGGGAGTGATACTGGGAGAAGAGGGTAGAGACAGTTGTCTAACGCTTGGTATGCAGCAGTGTTGCTAAGGGATAGTTTCACCATTCTCGACATGTTTTGAGATGAATGTCTGTTTTTAGTAAATTGTGATCAGTGAAAAACGTATTTTTAACTGTTGATGCTGCAAGGGAAACATCGCTGACAGTGAGGAAGTGATACTGAGAGGAAGGGGTAGAGACTGCTGTCTAGCGACTGGGAGGCAGCAGTGTTACTAAGGTGTAACAATGGATGTTTTCACCATACTTAGTATGTTTTGAAATGAATGTTTATAGTAAATTATGATCAGTGAAGCATGCATTTTTAATTGTTGATGCTGCAAGGCAAACATAGCTGACAGTGAAGGAGTGATACTGAGAGAAGAGAGTAAAAACAGCTGTCTATCCTGTTCCCAAGCAGCCTTGCTATATTGAACTTTGGTTGTGAAACATTGTAATTTGTGCATTTACTAGTGCTACCTTTTTATATTATTTGTGGAGGTAATTACAGGTTAGTTAGAGTGCATGATTAATGATGGTAGTAGTCTGATATTGTGCTTGAGTCAAGGCAATTTGAGGAAATTCCGTAACAGGTGTGGAATATGACGGGGTTCTTTTAGGATAAATGAACTGATGTGAACATTCATTGTACTTCATGTTTTCGTCAGTGAATGAAAGAATAGAGTTTATTGACTTCATTTGAGGTTTTAAATTATAAAATATTAAAAACAGTGTTGATATCAGTTTACTGATACATATTTATCAACAAAGTTGCGATGGCTTCGTGGTTTGAAGTCACGTTTTGTTAAGACGGGGTTTTGTTTTCTTTTCTCTTTTCTTGTATAATTCTTTGTACATAAAAGAAGAAACTAAAGGATGATGAGCAGTACTGAATAGACTCTGAAAGGTGAATGTGTATCTAAGTGATAGTGGCTCATATCAGTTACGTTTTGTCAAGAAGGGGCATTGTTTTCTCTTCCTGTACCATTCTTTGTATATAAAAAAAAAAGAAACCAAAGGCTGATGATCAGTAATGAATAGATTCTGAAAGGTGTGTATCTGTGTGGTAATGGCTCTTATCAAGAAACCTTACTGCAGTCTTGGTTGGGGCAAACTTTTTTTTCACAGAACTGCCCTGCCAGAATTAGGGTGCGTCTTTCACAATGCTGCGTCTTACATGCCGCGAAATACGGTAACTGAAGATCGAGAGCCTACTGTATAGAGTCAACAATTATGCAGGGGTAAAGAAGGAATGGAGTCGGCTCAGCATACCTATTCTCTTGGAGGCAGATTTACAAGAGATGTAATATGATCTTTCCAAGATAAGTCCCAAGTAAATGAAACCCCAAGCATGTTCAAGGACGATGCAGGATTAAGCTGAATATTATTAAACATTAGTGGCTACTCCTGTGGAAGATTTTGTCAGGTTGATAGATGTAAAAACTGAGTCTTTGATGCATTCAAAACAATATTACTTTTACCCCAGTCAGAAATACGAGCCAAGTCAGACATCAGGTGTACCATAGCCTCATCCCCTGTTTGCTGAAGTAACTGCTGAGGTGGACATTGCGGGAGCTGAATGGAAAGGTGAAGGATGGAGTCATCAGCGTAAGAGTGGATAGGGTTTGATGTACAGCTTAGAAGGTCACTGATGAACAAAAGGAAGAGAGTTGGTGATAGGACAGAGCCTTGAGGAACACCAATGTTGATAGATCTGGGAGAAGAACGATGGCCGTCTACAACAGCAGCTATAGAACGACCAGAAAGGAAGCTATAGATGAAGGAACAGACACAAGGATAGAAACTGTAAAAAGGCAGTTTGGAAATTAAAGATTTATGCCAGACTCGATCGAAAGCCTTTGAGATGTCAAGTGCAATGGCAAAGCTTTCACCAAAGTCCCGAAAGGAGGATGACCAGGAGTCTGAAAGGTAGGTGAGAAGATCGCCAGTGGAGAGTCTCTGACGGAACCCATACTGACGATCAGAAAGAAGGTTGTGATAGGAAAGATTCCTTAAAATTATTCTGTTCAGAACTGACTTGAAAACTTTTGAGATACAGGATGTTAAAGCAATTGGACAATAGTTAGAAGGTTGGGAATGGTCACCCTTCTTTGGGACTGGCTGAATGAGAGTAAACTTCCAGCAAGAAGGAAAGGTACAAGTTGAAAGACATAGGCAAAAGAGTTTGCCTAGGCAGGATGTAAGCACAGAAGCACAGTTCTTGAGAACAACAGAAGGGACTCCATCAGGCCCATATGCCTTATTAGTACTGAGGCCTGTGATGGCAGAAAATACATCAGCTGAAGAAATTTTAATGTCAGCCATGAGGAAGTCAGTGTGGGGATGTGATGGAGGAACAGCACCGGAATCGTCTAAGGTGGAAAAAAATAATAATAATAATAATTTGGTTTTACACCGGGTATCCCCGAAGGGCTAAGGCGTTGCCTCTGGGTAGAGGACTTTTGGACTGGAGCATGTAGCATTTTATGACCGGATGCCCTTATATATATATATATATATATATATATATATATTATATATATATATATATATATATATATATATATATATATATATATATTTTTTTATGTGTCCGACTCTGGGCAAAGGCTTCATGGCCTATTTCTCGGAGGCAGTGACCTATCCCAAGGCCCAGTAGTCCTCCTACACCTCCTCATGTCACCACTACGGCGCTAACACCCACCATCCATATTGAATACATGCTAAGGCTGTCTCATACAGGATTGGTGTATTGGTATTATATATCTATATATCTATCTATCTATATCTATATCTATCTATCTATCTATATATATCTATATCTATCTATCTATCTATATATACTATATATATATATATATATATATATATATATATATATACAGTATATACAGTACATATATTATATATTTATATATATACTGTAAATATATATAAATTACAAAAGTAATATTATCATCATAAACAATACAACTGCTGAAAAATGGGACATCAAATATCACATGCAAACAGGCTATGGCAATTTACTGACAACAAACAAAAAATATCTTAAAAAAAAAAAAAAAAAAAAAAAAAAAAAAAAAAAAGTGGGGTGGGGGGTGGGGAGGGGGGGGGGACATTTTCCTGGTTGGACAGAATTTGAAGCTGGACTTTTTGGAATGGGGGTGGTGATGGCAGTGGTGCAGCACATGGTGATGCAAGAAGGCAAGGTGGTGGGAGGTGCAATGCTGAGATGCGTTCAAGACAACAGACACAGTGAGAGTGGACGCGTGCAGGCCAGGCAGGCAGCCTGCTAAGTGTGTGTGTGGGGGGGGGGACAGAAAGGGACATGCCTGGCAGCACTTTGCATGGTAGAGGATGTAGGAGGTACCAGGGAGGGGGGGGAAGAGAGCAAGGGGATGGAAGGAGGACAGGGAGAGCTGCACGCGCCACCACATCCGCGTTCAGATGCGCATTTCAAACCTAATGAGCAGTGGAGTGTTTGGACTTGCTAATCGGCCGTTCGGACTGTGGAAATGTTCCCCAATTTCTTCTGTTCTGTGTAGTGAGTGTTCGGTTATTAGGGCACTGAATATCCGGGTATGTCTGTAACGCAATATCTGGCTCGCAGCTGCATAATGAGCTGATGGGGAATACTATGCAATATCTGGAGTTTAGCTTTAACCAAGATAGGGCTTGGCCGAATTACATCAGATAACTGAGAGTTTACTGTATATACTGCTTACAGACATAGATACAGATACACAGACAGATATAAACAAACAGATAGATTTTTCCTCTGTTAGTACGTCATGGAGGCAACTGAATTCTCCATTCAAAGGGCTGTATCTGCTGTTCCTCTCTATGGTGAAAAATGAAGAAGAAGAATTAAAATATAATAATATAACAAAACAATAGTTTCAACACTTAAGCTGGGAGCTAATGCTGTCCAGAAAGGCTCTATAGCTAACTGCAGGCTGGCAATCCCAGCTGTGGTGTACTATCTTAATTTCACAAAACTGTCCTATGTATTGTATCTCAAATACAGTATAAAGTTTTGTGAGTCAACAACAACTACAGGAACTCCATTTACCTGAAGCCATGCATTTGCCTTTGTCATTTAAAAAACTCTTAGTTAACCTAATAAAGAAGTCATAAATTCACTATATTAAATGAGCAGCTTAGTATGTTACAGTGACCCCTTCAATTACATGGGTTCCAGTTGTGATTTTCACCCTTTCATGGAGAGAGAAATCCTACCCTAATTCCTGTTATGTAGGAAAGAATCTAGTTCGCATGGGAAAAATCCGAGAAACCAGCCCCCCAAAACATGGTCTGTCAGGCACCAACAGGGATGACGATGGAAGGGGTGGCTTTGAGGGGCTTGAGGTCTAGCCTTATCCTTCAAGGGGCTACAGGCAATGCTCATTCCCTTTCCACTAGCCCCTCAGTCTCAGATACACCCCTCCCAACACTCGAGCATCGCTCCAACGCTTGTCATGTAAGTGATCACTGCTTACTTACTACTTTGTACACTCTAACACTTTTTTATGCCCAGTCATGTTCCTAAAGGTTGTATGTTTACCATAATAAATATTAGGTATGACTGGAGGATGGTGGTAGGTGGGGGCACTCACCATCCACTCACTCAATGTAGTGCTGCTCTCGGGTGTCTGCCCTTTCCGCTCCATCCTTCTTTCCTTCCATCTTCTTCTGTCTTTCTTTCCATCAGCCTTTCCTCGTCTTTCTGCCTACGGGTGACTTTACACTCCCTCTTCTGTCTTTCATTCCTTCATTCTTTCCTCGTCCTTCTGCCTGTGGGTGACTCTACACTGAGTGACATGCCAAATGGTTTCCTGGTGTACAGGAAACCATTTACTATGCTGGGTGGTAACCATATAACCAAATTTTGGCACCTGGTGGTTTAGTGGGTAATTATTGTGCTCCAATCGGATTGAGCCAGTGAAGGTTTATATCCAAGGGATGGTTGGGGTCTACTGCTCACGTAATGCCACTCAGGGATGAGTGAGGTTGGTCACTCTCATCTTAAATGTCAGGACCAACTGCCTAGCCCCAGGCTCCTATGCTCCTCATGGGGCAACATAGGATTGGATGATGAATGGATGACTGGAGGAGAGGGGGGTCAAAAATTTTCAAGTGGGCCAAAAGGGGGACTTTGGGAAAATGTTTGGTTTTCACCATACCAATCACCCATATAACACGGGTTTCTATGGTAACACTTGTGCGATTTGATTTCCATGTAAAATTCAATCATACATTAGCCACGTAACTGAAGGGGCCACAGTACTAATGTTTACATCAATTCTACTTTAAACAAAATCTACTCTGTTCTTTATTCGAAGCACTTACCTCAAAGCCATTTTTCTTGGCATATGCAGCAATTTCTGAGAAATGTCCAACACGGTCATTGACACAGTCCACCACAATGAATGGGAAGAAGCCATCATCAACCTGCTTCTTGAAGGATTTAACAAGCGACGCACGGTACGCATCTTCCATATCAGCTTCATATTCATACTCCATGAACTGTCAGATTGCAGGAAAAGAAATGCTTCAGGAGATGCTAATGCTGTTAAGGCTGTATTATTAAAATGTGTGTGTGCAAAGGTTTAAACATGCCCCTTTAACCTTTTTAGACATTTATGGATGACCTGAAGGTACCAGACATACAAAACTTATCCATTCACAACTCCAATAAAAAACACTCTAATTTCTTTCAAACATTTCCATGTACACTTCCACATTTATCCAAAACTTCTTTCACTCAACTTGCATGATCTTGCATTGGCATATACACACACACAATTGCCCACATTTGTAGTCCAACTTTCAATCTTACCCACACAATCCTTCAGCTAACTGATCCATGCCAAGATCTTGTGTCAAAATCTGTTGGACTGAACTCTGAGAAATGCCAGTGGCTTCCACTAATGCAGCAATAGTGAGATGACAATCTTCCAATACTGCCTATATTTCTCAATGTTTTCATCTGTTCAAGAGGTTGAAGGATGGCCAGGATGTGGCAGGTCTTGGACTGACATGTTGCCATTCTTAAAATGCACTTACCATTCTTACTTCTTCTTTCATTGCCTGCTCCTTGAGAGGAAACTCAGTCAGTGCCTCTGCCACAGTCCCCCCTTCCCCCCACCCCAAATGCTCTCTCTGCTCATTCATACCTGCCACAGCAGTTTCAGGAAGAAAATCACGGCAGTCAACATGCAGGAACAAAGAAAAAATGTAAGAAAAATGGATTGGACCCTCTCCGTGTGATACCAAGTGGCAGAATGATTTACCATGCTGCAAGCAATTGCTACCTAATGACGAAACAGGGAAGTACAGTACTGGTATTTCTTTTCCCCATGTTATCAATCTACAGTATTCTGGGAATTTTTGGGCCCCCCTTAAGCTATGCACACATTAGGAAAAAAAAAAAAAGTGTTCCTGCTGAAGACTGAGCTCATACCTTAGTTTTCACTTTTCTTCCAGACTCTGGGTCATTCACCATCTTCTCAGTTTCCACCATGAAGTAGTCATCCAGACTCAAGATTCGTGGTGGGCTCCCTCCATTTTCAACTTCACGATCCTGTGGGTCACACCATGCAAAGGAAACTTTACTTCAGCAATACAGTATTGTCTTCACTGCCTAATGCTACACCATCTTAAAGTCAAAGTTTAATCCCATTAGCCCTCAGATATCCTTCACATTCTGTGGTTTACAACAGATAATTTTATTTAATGCAGGGAAGTCCTCCATAAGTTGTAGAAATAAAAGGGGATGTTGTTATAGTACATCAATTACAGTAGTCTGGTCAAATGGAGCTTCAAATTTGCAGTACCTATTACTGTATCAAAACATAAGGAATAGGTCTGTGAATTATGGTCCTTTGAATAAAATAAGAATTTCATCTCTCCAAAAAATCTTCAAGACAAGACTGCAGCATAAAAAGTACAATACAATCACAACCCAGTATACGACAGTTTGGTATGCAATACACCATAGAATAAGAAAAACAAAGTTATACCCATTTTGGGGTTAAAGATCATTATGGGGTTAAAAACAAAAAAAAAAGAAAACAAACATGAAAACAAGCACTTGTATTGACCTCCCTTGTGGTTTTGATGTCAAAATTCTGTCTGCAGCCACTGCATCTCAGTGATCATCACAGTGGAATAATGTGGTATTTAACACAGTCACCAAGAGTACCTTGATCATCTTGGCCATGGTTGTCTTCCCAGATCCAGGGGGCCCTCGAAGGATGATGACCATTTTGGGGGGCCGCATAAATCGGCCTGGCACATGTATAAGGTCCTCAATGGCCACCGTCTCTGCCTCAACTTCTTCAGTCTCTTCCTCTTTTGTGCTATCACATGAGTCTTCAACTATGTCCATGTTCATGGGACCACCACTGTTCTTTGGGACGTCCATGCTTGGAGGTGGTGGTCTGAGGGAAGAGAAAAAATAATAATAATAATAATAATGCGTGAAATGTGTAGTACTCACATTTACTATATTGTAAACCCTCAATCTCCCTGTACCCAAAATGTGCTAAACATGTTTTGCACGGGAAGATGACTCCTAACTCGCCTTAGTACACATAGGGAAAAAAAATCAGTATGCAGCCATAACCCCCCCTAAATATCCACTGTCAGACCACACAGACACACGCTCACCCTCACTAACAACTGTATAAACAAAAGATTGTTTTTTGTAGGATATTGACAGAATGAACAGTCATAAATCAACATTACTACAATTATGGGATGTGAAATAATCTGTTTACAATGAACAGATGGCCACTCTCACATATATTTGTGTGTGTGTGTGTGTGTGTGTGTAATTCACCGGGTCGGTCAGGATCACTTGATGGTCGTGATCGTCAGCTTTTACCCACCCGGAAGGGAGCCGAGAGCTCATATAGTCCGATCTAAGGGCAAGGCTGTGACCTTCACACACGCACACACCCGTCCTCTTGCTCATGGGGGACAGTAACCACTCACTTCGTCAGTGAAACTTTTCGCAACCTGAGCAAAGCGCGAACTCCCGTCCACCAGTTGGCAAGCGAGAACGTTACCACTGCACCAGCGAGCAGTGGCATGGAAGAACTAGTCAAAATGGTCTTGAAGGAGATCTGAGCCTGCATACAAGTACCTCACAGAACCGGCTCAGGTAGTTACTGTGAGGGGAACACTTTTAGTCTGATCCCTAACAATGAACCTGCCTAGTATGGTAGCACCTGACTAGTATAGCTTCATTGATCACTGGGATGCTCAAGCTTCTCCACACACACACACACACACACACACAGACGAGAGAGAGAATAATAGAGGCAACAGCTCATTGAACTTCTTCCATCTTCTCACTGTAGCCACAGAAATGAAATGAAACAATGCTCACTTACCTGTTACCTGTTTCATATCACTGCTCTCAATGAACCAGCAACCTTTCTTCCCTGCTGTACCCTTTCAAGCACCTCATCCTCTACCCTTCCATCCTTACTCATCACACTACCCAAGTACTTAAATGCTCTCACATTTTCCATTTCCTCACCATCCTGTCTCACTGTGCATTCAGTGACTTCATTTCTCTCAAAGACCATAACTTTACACCATCCATCCATCATCCAATCCTATGTTGCCCCATGAAGAGCACAGGAGCCCAGGGCTAGGTAAGTTGGTCCTGACATTTAAGATGAGAGTGACCAGCCTCACTCATCCTTGAGTGGCACTATGTGAGCAACAAACACCAACCTCTCCTTGGATATAAACCTTCACCGGCTCAATCTAATTGGACCACCTTAATCACCCACTAAACCACCAGGCACCATAATCTGGTTATATGTTTAAGTATTAAATGGTTTCCTGGTGTACAGGAAACCATTTGGCTTGTCACTCAGTGTACAGTCACCCATAGGCCGATGGAAGAGGAAAGAATGAAAGAAAGAAAGAAGAGGGAGTGTGAAGTTACCTGCAGGCAGAAGGAAGAGTAAAGAATGAAGGAAAGACAGGAGAGGAAGGAAGCAAAGACTGAAGGAAAAGAGGAAAGGGTAGACACCCGAGAGCAGCACTACGTCAACTAAGTGGATGGTGAGCACCCCCCACCTACCACAAGACTCTTCCATAAGTTCAGCTTTAGATTCCATTTTTTACAAACTCTCCCAAACTCACTCACCAAGCCTTGCAGTTCCCCTTTGTCTTCACTCAACAATACAGTATCTTCTGCAAACAAAACAACATGAAATTTCCAAACAATGCCTTATCTCATTAGGGTTGCTCCAACTCCACTGCCCTACCTTATATCTCTTTTATAACTCCATCTACATACAAACTGAACAACCATGGAGACATGACACACCCCTGTTTCAATCCAACATTTAGACAGAAAAATTCATTAAATTCACCATCAACACGCACTGCAGCCCCAGCACCCTCATACATGCTCTTCATGGCATTCAGTAGCTTCCCATTTATTCCATACACGGTATATATTCTTAATATTTTCCACATCCCTTGTCCATCCACTCTGCCATTTGCTTTCTCCAAATCCAAGAAGGCCATAAAGAACTTCTTTTCCTTTGGGCTGCTTCACATGAATGCATTTTTTCCGCACGGATTTTCCGTAAGGTTTAGAAATTAATAACGATAAATGGGACTCTATCAGATACGTTTATGTGAAGCTACATAATGTGGTGAGTCTTTTCGTGTATCAGATACAGCCAGGATTCCGGGGGCTTGATGATTTTTTTAATTTTTTTAATGCAAGGATGAAAGAATCAAAGGCCACTGGATTGGGTATACTTGGGCTGTCTGGACATTGCTACTCCTCACCCTGCACTAGGGTGGGATGATGAAGATGATACTAAACACAATTCACAAGCAAGTTAAGAGCACACTCACATGTCTGTAGATTGCTTGTAGGGTGATTTCATTCTATCATCTTGGTCAAATCTTGGTGGTGGTCCCCCCTCACGGACCACTGGGTGACCTAAGTCATGCCTTCCCAAGTCTGGGCCCTCGGAACCCTGTGTGGAAACATAAAGTCATCATAATATCATGTCTATAATATCACCTTGATGCTGGAATATCAGAATATAGCAATCTTTCGTTCAGTAACAGAACAGATGTAAAATGTACATCTTTGCAACATGAATCAGTCTTACCCTATTCATATCTGTTGTCTCACTCACACCTTCTATATTGGCTACTGCCAAATAATTTTACTTAGCAGAGGAAAACCTTCCAACAGAAATCCCCAAACCTGATAAATATTCAGTACACTGCAATAATGCAAAAGCAAACTGCTACATAATGTATTTACAATGTAAACCAGGGCTTCACTCATAATTTCTGGGATCTGAAAAAAATTGCATGAATGGTGAGATTGCATAATACAAATCTGATAACATCTGAGGATACCAGTACAGGTATTCAACCTGAGGCCATATCACTCCAGAACTTGTCTCTCATAGTCCCTTCCAAACCCCTCTGCCATCAATTTCTCCAATCTAGTTATGTCTTAAGCACATATAAAAGGAAACAAAGTCTGTTCCCTTATGGATAGAATAAGTGTGTGAAATTGAGGCTTCTTAACACTGACTGGATTTAAAAAAAAAAAAAAAAAAAAAAAAAAAAAAAAAAAAAAAAATCTGAAGGTTGGCTGTAAATTTACAAAGACAGAGAAAAACAGCTAATATTATTTATCCTCCAAAAAGGAGCATGAGATGGTCTGCTGTGTTTACATCTGATCAGCTGGGTAAGCATTCACGGTTCATGAATCACTTAATACACTACTGTCCACTGTGCATTATGTTTAAGCCTTTTAACTGTTTCATTTAGTGATAGTTACCATTATCCTCTTATTAATGAAAGTTCAATTCCAAGATGTAATTACAGTGGAATCTCCTAAATCGCATGATCCTAAATAGCAGACTCATAATATGCAGCGACATCATGCAACAGCTTGCAACATCAGTAACTCATGGAAATTACATGAAACTCTCAGATGCAGCTTCAAAAGTGACCCTTTTCCGATGCCTTGTGTAATACGCGCCACCATTACTTCAAGTCCACGCATCTAGCCAGCCATAAACCAATTGTAGTCAAGCATGGCAATTGCTAAACCAATCATATTTAACCACAGCACTTACTACAAGCCAATCACGGCACTTCCCTTCCACGCAAAACATGAAGGACACGCATGCTTGATGCCCCAGCGCCTGGTCTCCTCTCCATTGTTAATGTGTGGTTTCAGTATAGATTAAAAGAGGATTCTCCCCCCACCCTCACTGTTTCCTTTGCCTGCCCAGTGTTACCATGACCGATCATAACACTCCTATGCCTAAAACTTCTTCGAAGAAGGGGAAGATGCCAATGTTAACTTACACCCAAAAGGTAGATGTAAAAAGGAAGATTGACGGCGGTAAGAAGAGAGTCAACATTGCCCACCATTATGTACTCAACGAGGTAATTCTCCACCAAACAGGTGTGAAGATTCCACCTATATTTTAGCAAACACACAATCTCAAGTAATTTTGGTACATATACAATATATAAGGTTAACTGCTGAAATAATACTGCATGAAGTGAGAGGGAAAAAAAAAAACTATACCTATTTTGGTGTATTTAACTCGTTAACTGCTCTATACAGCCTGGGCTGTTCCGAGTGCGACTGCTCAATACAGTCCTGGCTGTGCTGGTGAATTTTGAATATAGTGCCATGGTGACCAAGGCTGACCCATGCAAGCATGTTTGAGCCTTCAAAACCAAAACTGAAACCAAAAAAGAACACAAAAACCATACATTCCAATAGGGAATCAGACACTTTGTTGTTCATCCATGGCTTTACCAAGGTAAATATTGAGCTAATATTTCGTTACTATATACTTTGGCATGTGTTCTCTCAATTCCTAAGACAAAATTTGGTCTTTGGGAAATTTCATTTTTACCCCTATGTCTGCGCACCACGGACACCTCCAAAAAAACGGCCATGCGCAGTTGGTTAAGGAAGTGGGGCAGGTGGCCCACGGCTGTGTTTATCGACAATCTCTCCGACTGGTTCAGCTGTTGACCAACCACCACTCTGACTGGATGCGTCAGTGTCACGCATTCTAAATCTTCATTTATAGCTTTCAGAGGTAAGTTTATAAAAATGCCCAGTAGCTGTGGTAATCCAGGAATAATAATAAGTAACCTGTGGTAGGTGGTGGTGAACATCATCCACTCACTTGATGTAGTGCTGCCTACTTCTTCCTTAGCCTTTATCATTTTTTTTTTTTTTTTTTTTCTGTGCCTGACCTCCTCTCTTCCTATTTCTTCCATCTTTCCTGTCACTTCTTATTGCCTTTCTTTCCTTTACAGGTGGCTTTACATTGAGTGACAAGCCAAATGGTTTCCTGTAAGCCAGGAAACCATTTACAACGCTGGGTGGTAACCATATAACCAAATCATACGTGCTCCCTACGTGTCAGCAAGTGGGTTGGTGGAGGGTTAGTGTCCCTCCCCGTAAAACAAATAACTCAAAGTCAATGGCCACCCCTTACGGGATTGTGGCGCCTGGCAATAGATAGATAGAACCTGTGAAAGACTCATTTCATTAGAAAATATGGAAAGGCCACACCCGTTTGGTAATGAATTAATTTCAACAAATGGATGACTCTCGCAATGACACAGAGGCAGATGAGGTTGGTTGGTTGGTATAGATTCGTCCACATCCGAAACGCAAGAGTGGATATGGGCAGACAAAGAAGCCCGTCAGTGAGAAAGAGCATAGAGGGCGACGATGACACTTCTACCGCTGTCTCCACACTGGATACTGAAGGGTTCCTGAAGGAGGTTGATAAGGAGGAAGCGGCACAGAGGGAGCAGCACACACACCTTATGCTGAGATGATGTAGTCCACCTCAAGCTTTGGATCCCCTCCTCCATGCATTCAAGCAATGTCGTCAGTCAGCGTAAGGTAGGAATCTTACAGTATTGTTCATTCCCATTAAATATGCTTTATTAATTTCTTTTCCAAGTTATTAGTGTTCACTGGTGACCAGTGTGATATAGGTCTGGGGGTGAGAGGGACAACATTTCCAAGATGACAGACCCATAAGTAATTATCTCCACAAGATTAGTTATTTCAACTCGAGGAATTCTGAAATCATGAAGTGTGCTTAGTAACATAAAGCTGCGATTTAAGGGTTTCCGTTGCATATAAAATAATTCACTGTTCATGAGTGAATGCGTACACAGCCAAAAGGTTAATTCCACTACTCTAAGCACCAAAAGTGAACAAATACAGTACTTCATCTTGACTTGTTCCCATGGCTTCTAATTGTTATTCCAGTTATTACTGTAGTAGAGGAAAACTGTTACTCAGATAGGTTTGATTAAAAAGATACCAACAATCAGCTTTATATATATATAAAAAAAAAAAAAAAATTACATGCTGCAAGAAACAGGACAATGGAGCTCACAAAGCCAACGTGAGTTGTAGGGAGGCTGATGATGCCTCTGATACAGAGATCCTGCTATCAAAAACATTAGAATAATTCAGTACAAGTACCTGTACAAAACTTATCCATACTATCTGTGTCACGTATGTCTGGTTGGACAACTAATTTTTTCCAGATGGGTATCATCTTACTCTAGATATGTGTTGCAGAGGGCAGATAGACAAAGTCACCAAGTTATCATGCCATTCTGTGAATCACAATAGCAAAGGCCACATAAGCAGAAATCCTATGGCAGATCCCAAGGAATACAACCATTGCAGCAATGTCCCATCCCAAAGTGGGTGGCTCAAGTAAAATAACATCCACACAACCCTTATCTATTCAGCTGCTGACCTTTGTCTTCTACACCCATGTGCTGCACGACTTCCACGTGTTAGGGAACTCACCACAAACAGCTCTAAACTCGGTGGAACAAAGGCTATTTATATCAACTACCTTCATTACATTGACTCCACAATGTTATATCGCTCACTCTCTACCATTAATACACTGATTACTGTTCTTGTGAACTCTGCCTATAATCCTTTTCACATTAAGGCAGGAATGCAGCACTCACCCAGCTACAAACTCTCACCTCATATCTACCCATACCTAATTCACGGGCTCACTGGCATCCTCAGTCTATTATATATTAAACTAGTCAGTTCTAGAACACTTATCTTCCTCAGTCTGTCTTTCTCTCCATTCTATGATGTGTCTAGGTATCTAAAAATGAAAAGACCCTCTTAACAACTTTTTTTTTCCTTTCTTTTAGCTTCACTGAAACTTGTGTGGACTCCAAGCCTTCCTAAAAAACAAGACAGCTGCTGTCCATTGATGTCAGCCAAACCTGAAGGAATCTGACTTTCTATATCAAGTTCGGTCATGATTTACTCTCCATACCTTCCAACCAACATCAGTTTTACACTGCAAACCTACCAGGTACTTAACCCCTTAACTGCGGGGCGTCACTTTCGTGACGCTTGGGAGCAAAGGATCATACCGCGGGGCGTCACATTTGTGATTCTGTGTTATTTTGAATTCGTCCGGGCTTTCAAGTGGTGGCTTGTATCATCAATCAGTACCACCAGTGTCCAGCTATACTCAGTTCAGCTAATGTCACCTGTACTCCCATCCACTGTTGACTAGCCATTTTTCTCCTGTCCTTGATTCCCCCCCTCCTTACCTCCCCTCCATTACCCTCTCCTCCCACCTGACCAGATGCGCTGCGCTACACAAATGCTGGACGGATTTTTCCACTCATTTTATCAATTGAAATGTGCCCTTTGCCCTACTCTTATACAAAACAATATATAAAAGAAAGAGAAAAAGTAACTGATTCTGCCATACATCTGGAATGGGCTAATTATCACCTGGCAACACCTCACGCGCACTCGTTCGCTAATTTTCCCTGTTTATTTCCCCTTGAAATATGCCGTATGACCTGTTCTCATAATAAAAATATATATAAGAAAGGAAGGGAAAAGCCTAAGTGATATTTACATTCACCTGGAACTACCTAATTTATTATGTATTGTCTAGATTTCCTGCCAATCATTTCACAACGTATATATTAGCAGCTGTCACCACGCTGACACTGGCAGCCCTTCACTACCCCTAGGCAACAGCATTCAGTTTACTGTTGTCTTTCAAGATGAAACCACATCGGATACGCACCTGTCCAATTCCGCCACTTTTTAGCCCCATGCAAAGGGCCCTGTGGCCTCTACCCCTACTAAACTTTGTGTGGAAAGGGGTAAAGGGCTAAGTGACTGCTGTGGAACGTGAACTGGCTAATTTATCAATGATAATGATGGACAGTGACTACGATCTTTCTGGTGACTCTAAAACTGTGCAAGTGGAAATGTAAATAATGTGTAAACAGCAAGTGAAAGTAATGAAATGTAAATTTAACTGAACAGTGAAAAATAGTTTTATAAGTTACTGCAAGTGACAGTGCATAACACAGTGTAAATAAAATAGAAATGTAAATAATGTAATTAAATAGAGAATGTAAATAGAAATGTAAATAAGTAGTAATATAAGAATACGAGTATATATACTAGGAGTAATGAAAGTGAAAGTTTCACTCTAGCATGTATGAGTACTGGGAATTATGAAAGTGAAAGTGACAGATTCGTTCTCCATGCTAGTATACAGGAAGAGAAAGTGAATGCTACGTATTTTACTGAAAAACTACTATTACTGAAGGAAACTTATGGATAAAGACTGCACATATATATATAAGCGTCATATAGTAATAGGAATATAAAGCGTGAGTGTTTTTATGAATAACAAATGGCAGAATACCAGGGGGGAAAGAGCGCAAGTGGGAAGCTCATACGCGCTCGTAATTTTCATTGCTTTCACAGTGGGTTTTTTTTTGGAGTATGGATTCCTAACTATTTGAAAATCATAGAATAGTGTTTCTAGTGATAATATCAGGCTGTGGTAATCATATTGCGGGGTGTCGGGAAGTGTAAAGAGGAGACTTCATTACCCAACTTCAGAAGTCTCCACAAGTCCTACGGTACTCGACGAAGGCTCAACAAACATCCCAGGAGAAAGCTGAAGGTATGTGCCATATGTAATTATAATATTCTAGGACTCATAACTGATTTTTGGCAAATATTTTTAAAAAGTCTGTCGGAGCGCGAATATCCTAGCGGGACACACAAGGAGTGCCAAAACAACCCTGCGGTTTAGGGTTTAACCCCAAATGGTCACTCTCCGTTCTGGAACGCGTGTCATGGGGACGTTGGTCCCCGTTCCACAATGTTTAGCATTGCGCACCATTAATTTAAACATGAGCACCATTGTATGAGTCACAACATCAACTAGGGAATCTGCCACATCATTCCTGCCACTTACTGCGTATCCTATCCTACTTCTCTCAGTCTTGTGTAGACTGTGAACAAAGCATCTGTGAGTGAGGGAAAAAAGCCTCTCCTAAGACAGGTACATTCTCAGACACTCCTGCAATAAATAAAGGACATTGGAACACCAATCATTTTAAAGTTGAAGAGTTGTACTTTGCTGGGTATAAAGATTTTTATAACTGGTTTAACAGATTTCATAGGAGCGATTTTTGAAAAATCACCTATTTTTGCAAAAAATGGCCACTCCCAACGGTCAATTTTATAAACAATGCACGACCCCATGGGGTTAATCACTGTCATATTCCCCATACTTTCATCACTGCATATTTCACTGGTTAGTTATGACTGCACCCACATCATTACACTAGTACTGTAGCTACATATGCTATCACATGACACACAGCTTCAAAATAACAAAAATTATGAAAACAAAAAAGAATACATTAAATGACACTAACCGGCCTGCCATCACGGGTGAATGGGGAGTTGCTCTTTGACCCATGTGGACCTGTGAGAAAAGAGAATCACAAAGTTATAGACCAACCAAGTGACAACTGAACATTCAGTCAGAAGCTTCACCTAGATGCAAGATTTTGGTTATACAGTATGCTATACCTTCCAATAGAAAACACCACCTCAGTCATTAAAAGACGGTATACAGCAGACCCTCGCTTTAACAGACATCAATGAACTGGCCGGACATCACAGATTTTACAAATACTGTGAAGGCCATCGAACTTCTGTTAGCTATAACAAACAATATCTGCTAAATGGAGTGGAATACATGTACTTCTAATCTTTTTTACTCCAACCTGGCCTAAACTGTTCCTCTCCCCACTGTGTTTGCTGAGTTGTAATAACAGACTATAGTAATACAGTAATGTACTGTACTACTCATTAAGAGGTGATATGACATGGTTCTAAAATAAGCTATAAAAGGACAAACTTATGGGTCATGTTAGTGTAAAATGGTCATAGTCTTCACTTTTAGTACTGGAATATGCTAATCTACTTATTTATTTTCAAACATATGCTTGAAAACCCACTGCAGGGAGGGGCCACCCGATATAATGGATTATTGGCTTTATCAGATCATGTTTCCTCCCAATTACTCTATTACAACACAGGTCTACTTACATATACTGTGTGTGTGTGTGTGTGTGTGTGTGTGTGTGTGTGTGTGTGTGTGTGTATAAATAAATAAATATATATATATATATATATATATATATATATAGATGTGTGTGTGTGTGTGTGTGTGTGTGTGTGTGTGTGTGTGTGCAAGTGTGTGCAAGAATTATTGTGGCATGAGTTTACTGAGTGTGGCAGGGAAGGTATATGGAAGAATTATTATCAAGAAAGTAAGAGATATCAGAAGTCCTAGTGAGAGATGAACAGAGTTGCTTTAAGAGTGGAAGAGGATGTGTGGATCAAATATTTCCAAAGGGACAGATAGCATAGAAGCCTTGTGAGAAGGACCATAAGGTGTTTATGGCATTCATGGATCTAGAAAAAGCATACGATAAAGTGGACAGAGAAAGAATGTGGAAAGTTTTGCTTATGTACAGTGTATATCGTAAGCTGCTAGGTGCCGTCCAGAGTTTTTATGATGGTAGTGAAAAATGTGTCAGGGTTAATGGGCATCTAAGTGAATGGTTCACAATCGGTTTAGGTGTGTGACAAGGTTGTGTGATGTCCCCATGGTTGTTCAATATATATACTGATGGGGTGATGAGAGAAGCAAAAACATGAGTAATGGAGAGGGGGATGGCACTGGTAATGAATGTTGATGGATGGAATATCTCAAATTTGTTGTATGCTGATGATGTAGTACTACTTGCAAATACCGGACAAGAAGTTGGTAGGCTAGTGCAGAGTTTTGCTGATGTCTGTGAGTGTCATGCCTTGGGAGTAAATGTAGAAAAGAGCAGAGTGATGGTTAATGAGAGAGAAAGTGACTCCCAGGGTGATGTTACAGTGAATGGATAGAGACTGGAATTGGTGAGAGAGTTCAAATACCTGGGTATAGTGACAAAATGTGCAAAAGAAGTGAAGAGGAGAGTGATACAAGGAACAAAAGTAGCTGGTTCAATGAAGGCCTTGATAAGAAACAAAGGCTTGATTGTTGCAGCTGCACGAGGTTTACATGAAGGAGTGTTAGTGCCAACTTTAACATATGGATGTGAAACCATGGTGTGGCATGAAAATGAAAAGTCACGTGTAAGAGCAGTGGAGATGGGACTAATGAGGAATGTATGTGGAGTTCAGAGGGTGCATAGGATACAAAATAATATGATTAGTGAAAGAGGAAGTCTGTGTAAACCAGAATCGAAGAGAGTGTACTGAGATGGTATGGTCATATGAAGATAATGGATAACAACAGAATGGTGAAACAGGTACCGTATTTCGCGGCATATAAGACGCACTTTTTTGTCTCAAAGTTACCTTAAAATATCCCCATGCGTCCTGCACGTTAGACTAAGGCAGGTTAGTTAGGCTTCACTGAGAAGAAACTCTTATAAAGATGATCATCTCAATGCTTAGCAACCACAGGTGTTTTCTACAGTATGCAGACTTGATTTTATTTTTAAAAATAATATACACTAGTGTGTATATGCAGCAGATTTAAGAAACACCCGAGATCAGAAACACATAAAACTTTCACGGGTTTGTTTACAGCTCAACTGGCTAACATCGTGATGATCGTGAAGATATTTAGCGGTTTAGCAATTTAACAGTTTAGCATCCGCACTATTCCAGCAAGCTAACGTACATGATCACTGGTGAACTGTCTGCTAACCTTCTGAAAGGCAATCATGACCACTTTGCTTGCCATCCATTCACTAACGAGCAAAGCAATCATACTGGAGAGATGCTGGCTAGTGAAACTGCCAAGTCATCAAAACAGACTTTCGTCACGTATGGAAATTCAGTAACCCTAATTAGGTCAGTTACTTTTGTGATATTTTGTGAGTGTATATATGCAGCAGATATTAAAACATGCAAGTTCAAGAACACAAAGCATTCACGGGATTGTTTTCAGCTCAACTCCAATACCGTCAAGGGGTTTAGCGGTTTAGCAACTTAGCAGTTTAGTGTCTAGCGTACACCCTACTCTAGCAAGCTAACGAAGTTACAGTTTCACTTTTTCAGCTAAGTGAAGTACTTTAGCAATGTCTATGCAACTCAAGGCACACCCAATTACAGTATTTTGTTATGAAAATAGGATAAAATTCACTGAGTAGCATAACTGATGCAATATCTGAAATAGTAGTGCCTGACGGGCATTCATATCAGCGTCCGCCATTTCTGCTGTATTCTTAGCAGACGAAGCGATCAGAATGATTGACAACGTTCACTCTCTGCATCTCTGCTGCCTAAGCAAAGCTCTCATGATCGGCAATATGGATCATTTAGGCCGTAACGTCCAAATTTGTTAGGTTAGGTTAGGTTAGGTTGTAAAATCGTTTGCCATTTTGGACGTTACGGCCGAAACGACCAGAATCCTAAGGTGTAGGTGAGAGTTTGGTGTGGGTGTAGTTAAGGAAGTAGAAGTGGGAAGAGTCAGGCTAGGGAACTGATAATCCGCTTATTATAATCCCTTCAGCCCAGCAATGTATTTTATAGGGTAGTTTATTCATGCTCGCCATATGATTTTATTCAGTTCAGGAAACATGTACTGAGGAGGTTAATGTGGGCTGTATCAAATGCCCCAAGTCTGAATATCGCCTGTGCTCAGTTAAAACGATTGCCAAGTTAAAATCGTATGAAGTGTGGTATAAGCAATTCAATGGATGGTACTGAGGACCATTTACTGTATGAAAGTGACAGTGAAACAGTGATGATGACTGAGGTGATGACTTCCAGTGATGCTTCAGGACTCGGGGGAAGTAGTGATGAATTCTCAGGATTTGAAGACAAGTGAAATTTTCACCATGTCAGTAATATGAAGTGAATATAGGTTTTAGGTGATCATGACAGATGCAACCATGGAAAATTTAGGATCAATGGTGCTGTACACCTTTAGTCTTGCACTGACGATGTTTGGATGAATAAATTGTTTGAGATGTTTCATGTCCTTAAGTGATGATATTTATATTGAACAACCAAATACATTTTGATGTTTTTGGCATATAATAAAGCCACTGGGTACTCCAAAACAGACTGATGTAAATGTTTCAGAGGTGAGCGAATGTTGCATGTGGTGTGTACATGTGTGTGTGTGTGTGTGTACCATAGCGACTAGGAGGCAGCAGTGTTAAGACCAAAAATGGATGTTTTCACAGTACTCGAATGTTTTGAGATGGATGTCTGTTTTTAGCAAATTCTGGTAAGAGAAATATGCATTTTTAATTGTTGATGCTGCAAGGAAAACAGCTGACAGTAAGGGAGTGATACTGGGAGAAGAGGGTTGAGCCAGTTGTCTAGCGCTTGGGATGAAGCAGTGTTGCTAAGAGATAGTTTCACCATTCTCGACATGTTTTGAGATGAATGTCTGTTTTTAGTAAATTGTGATCAGTGAAGAACGTATTTTTAACTGTTGATGCTGCAAGGGAAACATCGCTGACAGTGAGGAAGTGATACTGAGAGGAAGGGGTAGAGACTGCTGTCTAGCGACTGGGAGGCAGCAGTGTTACTAAGGTGTAACAATGGATGTTTTCACCATAGTATGTTTTGAAATGAATGTTTATAGTAAATTATGATCAGTGAAGCATACATTTTTAATTGTTGATGCTGCAAGGCAAACATAGCTGACAGTGAAGGAGTGATACTGAGAGAAGAGAGTAAAAACAGCTGTCTATCCTGTTCCCAAGCAGCCTTGCTATATTGAACTTTGGTTGTAAAACATTGTAATTTGTGTATTTGCAAGTGCTACATTTTTATATTATTTGTGGAGATAATTACAGGTTAGTTAGAGTGCATGATTAATGATGGTAGTCGTCTGATATTGTGCTTGAGTCAAGGCAATGTGAGGAAATTCCGTAACAGGTGTGGAATATGACGGGGTTCTTTTAGGATAAATGAACTGATGTGAACATTCATTGTATTTTATGTTTTCGTCAGTGAATGAAAGAATAGAGTTTATTGACTTCATTTGTGGTATTAAATTCATAAAATATTAAAAACAGTGTTTAGATCAGTTTACTGATACATTTTTATCAACAAAGTTGAGATGGCCTCGTGGTTTGAAGTCACGTTTTGTTAAGATGGGGTTTTGTTTTCTCTTTTCCTGTATCATTCTTTGTACATAAAAGAAGAAACTAAAGGATGATGCGCAGTACTGAATAGATTCTGAAAGGTGAGTGTTGTATCTAAGTGATAGTGGCTCATATCAGTCACGTTTTGTCAAGAAGGGGCATTGTTTTCTTTTCCTGTACCGTTCTTTGTATATCAAAAAAGAAACCAAAGGCTGATGATCAGTAATGAATAGATTCTGAAAGGTGAGTGTGTATCTGTGTAGTAATGGCTCTTATCAAGAAACCTTACTGCAGTCTTGGTTGGGGCAAACTTTTTTTTCACAGAACTGCCCTGCCAGAATTAGGGTGCGTCTTTCACAATGCTGCGTCTTACATGCCGCGAAATACGGTATATCATTTTTTTTTTTTTTTTTATGCGAGGAAGAAGGAACCAAAGGCCATGAGCCCGCAGTAACAGTTCCCTCCAAGAGAAAAACAAAATACAATATAGAGCCAAATTCAAGATCCGATCATTTTGAGATGCCTGGACACACTGCGTTTGAAAGACTGGAGATCATAGGCAGCAGGAAATACAGACAGAGGGAGACAGTTCCAGAGTTGACCTGTTGCATAAATGAAAGACTGGGAGTAACAGTTAATTCTTGCATTAGAGAGTTGGACAGAAAAAGGATGAGAGTCTGCTGCCAGATGGGTGCTATGCGCCCGTCGTAGAGGTGGAGGAATGCAAGCAGACAGTTCAGAGGAGCAGTGACCATTGAAGTAGCGATAGAAAAGAGATAAAGATGCAACAGTGCGGCGAAGAGACAGAGGTTGAAGGGAGTCAGTAAGAGGAGGAGAGTTAATGAGACGAAAAGCCTTTGACTCCACCCTATTGAGAAGAGCTGTATGAGGGGAGCCTCCCCACACATGAGAGTTGTACTCCACACAGGGGCGGATAAAACCCCTGTATAGGGTCAACAATTGCGCAGGGGTAAAGAAAGAGCGGAGTCGGCTTAGCACACCCAATCTCTTGGAAGCAGATTTTACAAGAGATGTAATATGATCTTTCCAAGATAAGTCCCGAGTAAATGAAACCCCAAGCATGTTCAAGGATGATGTAGGATTAAGCTGAATATTATTAAACATTAGTGGGTATACCTGTGGAAGATTTTGTCGGGTTGAAAGGTGTAAGAACTGAGTCTTAGATGCATTAAAGACAACCATATTATTTTTACCCCAGTCAGAGATATGAGCCAAGTCAGACATTAGGTGTGCCATAGCCTCATCCCTTGTCTGTTGAAGTAACTGTTGAGATGGGCGTTGCGGGAACCGAATGGAAAGGTGAAGGGTGGAGTCATCAGCATATGAGTGGATAGGGTTAGATGTACAGCTTAGAAGATCATTGATGAATAAAAGGAAGAGAGTTGGTGATAGGACAGAGCCCTGAGGAACACCACTGTTGATAGATCTAGGAGAAGAACGATGGCCGTCTATAACAGCGGCTATAGAACGACCAGAAAGGAAGCTAGCGATGAAGGCACAGATAGAAGGATAGAAACCGTAGGAGGGCAGTTTGGAAATTAAAGATTTATGCCAGACTCGATCGAAAGCCTTTGAGATGTCAAGTGCAATGGCAAAGCTTTCGCCAAAGTCCCGAAAGGAGGATGACCAGGAGTCTGAAAGGTAGGTGAGAAGATCGCCAGTGGAGCGTCCCAGACGGAACCCATACTGACGATCGGAAAGAAGGTTGTGATAGGAAAGATGCCTTAAAATTTTTCTATTAAGAATTGACTCGAAAACTTTTGAAATACAGGACGTTAAAGCAATTGGACGATAGTTGGAGGGTTGGGAGTGGTTACCCTTCTTTGGGACTGGCTGAATGAGAGCAAACTTCCAGCAAGAAGGAAAGGTACAAGTTGACAGACAAAGACGAAAGAGTTTGCCTAGGCAGGATGTAAGCACAGAAGCACAGTTCTTGAGAACAACAGGAGGGACCCCATCAGGCCCATATGCCTTGTTAGTACTGAGGCCAGTGATGGCAGAAAATACATCAACTGAAGAAATTTTAATGTCAGCCATGAGGAAGTCAGAGGGGGGAAGTGATGGAGGAACAGCATCGGAATCGTCTAAGGTAGAATTGGAGGAGAAAGTCTGTGCGAAGAGATCTGCTTTATCAGTAGAAGAAATAGCTACAGAACCATCAGAGTAGAAAAGAGGAGGGAAGGATGATGAGGTAAAGTTGTTAGAAAGATTTTTGGCAAGATGCCAGAAGGAGTGGGAAGAATTCGAGTTGGAGAGTTGAGAGCATTTAGTATGGATGAAATTATTTTTAGTAGAGCGAAGAACAGACTTAGCACGATTCCGGGCAGAAATGTAAAGATGATGTGATTCAGGGGTGGGTTGGCTCCGGTACCTTTTGTAGGCCCTCTCCTTGTTGCGGACAGCATTAGAACAAGCGTGATTAAACCAAAGCTTTCTTGCATTAGTCAAAGGATATGAGAAAGGAATGTATGCTTCCATGCCCGAGAGAATAACCTCCGTAATGCGCAAGGCACACTCAGATGGCTCACGGCCATGGAAGCAATAATCATTCCAGGGAAAATCAAAGAAGTACTGCCTGAGGGCCTCCCAGTCTGCGGCTCCAAAATGCCACAGACGACGTTTCCCTGGAGGGTCCACAGGCCGTACCGGAGTGATAGGACAGGTTAAGGTAATAAGGTTGTGATCGGAGGAGCCCAACGGAGAGAAAAGATTAACAGAGTAAGCAGAAGGATTAGTTGTGAGGAAGAGGTCAAGTATGTTGGAGCTCTCTCCAAGGCGGTCAGGGATACGGGTAGGGTGCTGTACAAGCTGCTCTAGGTCATTAAGGATAGAAAAGATGTAGGCTTGTTCACCAGGTGGATCCGTGAAAGGAGAGGAGAGCCAAAGGTGGTGGTGAACATTGAAATCTCCAAGAATGGAGATTTCAGAGAAAGGAGAAATGGATAGAATGTGTTCCATCGTAGAAGTAAGATAGTCGAAGAATTTTTGATAGTTAGTAGAATTAGGGGATAAGTAAACAGCACAGATATATTTAGTCAGAGAATGACAGGAAAGCCGAAGCCAGAGTGTGGAGAATTCAGAAGAATCAAGTTCAGGAACACGAGAGCAAGATAAGTCGTTGTGTATATATACACAACAGCCACCTTTGGCTTTGAAATGAGTATAGAGAAAGTAGGAGGATACAGAAAAGGGTTTGCTGTCAGTTGCCTCAGACAGCTAAGTCTCCGTTAGAAAAAGAAGGTGAGGTTTAGAGGAGGAGAGGTGGTGCTCAACAGAGCGAAAGTTAGAGGAAAGGCCGCGAATGTTGCAGAAATGAAGAAGAAGAGAGTCAGACAGTGGTTCCAGGCATCTTGAGTCGTCACCGGGAGAGGGGCAGATGGTGGGGGCATTTATGGTCCCC
This sequence comes from Coenobita brevimanus, assembly GCF_032717465.1. Lineage (NCBI taxonomy): Eukaryota > Metazoa > Arthropoda > Malacostraca > Decapoda > Coenobitidae > Coenobita > Coenobita brevimanus. The sequence continues at coordinate 44,893,583 of NC_137018.1, forward strand.
CCCCCGGGGACTCCGAGGCTTGGTAAAACGACGCCATTTTGGGTAAATTTTGAATAGGAAGTGTAGTGTGTACTGTGCATGTAGTTTGGTGAAGATAGTTAGAGAAATTTGTACTGGAGAGCATGCTGGCCTACTCTCTGTGTAACTGAGACACTGAAAAAGTTCAGCAAAGGTGGATGGTCAGGAACTAGTCCTGAGGGCTGATGAAACGGGAGCTCCAGCACTCCCTGTCATCAGCTTTCCATCCACCTCGGGAGTACTGCCCTGCTCGACTGGTGCTACAGTCTACTCCACCCTAAGTGAATCTGAAGGAGGAAGGAGGCGAGGTAGGCCAAGGAGAAAGTGGAGAGATATGGTGGATGAGTGTGTGAAGAAGAGAGGTTTGGAAGTTGGTGAGGCTAAGGAACTGACAAGGGATCGAGCTGGCTGGATGAATGTTGTGAGGAGAAGTGCATGATCAGGGATTTGGCACCCCTTATTAACGTGGCAGCGTCCGGATTGACTCTATAGGGTACGTTTATGCGAAGCTACAGAACGTGGTGAAAGTTTTAGGTGTATCCGATAGAGCCAGGATTCCGGGGATCTTGAATGATGAGTGAATGGAAGCGTGGCCCATTGGATTAGGCAAATTTGGGCTGTCCGGACATTGCTACTTCTCACCATGCCCAAGGGTGGGAATGGACGTCCGGATGATGACGATATGCGTATGTGTGTACAATATATATATTATATTATATTATATTTTATATATATATATAAACATACATACATATATTTATATATATATATATATATATATATATATATATATATATATATACAGTGCTCGTCAGAAGTATCGAGCGCCCTGCGTCCCTCCTAAGAAACAAACCTTTCAACATTGAAAAAACATATAAATAATGCATTTTATTTACCTTTAGTGCTTTGTAGGGTATCCTTTACGCTTCTTCACGGACCTGAGACGTCTTGGAAGTGAAAGGGCGAGGCTCCTGAGATGCTGGAGGGGTATTTTCTCCCAGGAGTCACGAATGGCGGCTTCCAGCTTAGGCAGAGAGCTCACGTCCTTCCCTTGGAGACTACGAGTTACCAGAGGTTTTCAATCGGGTTGAGGTCTGGGCTATTTCCTGGCCAGTCTTTCATGAATGATACCTTGCAGTCACGAAGCCAATTGGTGACCGATTTGGCCTTGTGAGCAGGTGCACTGTCCTGCTGAAACACTCATGCACCTGTTAGCTCGAAGGAGTCTGGTAAATAATCACACAGAGACTCCAGGTAAACATCCTGATTCACTCTTATGTTCTTGGGAAGCACAACAAGCTTCCCCAAACCTTGACCAGAAAAACAAGCCCATACCATGAGTGAATCAGGATGTTTAACTGTGCTTTCTACATACCGTGGGTCAAGTGGGTCACTACCTTTGCGTCGGTACACATGTGCTCCTCTGTTACAGGTGACACTAAACGTTGCCTCATCAGACCACAACACTGACAACCATTGCTCCTCACCCCAGTTAAGATATTTATTAGCAAAGGCAAGCCTATGAAGTCGCTGGTTTTTTGTGAGAAGAGGCTTCTTCACAGGCCTGTGACTTGTGTAACCAAGTTCATGGACCCTACGAGACACTGTTCTCACAGACACCTCACCAAACACTTCCAGGTTGCTCTCCTTTATTTTCCTTGCACTCACACGAGGATTAAACTCCACTGCATGTTTTAAAACATTAACAGACCTTGGGGAAGTTTTCCTAGGCCTACCAGACCGCTGTTTCTTTGTTGGAACTTCTCCACTGTTTTTCACTCGAAACCGCGCGCACCACCGACGCACTGTCGATCGAGCCACACCAACCAATTCACTAATTTCCTTTGTCTGGTGGCCTGCCTCCTTTAGAGTAATGATCTAGGATATGATTTCACTCGATAGTTCATGGGTAGGTGCCATAAGTAAGTGGTGAAAGCCAAAACACTGCAGGACACTCAGTAAAAAATGGCGCCAAAAGAGCGCGGCAGAGTTCCTCTCTCTCAGGCATACCTTGACATACAGCATATCAATAACCGTACACTCTCTACACTGAAACATTCCCACAATCTGAACGGCCGTCGATTCACCAGTCCTAATGCCCCACCGCTCCCTAAGCCTGAAATATGCACGTACAAAGCGGATGTGGTGGGGTATGCAGCTCTCCCGGTCCTCCCTCCATCCCCTCATTTCTCCCCCCATCTCCCCTCCATCCCTCACCATGCTCAGCCCTGCCAGGGGCCTCCCTCCCTGTCCCCCCACCCTCCCCCATCCCTGCTTATTGCATTGCCTGCATGGTCCACGCTTGTCCAATCTCACTGTGTATATTGCCCTGAATGCATCTCAGCACAGACTTATCAATAAATTGCCATAACATGTTTGTATGTGATGTCTGATGTCCCAGTGTTTAGAAATAGTATTGTTCATGAGGATAATAACAGTGCCTATGGTGTTTCTGTATCAGTCTCTATTGACTGAGTAAGGTATCTGTAGGGTAAATGAAAGTTTGTGTTTGGGCCTGGAATGCATCTCTGGCTTTTCTTCAGTATCTTATGAGGAAAATTGCTGTGATACCTGGTAACTCACTGTCTGAACACTCCCACCAGTAAACAACAAACCAGATATTGGGGTATGCCTGTTTTAGTCATGCAACAAGAAGAGATAGATCTGGGATGGTTTGAGTATGTGATGAGAATGGAAGATGACAACTGGGTGCAGAAGGGGAAGGGTAGGAATGCTAAGAGTAAACTTGAAACAGGCAAACCAAATATGAATTGGGATGTCACACAATGTGATCTCGGGGTCAAGGGAATGAACAGTGAAGCTGTTAGAGGTCAAGCAGTGTGGACAGCCATCATCAGGTAACCAAGGCAACATATGCAAGTATATTGGAGCCTTGGTAAATGACATGAAAGGAGAAATAGCCACAACAGTCACAACTTACACAAAAAATTGCCTAAAAACCATTATAGTGCCCTAAGACTCTACCAGCTTAATGTTTATTTTGAGATGACTAAATAACAAGGGTTGCTAAATCACCCCAAAATACACACTGACCTTGTGCACTTTGAGATGGTAACTAACCTTTGAATAAACCATAAATACCATACCCAATAATATGACAGGCCAACAACACAGTGTATAAAAAAGTTGTGATATTTTGGAACACATCACTGCTATATGAGGAGGACTTATGACACATCACTGTAGTGAATGGGCCTGGTGTAGTGGTACATATGTGCTGCAAAGTGTTTCACGTACCCTGATATGGTTTGACCATGTAAAGAGAATCAAGAACGAGATATTGACTGTGAAATGGTATGAGTTAGACGGCACTTGAAGAGGGGCAACCAAGGATGAGGTGGAGAGGTATATCAATAAGGGGCATGTGAAATGGAAAATAGACAGCCTAATGTTGAGGGAAAGAGTGACATGGAGGCAATTTGTTTATGACCATCCCATCCATGATAAAGTTATTTGACTACACAGACTGAGGCTTACCTCTAGAAGCTCCACCATGCCCATAGTCCACAACCGCTGGCTTGTCAATGGATGGCTTGTCATCACGTCCATAGTCCTGCCAACTGTTATCAGGCCTGTCTCTGGAGCGGGACCGATCAGAGTCGTAGGGGTGGCGGGAGGTGTGGAAGGGATCATCAGGGTAAGACTTGCGGTCATATGGGTCTCGAGAGAAGGGGTCTCTGCTGAGGGGGTCACGCTTGTGGCCCCAGTCGTATGTTTCACGATTCATGGGACTGCTGTCAAACTGGTCTCGGCCATAGCGATCTCTGTTGTAATATTCTCGATCATGTGGATCTCTTCGATTACCACCTCGATCGTAACCTCGATTATCATATCCCCCACGATCGTAGCCAAACCGATCAAAACCATCTCGGTCATAACCATCCCGGTCAAAGCCACCTCTGTTAAAACCTCCACGGTCATATCCATCCCTGTCATACTCATCTCGCTGATAGTTACCTCGCCCAAAGCCACCTCTACCACCACCTCTACTGCCACCTCTGCCACGTCCTCTGCCAGGACCCTCATCATAAAAACAATCCTCCCTGCCAAATGGACCATCATCTCTACGGTCGTCAAAGTCCCAGCGACTGCGAAGGAACTGGTCACCTCTGCCACGGCCACCAGACTCACGCCTGTCATTGGACCATGGGGAATCACGGGCTCCTCTTCCTCTGCCTCGGTTACCCCAGAATCCATCACGGGGCTCATGTTCGCCTGGGAAACCCCCTTCTTGGTGTTGGCCACTCTCCTCCCTGAAAACAATATTGTTAATATACTGTATGAGATTAGTATTCAAACCAAAGAAGTCAAATGAACATTTCTTAAGCACTATGCACATTCCTAAAAGTAAAGTAACTGAACAATTATACAAATCAGTGACTCCTGTAACAACAACTGGTGATAATTAAGTAGAAAAAATCATGGAAGCACAATCTACATCCAGATCCCTAAGCATAACCACTGTACAGTATTGTATGCCAATACAAAATGAAACATGCAAGTTCTGCCACAGCATCAACCCATCATGAAAACAGGATCACTTCATGGTGATGAATGTTACATTCTGCCAACTTTTCAATTACACCCCTCATTATTTTCAGTTTTCTACTACCTATTATGATTTTAAATTACAATATACCAGCTACACACACACACACACACACACACACACACACACACACACACACACAAAGGTACACCACTAATTTCCCAGCACTGAATGGTCCAGCACCTCAATCCAGACAATTTTATGAGAGGGGACTTGACGCACCCACCAAACTAGATTACTGGGTGGCCACAGATGGCACTGACTGTAGCATGTGCTCACCTGGAATGCTTACATTGTATGTCTTGGTGGTGATCCCTATATTCTGTCTGATTCTTCACTTCATTTACTTACATTTAACTCTAGCTATGGCTTCTAAGAAAGATGCAAGTGTCAGTGATGGTGTCGAGCATAAGCACCAGCCATTTCAATATTTAAACGTACTTGATCGTGATTTATTGGTCAGCCAAACTACTGCAATGGTGAAACTCTTGGTGGTGATCCCTATATTCTGTCTGATTCTTCACTTCATTTACTTACATTTAACTCTAGCTATGGCTTCTAAGAAAGATGCAAGTGTCAGTGATGGTGTCGAGCATAAGCACCAGCCATTTCAATATTTAAACGTACTTGATCGTGATTTATTGGTCAGCCAAACTACTGCAATGGTGAAACTCCCCAGTAATCAAACAAACCAAAAAATGGAAATAAATGACAAACCGTTTCAGGGCCTACATGATTACACTAACTCCCTTGCCAAATACCTGAAAAATAACCCGTAAAAAGACTAGAGGGGCTAGATTGGTTATGTTTTCACCAGTTTTGCTACTCTTGCTCATGACCAGATGACCCTTTTCTCTCACATTTCTCCTAACTAACTTTGCGAGCCAGCAGTGTTATCACTGTGTTTTGTGAGAGAATATGAAATGATCAAAATCAACCATTCCTAACCATCACTTTCTGTTACTGTGAATAAAACACTTCTCATATCTCATTCATAGTTATGTTTACCCTTAAATACTATATCACCACTTCAATTAATTCTTAATTAATCATCATTATCATTATTATCACCATCGTCATCCAGAACTCCTTTCCCATCCTTGGACAGGGTGAGATGCGGCAACATCCAGACAGCTTAAGTTTGCCCAATTCAATGGGCCATGCTTCCATTCACTCACCATTCAAGCTACTAAAGTCAAATCAAAAGCTTAATTCAATCACTTATATCTACTGAGAACATTTGTAAGTGAGTCAGGAAAGCATAAAGTGCTACAGTTTTACATTCTGGATCTGTTTGTGCATGGAAGACAGCTGTAGCAAGGCACACAATTACCACAGTAATTGATACATAGCTACCCAGTGACCTACCGCAAAGGCCACTTGTACCTTCAAGTATATTTTCAATCACCTGTCTGGTCAGAATGGTGTATGGGCTATTTCAGGTGATTTAATGCAATAAGACATTTTTATTATGCTAAAAGAAAAATACAGTATATAAAATAAAGCAAGATCAGGTAAAACAATTGAAAAAACTGTACCATGGTGTTCCTGTGCAGAAGTGTGATACACATGGTACAGTATTGGTTCATCAACTATTTATGATATAAAGAAGCAATAAAGGGGAAAACTACTGAAATTCTATACAGACCATGACTCAAAGAAACAATGAACATTAGGAAAACTGCTTAAGATGGTTAAAAGTCCTAAGCATGACTGAGTGATGATGGAGTGGTTTTGACAGCATCGGAGTGATGGAATGAACTTGTCAGGCAGCATGAAAATGAACCAGGCACACTTGTGTGTGTATGTATATATATATTTATATAAAATAGAAGAAGGGATGGACGGGAAGGAGGAGTATTTGTAAGGAAAGTGGAAGGGTTACAAGAGGATGAGAAAAAGGCAGAGTATAAGAGAGAAGTGGAGGAACGATTGGGCAAATATGAATTGGAGCAGATGGGGGACGTGGAAGGTGTGTGCAGGATATTTACAGAAGAAATATGTGCAGCATGTGATGTGGTGTTTGGGATGAAGAGAAGACGGAGGGGTGTGCAAGGAACAGCGTGGTGGAATGAAGAGGTGAGACAGGCTGTGACACAAAAGAAGAAAGCATACAATGAATGGATGAGAAATAGGGGCGTGGAAGAAGTTGAGAGGCAGAAGAGATAGTTATATGTAGAAAGAAAGAGAGAAGTGAAAAGATTAGTAAGAGAGAGTAAGAAGAGAGCAGATGAGGAATTTGGAAGGAACTTGAGTGTAAAGTGGAGGGACTGTAAGAAAATGTTCTGGAAAGAGGTGAAAAGAGTAAGACAGGGTGGAAGTGAAGTTAGCAGGGGAGTGAAAGATAAAAATGGTTGATTACTAGTGGAGAAGGGAGAAACAGTGAGCAGATGGAGAGAACACTTTAAGCAATTGTTGAACATATAGGATGGAAGTAATGCGAGTATAAGTGGCTTGGTAATGGCTGGGAGGAGGAGGGAGGTGAGAAGACAGGAAGAAATCAGAAGGATAGAAGTTGTGGACGCAATGAAGAAAGTTAAATTGGGGAAAGCCCCAGGAATTGATGGAGTGTGTGATGAAATGCTGAAGTATGGGGGAGAGACAGTAGTAGAATGGATGTGGAAAATGTGCATATTGGCCTGGGAGGAAGGTAGAGTCCCGGAGGATTGGAAGTCAGGTATAATTATTCCCTTGTACCAAGGAAAAGGGGAAAAAGAAGTGTGTGGTAATCATAGGGGCATCTGTCTTCTTAGTATAATAGGAAAAGTGTATGGTAGGATACTTATTGACAGAGTTAGAAAATGAACAGAGGAATTAGTTGGAGAAGAACAGGGAGGCTTTAGGAAGGGAAGAGGCTGTGTAGATCAGATATTCATTCTTAGATCTTTAATGGAAAAGTTTCTGGAGAAGGGAAAGAAGTTGTATGCAGCTTTCATGGATTTGGAGAAAGCATATGACAGGGTGGACAGACAAGGATTGTGGAAAGTATTAAGAATATATGGAGTAGATGGGAAGTTGTTGAATGCTGTGAAGAGTATGTATGATGGTGCTAAGGCTGCAGTGCATGTGGATGGTGAAGTGAATTTTTCTCTTTGAAGGTTGGGTTGAAACAGGGATGTGTCATGTCTCCATGGTTGTTCAATCTGTACATGGATGGGGTAATAAAAGAGATACAAGGTAGGGTAGTGGATGTTGGAGTGGCCCTGGTGAGAGAGGGTAGTGTTTGGAAACTCCCTGTACTGTTGTTTGCAGATGATACTGTGTTGTTGAGTGAAGATGAAGGAGAGCTGCAAGGCTTGGTGGATGAGTTTGGGAGAGTTTGTAAGAAACGGAATCTAAAGGTGAATGTAGGGAAGAGTAAAGTGATGGTCTTTGAGAGAGGTGAAGTCAGTGAATGTACAGCGAGGTTGGATGGTGAGGAATTGGAAAATGTGAGTACGTTTAAGTACTTGGGCAGTGTGATGAGTAAGGATGGAAGTTTAGAGAGTGAAGTGGTTGAAAGGGTGCAACAGGGAAGAAAGTATGTTGGTTCCTTGAAAGCAGTGATAAGAAACAAGTGAGCATGGAAGTAAAAAAGTTACTACATGACAGTATTGTGATACCAACTCTAACATATGGAAGTGAAGCTTGGACCTTGCTGGCAGGACAGAGGTCAAGAGTGAGAGCAGTGGAAATGAGTTGTTTGAGAGAAGCATGTGGTGTTACATGGAAAGAGAGACTGGAAAATGAGGAAGCGAAGAAGCGTTGTGGTGTGGATGTAATAGGAAACATTAGGAGAAACACTGAAGTGGTTTGGACATGCGAAGAGGATGGAGAGCAAGAGCCTGACGAGGAGAGTGTATGTGAGTGAGGTGGAGGCCAAGGATGAGATGGAGGGATGGAGTGGAGAGGTATATGAAAGAGGGGAGAGTGAGCTGGGAGCATGGCAGTGAAATGGTGGGGGACAAGGTGACATGGAGGTGACATGTTTGTGCCCACCCATTACGGGATTAAGGCGTCTGGCAATAGATAGATAGACATTCTGTTCTTACTTGTGCCACACCTGTTGCAACATGCCAGTGTTGCACTCTGCACTTAATCCTTTGCACTCTGATTCCTAATTTCTTGTCACAGCACAACACTGTATATTCCCATGTGGTCTAGTGGCAGCAGAGCCTGCAGCAGGTAGGGCACCATGAGAAAAGTGAGCACATGGGCAGCCAACAACGGTCGGTAGGGGGGAAGTGGGGAGGATGCATGGGCGCTTTAGTGGATGTCGCCGGAACTACTGTACACGCCAAAACACAGCTGTTCGTCACCGCGCGGCAAATTTAGAGTAGGGATGAACACATACCAGCTTTTTTTTTTTTTTTTCCCTACATTTTGACATTTTCTGGCCATTTTTGGTGTTCCAGATTGTTTCGGACTTTCATCCAGGTGGCCTTTTGTCTGGATATCTTAGGAAATATCTGAGACTTGGACTAATGGACCCAAGCCCAAAATGTCTGGGACTTGAGGTGTCCGGATCTTGGGAGTCTCGGTCTTAGAGGGGTTACTGTAATAAATAGAAATCTGTAAAGTCGAAGGCATTTTGGCATACCATTCACGAGAAATGCTGCAAGATTTTGGCACAGTATTCAATAGGATGGCTGCTGGCAATTTATGAGTCAATCAAAACTCAATTTTTTGTGTACAGCAAACTACAGTACATTAAGTAAATATCTGATTATAGGCAACAAGAAAAAATAAATAAAGCTCATGGTCCTAAGTGATGATGTAGTGATGACATCATTTCTTGGCAACCCCGCTAAGAAGAGATGTTACTGCCTACAGTGCAAGAATAAAACATGGCATTATGGCAAAAGTAGCCACTTTTAGCTGTTACTGAACACAAATTCTCTTTAAAATATTATCAATATTTTTCCTCCAACCATACCTGAAAACACTGCAAGTTCTACCAATTCCCACAAAAGACTGATAACCCTGTGCCACATGACCAAGCCTGATGCATGACATGGAAAATTTTATTTCTGGCAAATACTTTCCAAATGTCTTTCTTCTGAATGCAACACCCACATCAGATTTCTTTTGGGAAAGGAAACTTCCAGAAGCCACTGTTGTATCTGACTCTCCCAAAAGGTTAATGGGAAGTGAAAGGACAAACAGGAGAAGAAGCCTGTAAGGCTCAGTTCCAAATGAATTTTCCACTCTTTATTAACACCTACAGGACAGCTGAGACACTTTTGGAATTCAATCTGGCAACTGCTGGGCAGTTTTATTTCTATTACAGGAAGCATTTTGTCCAAAAGGATCCCTTCACTACAATAACACCACATCTGGCTTATTCTTGCTATCTCCAGATGAGTTTTTCTTAGAGTTACTGAAGACTACACTTAACTCTTATAGCTAGGAAAACTCTTGTAAGAAGAATAAAATCATTTGGAGATAGGAAGAAAATGGAAATGCCTTTGGAGAAAGGGTTAAAATCAACTTACCTCTTCAAGAAAATTCCATATTTAAGGGAATATTCTGTATACTGCCAAATACTGTATATTTCATTCAAATGAAATGCCCCATCCATACAAAGGGAAGACTGATTTATACAGCAATGGCATTAAAAACAAGTTTCCAAGTCAATTTTTTTTGCTGGAAACAATCAACAAACATACTGTACATATGGTACATCAGTTAATCCATTATTGCCCCATCAAGAGAGCAGGCGCATGGCACTAGGCTACCCAGGACACACGCTTAAGGTCAGGTTGACCAGTCACTCACTCTCAATCGGTAAGCAATAAACCTCAACCATCCTTTGGATTTCAACCCTTATGAGACACACCTGGCTAAAGTGCTTTTACTTACTAGACAAACTGGGTGTTCACTTATTACCATATTTTCCCCCATATAATGCACAGCAGTGTATAATATGCACACATGATTTGGCATGGGATATTAGGATAGGTAATCAATTAATAACTATTCATATTTAACATCCACCAATTTGTGAGGGAGAATAAGTGTGCATTAAATTATTTAACGTGGAAATACATAAATATACAAATCTTTCACCACCGCCTTGCGTTTACGAATAGGTGATCAGCTGACTTACGTTTATAATCTATCCATGTGGTCAGCGTGGAACAATCACTTCATGCTCCACATGAAGACTGCTTTGTCTACTTGTATTTATAATGTATTTATGATAATGCACATTCATCTAAGTCTCCATTATTAAAATCGTAATTAACATTTAGTAACGCCATTGAGTACTTCAGGCTGTTGGTGGCCTTGGTACCACTCACCACAACTCACAGGACTACGCCAAACCATGACCTTTGTGATATAAATGTGCATGGGGATTTTTAAAGCAAATATTTTTGGGGAAAAAGTACACATTATATGATGGGAAATACAGCACTTACAGTACAGTAAAGTATATGGTTATGACCAAATATATAAATGGTATCCTGGGGAACAAGAAATCATTTGGCTTGTCACTCAGTGTTCAGTTGTCTGAAGTGAGTGGATGGTAGGCACCCTCTCCTACCACACAGACAATCAAACATATAGTATGGTAAATGATAATAATTACCTTAGCATTTCACCTGCTACAAACTCAGACAAGCTTGGTTCTGAACGTCCTCTTTGTTGGTCATCATCGTAGTTGCGATCCTGGTCAAAAGAGGAACAAACAATGAAATGTGGCATTTAGTACTGAAGGGGCAAAGACACCATGAGTAAGCTTTGAGGATATGGGTCAAAATTGTCTTAATATTTGCTTTGGTGTAATTTTGTTAATGATGGCTCATTTCCAATATATGAGGTACGAAAATGGAAGTTATCCATCCACTGCATAAAAAATAAAAATAAAAATTTGAATCATCTTCATTTTCCATCAGTCTGCAGTTTCACCAACATGTAAATAATGACATACATGCATAATTTGTTTATATCATCCTTTTTTTTTTTTTTTTTTTTTTTTTTTTTTTTTTATATATATATATATATATATAACAGAACAGAGGAAGGAAAAACAAATTAATAAAAAAAAAAAAAAAAAAAAAAAAATCGTACACCAAATTACAAGTATCCTCCATTCATAAAAAACTTTGTAATAGTTGGACTTGAACAGACACATGTTGAAGTTTGGGGGGAAACCACTCTGGGGAGGCAGGTTCCAAAGAGTTGCAGTTAGGGGAATAAAAGCTTTTTGACAGGATGAAGTTCTGCAATATGGCAATGTGGCAGTCCATTCATGAGCACTACCTGATGTCTGTGTAGCATGGAGGAAGGCATGGGGAGGTGGCACAATGGATGCAACTTAGTCTGAGCATTTACCATTAAAGTAGCTAAAATAATGCAAGGGAGGCAACACTCCTTCTAACTTGTAGGAGAGGTAGTTCATTTGTAATAGTAGGGTAGCCTAACAGCTTAATTCTAAATTTTGTCTTTTTGTTTCAGTGCAACCTCTTCACATCCATTCCACAAGGGTAAGCAATATTCCAACTGAAAGCGCAGATGACTCATAAATTACAGCTAGCTACTCATCAGAGAAGAAGTTATGGACTCTGTACAATAATCCAAGTTTCTTTGAGGTGATTTTACCAAGTGATCTAAAATAAGAGGTCCAGCCGAGGGCATTGTTAAGTGAAACACCGAGAATTTCAATACTTTTAGAGACAGGAATATTAGTATCATTGAAGGTAACATTGGAATCAGGTAATATCTGTCTATCAGTAAACTGATTTACAATAAAACCTCTTATAGGTGGCTCTCTAACAACTGGAATCCTCTAACAACCAGAATTTTTCAAGAGACCTATTGTATTTAATATAAAAAAAAAAAAAAAAAAAAAAAAAAAAAAAAAAAAAAAAATCCATCCGATCCTACGTCGCCCCATGAGGAACGTAGAAGGCCAGGGCCAAGCAAGTTGGTCCTGACATTTAAGATGAGTGTGACCAGCCTCACTCATCCCTGAGTGGCATTACATGAGCAATAAACCCCAACCACCCCTTGGATATAAACCTGCACCAGCTCAATCCGATTAAAGTGCCACAATTACCCACTGAACCACCACGCACCATAATTTGGTTATGTGGTTACAACTCAGTATAGTACAGTAAATAGTGTCCTGGTGTACAGGAAACCATTTGGCTTGTCACTCAATGTAGAGTCACCCAAAGGCAGAAGGAAGAGGAAAGAATGAAGGAAAGAAAGACAGAAGAGGAAGAAAGGAAGAATGGAAAAGAGGAAAGGGCAGCCACCCGAGAGCAGCACTACATCGAGTCAGTGGATGGTGACCGCCTCCACCTAAAACCAGTGTAAAAACTATAATAATAATTATGAATTCAAACTTGGCACATGTATATGCACAACGTCAATCAGTACCCACCAACAGAAGGCTTCATTCTTGGAGCAGGCTTTGTGAACTGTGTAAACAACTGTGAGATTTTCTTGTGTGGACACTATGCACAGTGTCTTCCTTAAACTGTGGACTGCGCAATTACCTTGTTTTATCCCACCCTGTGGTATGCAAAAATTTTTTTTTTTTTTTTTTTTTTTTTTTTTTTTTTTTTAAACTTGAAGATAAACACCCAGGGCATCATCTGGTGGGAAAAACAAAAAAAAAAATCTCTCTCTCTCTCTCTCTCTCTCCGTCTTTGCATAGGGCCATGCTTAAGTTTACTTAGGGGAATTGTGAAAAAAATGGGGGAAAAAAAATGTTTATTATAAACTTGAAGATACACATCCAGGGCATCATCTGATGAAAAGGAAAAAATCTCTCTCTCTCCAGCTTTGCATAGGGCCATGTGTAAGTTTGTGTGGTGGTGTAGTAGTTAACAGTGATGCAGAGCCAGCACAGCCTGAGCTGTGGCTCGCAACACAACACTGCCCAGCCTGAGCTGTGGCTCGCAATCCACAGGTTAATCATACCTTAAGTACCTGTCCAAAAGGCTGTTCCTATATGAAAATGTATGATGTTGACCATGAAGGATAAATTAGACATTTGTAAAAGGCTACAAAGCAATGACAGGAGGCAAAATATCTTGGACCTGTACAATAAATGCGCATCAACTTTGTACAATATCAAGGCCCAGGCATCTGACATTTAAAAAATTCTCTATGAAATCAGAAACTGACCTGTGAATTGAAAAGCGAAAGAGTCTAGGGAAACCAAAATAAGAAGTGGATAGTGCTTTATTTGAGTGGGTTTCCCTGAAATGAAGTGAAAGAGTTTCCATCAGTGGTCCCATGTTGCAAGAGAAGGCTAAAGACTTTCATTAAAAAATGGGGGTTGAAAAGGAGTGTGCCTACAGTAATGGCTGCTTGGGAAAGTTTAAGCTGCGTCATCATGGAATTCGCAAGTTAGACATGAGTGGTGAAATAAAGTCTGCTAATGAAAATGCAGCAATAAATTTTAAGAATTACTTTCAGCACATTGTTGCCAAATATGTCCTAAAGCCTGGACAGCCTATTACGCATTTTTTTTTTTTTTTTTTTTTTTTTTTAAGTGTCTGCCCAGAACCACCCTAGCACATGCACATGAAATAAGTGCTGTTGGTTGCATGGGCAACAAGGAAAGGGTAACTGTGCTTCTGCATCAAATGCAGATGGTACTCACAGGGCGAAGCCATTAGTCTATCTATCTATCTATCTATTGCCAGACGCCTCAATCCCGTTTGGGGTGGCCACAAACAAATCGCCTCCAAGTCGCCCTGTCCCCCGCCATTTCACTGCCCTGCTCCCAACTCACACCCCCCTCTCTCATATACCTCTCCACACCATCCCTCCATCTCATCCTCGGCCTCCCCCTCCCTCTTCCCCCCTCCACCTCACTCACATACACTCTCTTCGTCAGTCTTTCACCCTCCATCCTCTCCACGTGGCCAAACAACCTCAGTGTGTTCCTCATAACGCTCCCTATCACATCCACATCAACACCACAACGTTCCTTTATATCCTCATTCGTCAGCCTATCTCTCCACGTGACTCCACAGGCTCCTCTTAAATAACTCATTTCCACTGCTCTCACTCTTGACTTGTGTCCTTCCAACAACATCCAAGCTTCACTTCCGTACGTCAGAGTTGGTATCACAATACTGTCATGTAGTAACTTTTTCACTTCCATGCTCACTTCCCTGTTTCTTATCACTGCTTTCAAAGAACCAGCAACCTTTCTTCCCTGCTGTACCCTTTCAAGCACTTCACCCTCCAAACCTCCATCTTTACTCATCACACTACCCAAGTACTTAAACGTACTCACATTTTCCAATTCCTCACCATCCAACCTCGCTGTACATTCACTGACTTCACCTCTCTCAAAGACCATCACTTTACTCTTCCCTACATTCACCTTCAGATTCCGTTTCTTACACACTCTCCCAAACTCATCCACCAAGCCTTGCAGTTCCCCTTCGTCTTCACTCAACAACACAGTATCATCTGCATACAACAGTACAGGGAGTTTCCAAACATTATCCTCTCTCACCAGGGCCACTCCAACATCCACTACCCTACCTTGTACCTCTTTTATTACTCCATCCATGTACAGATTGAATAACCATGGAGACATGACACATCCCTGTTTCAACCCAACTTTCAAAGAGAAAAATTCACTTAGTTCGCCATCCACACGCACTGCAGCCTTCGCACCATCGTACATACTCTTCACAGCATTCAACAACTTCCCATCTACTCCATATATTCTTAACACTTTCCACAATCCTTGTCTATCCACCCTGTCATATGCTTTCTCCAAATCCATGAAAGCCGCATACAACTTCTTTCCCTTCTCTAGAAACTTTTCCACTAAAGATCTAAGAATGAATATCTGATCTACACAGCCTCTTCCCTTCCTAAAGCCTCCCTGTTCTTCTCCAACTAATTTCTCTGTTCTTTCTCTAACTCTGTCAATAAGTATCCTGCCATACACTTTTCCTATTATACTAAGAAGACAAATGCCCCTATGATTGCCACACACTTCTTTTTCCCCTTTTCCTTTGTACAAGGGAATAATTATACCTGACTTCCAATCCTCTGGGACTCTACCTTCCTCCCAGGCTAATCTGCACATCTTCCATTAGTCATTGGCAAAAATGCAGTGCTCACTGCCTCAGGGATATTCAACACCTGCCAGTTGCATACAAAAATCACATCTCTGCTTGGATGACAGCAGAAATATTCCAGTAGTGGTTTGGTCATATGTTAAGGAAAATTTGTGCAAACAGGGCCTTCCAGAGGATACCACAGTTTTTTTATTCCTGACAATTGCAGACCCCCCGCCCCCCACAGAAAAACTGAGGAATGGAAATACTTTGTCATCTACCTGCCCCCAAATGTTACAAGCCTGCTGCAGGCGATGGACCAAGGTGTGATTAAAAACACCGAGATGTTGTATTGTTGCGACTTCAACAGGTGCATGGTAAACCATGAGGGCTGTATCCCAGATTTTCAGAAGAGTATAAACACCAGGAGGCCATCTACATGATTTCATTTGCCTGGAACAATGTGAAACAAGGCACTGTGCAGCGTAGTTGGGAAAGTTGTGACCATAAGTTACGAAGTTGTAATAAGCAGGTAGCTGGTGCAGCGATGATGATGGGTGTGCAGGCGGCGGGTGAGAGTGACGCGACAGACTGGTAAGTTATGACTTCAATACTGAGATTGTGAGTGATTCAGAATGTTTACTTTGCATTAATTATTAGAACTTTTCAGTGTGTTAAAGGGTTGGGCTTGTCTTCTGCATGGTGATCTATACATCAACTACACTTAAACCTCGATTTAAGGGACTAAATGGGGAATCAACTTGTCCCTTACTTGAAAATGTTCATTGTTTCACCACTATAAAGACAATCTTATTATGAAATGCAATGATCGTTTAACTTTTCTTACTTATTTATATGACTGTGAATATTATTTTCCGGGTACCGTATAAAGAAAGATACTAATGTGTATAACCTAGACATTACATATCACTTTTGAATAGTCTTGTCCATTTGTCAGGTAGAACATGGAGTCCCTTAAATCCAATATTCCCTAAATGGAGGTCCCTTAAATCAAGGTTTGAGTGTATTTACTTTAAGTAAAACAAATCATTTCATTTGTGTCAACACTTGGTTGCCTAGGTATAAGGTCCATTATCCTCCATCATCCGGAAAACTCCTACAACCGGCTATGGCTAAACCGGCCATGGTTGGATATGGAAGGTCTTACTGTATTTGGTTTTACTGACATTAAATGAGACAATGTTATTTTGTCTCCATTCGGTATTCTTAGGTAAGTCTTGATTAATGGAGCTTGCTGTACTGAGTTGTGAATTAGAGATATTTACTTTGTGAAAGGGTGTTTAAATGTGAATGAACTGTGAAGTGTTGAGCCATCTGCATATGAATGGATAGGATTATGGGTGATGGATAAGATATTAATATGAAGTAGGAATAGGGTTAGTGGTAGGTGGTGGCGACCATCATCCACTCACTTGATGTAGTGCTGCCTACTTCTTCCTTAGCCTTTCTCATTCTTTTTCTGTGCCTGCCCTCCTCTCTTCCTATTTCTCCCATCTTTTCTGTCAATACTTATTGCTTTTCTTTCCATTACAGGTGGCTTTACATTGAGTGACAAGCCAAATGGTTTCCTGTAAGCCAAGAAACCATTTACAACGCTGGGTGGTAACCATATAACCAAACCATAAGTGCACCCTACGTGTCAAGTGCGTTGGTGGAGGGTTAGTGCCCCTCCCTGTAAAACAAATAACTCTGAGTCAAGTGGCCACCCCGTACAGGATTATGGCATCTGGCAATAGATAGATAGATAGATAGATAGATAGGAATAGGGTTGGAACCAGAACAGATCCTTGTGCCACCCCAGCATTAAATCGAGTGGAAATTGGAATATGCATCATCTACTTTAAATCTTATCTTTGTCGGTGAGATATGAAGAAGTCAGAGGAACAAAAGACATTAGGCCATAGCAAGCGAGTCTGGAGAGCACTGAATGGTGCCACACACTGTCAAAAGCTTTAGAAATATGAACAGATACCTGAGGGGAAAGAAAAAAAAAATCAGAAGGCAATGAACTTCCATCCATCCATCCTTCATCCAGTCCTATGTTGCCCCATAAGGAACATAGGGATCCAGGACTAGGCAAGTTGGTCCTGGCATTTAAGATGAGAGTAACCAGCCTCACTCATCCCTGAGTGGCATTACGTGAGAAATATACCCCAACCACCCCTTGGATATAAACCTGCACATGTTCAATCCGATTGCAGCACCTTAATTACCCACTAAACCACCAGGCACCATAATTTGGTTATACGGTTACCACCCAGTAGGGTAAATGGTTTCCTGGTGTACAGTAAACCATCTGGCTTGTCACTCAGTGTAGAGTTACCCATTGACAGATGGACGAGGAAGGAATGAAGGAATGAAAGACAGAAGAGGAAATGTAAAGTTACCTGCAGGCAGAAGAAAGAGGAAAAAGTGAAAGAAAGATGGACAGAAGAGGAAGGATGGAAGAGAGGAAAGGGCAGACACCCAAAGCAGCACTACATCAAGTGAGTGGATGGTGAGCGCCCCCACCTACCACTAATAATAATTTAATCTAGTCAAATTCATTTGGAGTAGATGATGGATGGATGGATGAAATTACATTTTAATGAAATTTAAGTAATTTAATTTAACCCCTAGGGTACGCAATTCTCCAACCTCGAATGCCCCCAGGACACAAAAGCAGGCCTATTTTTCGACATTCTCAAACGTTAAAAGTTTTATGACCGATTGATAGAGCTTTCATTTACACACCTGAAAACGCAAACCCCACCCTCCTAAACCCAATAGTTACTGAGCTATGGCCCGTCAAAGTTGATAATAGTTACCTGTCACAGCCCCGGCGAGAAAGAAAATATGTCGCTCGCACCAGTTTTCTTATATATATATATATATATATATATATATATATATATATATAATTTTTTTTTTTTTTTTTTTGGTGTATATTGATGTTATAAACCACTGTAATGTGCTTAGAAACAAACCCCCCCAATAAATATGATAAATAGTAAAAATTATCCTACCCTCTCCATGCCTCCAATCCCCTCCCTCCCCTTCCTTTCCCTCCCCTCCCCTCGCCTCGCCTAACTTCCCCTCTCCCCTCCCCTCCCTGCCGATCTGTCAAATCTAGCTAGCGAAAATGGTCATGAACCCCCCAATAAAAAGATGATAAATAGTAAAAATTATCCTCCCCTCCTTTCCCCTCCCCATATCTCCAGTCCCTTCCCTCCCCTCCCCTCTTTCCTCGCTTCCCTTCCCTCCCCTCGCCTAATCTCCCCTCCCCTCTTTCCCCTCCCTCCTCCCCTCCCCTCTGAGCTGTCATATCTAGCTAGTTTTCGTTTTGTTTCTACTCGTTTTTGAAGGATCCAACATGTTTGTATGCGTCAGCATAAAATAAAATTTCTTTTTCGGGTGGGTTTCAAATGAAGACAGCTAAAATAATTGTGGTGTGCATATCTGTATACAAAGACATGAATAAATTACAGGTAATGATTCAAGAACACGCGCCATAAAGCGTAAAAAATACGCAATATTCGAGGCTGGGAAGGTAAAGATACTGAGTGCTAGGGAGTGGGGGTGAGGGTAGGGGATGGGGTGGGGGGTTGGGTGTGGTGGTAAGGCCAGCAGGGGGAGTATGGGGATGGAGGGATGGGAGGAGACCACCACAAGACACAAAGGAAGGGCCCCTGTGGAGTACAGGGACATGAAGGGAAAGTAGGGGGGAAATACCCTCCCCCAGTCATGGGGGGATGCATGAGGAGGGTGTGGGAGTGGTGGTGGTAAGAGTGGTGGGAGGTAGGGTAGCAACAAGGTAGTGGGGTAGAGGGACATAGCGACAGGGAGGCGGAGGTACACCCCCCACCGCCTGGGTACGGGCCTGGGTCCCCCCTCCAGTGTGTCCAACACTTAGTTCTGATTGGTTAGAAGCCATCTGCGTCACAGTTGGGGTGAAGCCAGCTGCCACCAGTTTCTTGTGGATGTTGCACGATTGGTGCTGTTTGTCCTTTTAAGAAATTGTGCACAAAGCCCGATCGATGAGATTAGTAGTTTAGGGGTTAATGGGTAGTCCCTTCTGCCTTTACCAGCTGCTAGATGGCTTTGCCCATTTGACACTGACCATAACAAAACTTTGCAAAATTGGCATCTTCGCCCCTTTAATGCTAAACACCTCATATTACTGTCAGCAGGTGTAAGAGAGTATAGCATGAAAGCACAGTTAGCCCTTCACAAAAGTCGAATCTTTTGCTAAAGTTAGGTTTGTCTCTTTTGACAATAAAGACAATGAGGTGCATGAACAGAGCCAGTAGTAGTAGTAGTAGTTGTTCCCTAGGCAGTCTGGCCGAACAGCCCCGAGTCCCTTAGGAAGGCCACAGCCGAGACCATCTTTCCCACAGAGCTCTCAAAGAGTGTATGTTGTGTTGTTGGCATAGGTGACTGTGTGCAATGCAGTCTTCCATAATGTGCTTAATAGTATGGGGTACTGTGTTGCATCTTGGACAGGCATCAGCAACGGAGTCATCCAGCCTCTTCTGGTAGCTTAAGAGGGATGGATGGTGCCCACATCTCAGCCTGGCCAGATGGACCCTGTCCTCACGAGGAAGATAGGATTCAGAAGGGTGGATGTCAGGAGGCCGTGCATGCAGCTGTATGTTGTTTTTAAGTGACAGAATGGAGCAGCGAGTGATCTGAATGTGGATATGCTTCTGGAAGCTGGTCTGAGGTGGGCAAGGGGGTAGAGATGACAGTATTTGTGTATGGTATCGTGTGCTGGGTGTTGTTTTGATGTTCCTTGGTGTGGGTGGATGTGCTGCCATGTAATACAGTGGATGTTGTGGGTTTGAGGAGGCTGCAGCAAGAAACTGAGTGCCTCTCATGTCTAGGTGATCCTTGACTTTGAGGACTTTGGTTTCTTGATGTAGGTGGTCTGTGGGTGTAGTAGCTGTGCAGCCTGTGATTATTTTTAGAGCCTTGTTCTGTATGGTCCGTAGTGTTGTAGTGTGTTTTGGTCAGGTTAGAAGCCCAGGCAGGGCTTGCATAATTCATCAATGAACATATGTATTGTTTGTATACTGTCGTGATGGTTTCTTTGTTGTGTCTGAATGTTGTATGGGCAAGTGACCTCAAGGCACTGAGTCTTGGTGTTATTTTATTTTTAATGTTTTTGATGTGTTGTTTAAATGACATTGATGTATTGTATGTTACACCACGGATTTTGTGTGTGTGTGTGTGTGTGTGTGTGGTAGGGGGGTGTTGTTTATGGTGAGGTGTGGAATGTGACTGTGTTCTGCTGTCCAGTTTGTGAGAAGAGTCACTGTAGATTTGGCTGGGGTTATTTTGAGCCTGTTTGTGGTGAACCATTCGTGTAGTGTGTTGAGGTAAGGTTGCATGATGTGTGCAGCTGTGTTTGCATTTTGGTGCATACATGTAAGTGTTATATCATCTGCATAGGAAGCTATGTGTATCTGTGGTGTGTGGGGTGTGGGTACATCATGCATGTATAGGTTAAAGAGTGTAGGGGACAAAACAGATCCTTGGGGGATGCCGTTTGTGAAGTTTCTGATGTTAGAAGACTGACCAGCAAATGTTACATGTGCACATCTGCCTGCTAAGTAGTTTGCCAGCCATCTTTTTGTGGTACTGTGCATGTTTGTGTTGAGTATTTTGTTTGTGAGGTTGTGGCAGGGGATGGCATCAAAAGCTTTGCTAATGTCTAGTGTGATTAGGAGTGTTCTGTGTGGTGGCCTAGCTGAATTTATGCCATCAAAAACTCTCTGTGTAAGGTCTGTAAGAAGGGTGTTTGTGGAGTGCAGTAGTTGAGTACAGTGCTTTGTGAGGGGGCTGTATTCCAGTGGCAGTGGAGTGGATTCTCTGATAGTCGCACTTTGTGCTGCTCTTGAAGTAGAGAAAGGTAATGACCACACAATAGCCTGGCCAGGTAAACTAGAGTAAACCAGAATTACCTGTGGGATGAATGTCTGGTTAAATAGACTAGAGTTACCCTGTGGGATGACTGTCTGATTGAGGTTCATGGAGGACTCTCCTTGGAGGGAGATTTGGGATGGCTGCTGTGTTTACAATAATATTCTACAGTACTATAAGAATGTGACATATCATCATCATTATTTTTACTCTACACCTCGCTGAAACATAACTGGGGTGGCAACAATCATGAAACGGGGGCAAAATAAAAGTACAGGAACTTTTAAACAGTGTGCCCATGAACAGGGCCACACATCAATTTGTTCATTATCTATGTCTTGAAAATTTTCAACTCCACCAAACTGGTCAATCATCCAAACATATCGTCACCCTCATAAAGAAATTGCCTAAGTCATTTTTCGGCGATTTCTGGATTTTTGCCTAAATCAATTCTTCATTACGTGGAGCACCTATTGGTATAGCTGCCTTTGCCAGATCTAGGGTTTGAGTGGTCTAAAATGTACCTCAAGTTTCTGCCTAAGTCATTTAAAAGTTAAGAAAATGAGACAGGGTGATGATATACTTGTCCCCCCCCCCCCAGATGCAGTTGAAGGCCTGTGAGACTAAGTCACCCCATTAAAAAAAAAATGGGGTGGGGGGGGGGCCATCTCTGTCACATGAATGTTTACACATCTCACCCATCCACTTCCATCCTTCATCAGTTCTTTCAATATAAGAATTACACACAATAACACTCTAGTTACCTGTCTGGGACCTCTGTTGTCCTGCCACCTGCCTCGACCTCCACGAGCCCCTCTCCCGAATGGTTTCTGGTCTCTGTCTGACCCATCAAAGTGTGGCCTGCCTTGGTTCCTGAAGTCCTGTTGTGATTCCTGCGTTGGACTGTGAGCCAAGTATTCATGTACGGCCTCTGATATCCCACACGGCCCGTCACTCCTCTGATCTTTGGAATGATCCACTGGTGGCCTCTGGGAGTTCTGACCTCCAAATCTATTCCATCCTCCTGGTCCTTCCCGTGAAAAGTTACCTTGTGGGGGTTTCCACCCTTCATCTTTTTCCTGCAGAATACAAATTATAAAACAAATAATATTACAAGTTTTAAATCCTCTATTTCAAGCTTCCCTTTGCAAATACCACTTACAATTTATCCTCATCTACACAGCAATCCTTGTTTTACACTAAACTGACATGCGATGAATCACTTACACAATGACTAAAAAGTTTGAGCCTTTTTTCGAAATACCCTCACAGTTTTCCATATACAATACTGTACTACCATTATGCTCCAATACAAAGCATCACTGGTCAATATATGATCATTATTATTGCTCATACAAATGTGACACGCATGCCTACAGTCACATGCTTGTTCTAACAAGGCTTTTGAACTCGACCACTATCAGATGTGTTAGGGTTTGTGATGGAATACTAGTGCGGTGTTCAAGCAACAAGTGAAATGAATTGAAGTGAGGCAAGTACCAGTTTACTGTAGTTGAGTAAGAAATCACCATAATTTTTAGACATTTTCGGGGGGTAAACAGCAGGTGAAGTACAGTGAAATGAAACAACTACCAATATAGCCAGACGCCTCAATCCCGTTTGGGGTGGCCACAAACAAATCGCCTCCACATCGCCCTGTCCCCCACCATTTCACTGCCCTGCTCCCAACTCACACCCCCCTCTCTCATATACCTCTCCACCCCATCCCTCCATATAGGGCAGTTGGAAACTGTGTGTGTGTGTGTGTGTGTGTGTGTGTGTGTGTGTGTGTGTGTGTGTGTGTGTGTGTGTGTGTGTGTGTGTGTGTGTGTGTGTGTGTGTGTGTGTGTGTGTGTGTGTGTGTGTGTGTGTGTGTGTGTGTGTGTGTGTGTGTGTGTGTGTGTGTGTGTGTGTGTGTGTGTGTGTGTGTGTGTGTGTGTGTGTGTGTGTGTGTGTGTGTGTGTGTGTGTGTGTGTGTGTGTGTGTGTGTGTGTGTGTGTGTGTGTGTGTGTGTGTGTGTGTGTGTGTGTGTGTGTGTGTGTGTGTGTGTGTGTGTGTGTGTGTGTGTGTGTGTGTGTGTGTGTGTGTGTGTGTGTGTGTGTGTGTGTGTGTGTGTGTGTGTGTGTGTGTGTGTGTGTGTGTGTGTGTGTGTGTGTGTGTGTGTGTGTGTGTGTGTGTGTGTGTGTGTGTGTGTGTGTGTGTGTGTGTGTGTGTGTGTGTGTGTGTGTGTGTGTGTGTGTGTGTGTGTGTGTGTGTGTGTGTGTGTGTGTGTGTGTGTGTGTGTGTGTGTGTGTGTGTGTGTGTGTGTGTGTGTGTGTGTGTGTGTGTGTGTGTGTGTGTGTGTGTGTGTGTGTGTGTGTGTGTGTGTGTGTGTGTGAGAGAGATAGAAAAGAGGAAAATGTGCAAATGAAGTGGATTACAGTGAATGGAGAGAGCCTGGAGCTGGCGAGAGAGTTCAAATACCCGGGTACAGTGCTAGAAAAAGAGAGGAAAATGTGCAAAAGAAGTGGAATGTAGAGTGACACAAGGAAGGAAAGCAGCTGGTGTTATAATGGCCTTGATAAAAAGACAGAGGCCTGAGTGATGCAGCTGCAAGAGGCTTACATGAAGGAATGTTAGTGCCAACTTTAACATACGGATGGGAGACTATGGTGTGGCATGAAAATGAAAAATCAAGAGTAACAGCACTGGAGATGGACTGCTGAAGAATGTATGTAGAGTACAGAGGATGGAAAAGATACAGAAAAATGTGATTCGTGAAAGATGTGGAGCGAGGAAGTCTGTGGACACCAGAATCGAAGAGTGTACTGAGACGGTTTGGTCATGTGGAAAGAATGGATGACAACAGAGTGGTGGAAAAGGTATACTGTATCTGAGCGAATTTGAAGGAGGGAGAGGCGAGGTAGGGCAAGAAGAAGGTGGAGGGATATGGTGGATGAGTGTGTGAGGAAGAAAGGTATGGATGTTGGTGATGCCAAGAGACTGACAAGAGACCGAGCTGGATGGATGAATTTTGTGCAGAGAAGCACATAACCTGGGATTTGGCACCCTTTTTTAACATGACAGCATTCAGACTGACTCTTATCAGATAGGTATATGTGAAGCTGCAGAACATGATGAAATTTTCTTGGCCTATCTGATGAAGCAAGGATTTTGTGGGCTTGAATGATGAGTGAATGGAAGTGTGGCCCATTGAATTGGGCAAACTTAGGCTGTCTGGATGTTGCTACTCCTCATCCTGCCCTTGGGTGGGAAAGGAGGTCTGGAAGATGATGATGATGATGATTACATCACTGTTCTCAGCTCGAATATTGCTCACCCTTGTGGAATGGATGTGGAAAGATTGCACAAAAACAACTGGACAAAATTCAGAACAAAGCTATTGGAATTATTAATACCCCAACTATTACAAATGCACTACCTCCCCTACAAATAAGAAGGAATGCTGTTTCCCTCACATTATTTTACAAATATTTTTATGGCAAATGCTCAGACAAAGTTGCATCCATTGTGCCACCTCTCCACACCTTCCCCCACGCTGCATGGGCATCTGGTAGCGCTCATGACTGGACTGTCGCATTGCCATATTGCATAACTTCTGTCTATTGGAATTTCTTTTACTCACCGAATTGCATTTCTTTGGAACATGCTTCCCCAGAGCAGTTTCCCCCCAAACTTCAACCTACGACTGTTCAAGTCCAATTGTTACAGATTTTTTTATGAACACAGGACACCTGTATCTGGTGTATGGATTACTTTTTTATTTTTTTGTTTTTCCTTCCTCTGTTTTGTTATTAAAAATAGAAAGCTTTTAAGACAGAATGTCGAGATATATAGTAACACAACATCCAGCTCAACGCCAAATACTGAGAAAGAGGGGGATACTACACAATATCTGGTGATTCACGTTATTCTGCGTAGGGCTCGGCTAAATTATGAGGGGTAACTGAGAATTTACTCTATGAGAAAAGATTGACTGTATAT
The DNA here is from genome assembly GCF_032717465.1 of Coenobita brevimanus. NCBI lineage: Eukaryota > Metazoa > Arthropoda > Malacostraca > Decapoda > Coenobitidae > Coenobita > Coenobita brevimanus. Next base: position 44,919,101 of record NC_137018.1, read on the forward strand.
CAACCAGTCAGGCTTTATATGGGATCATAATCAACATGGTGAAAATTCTACTGTGTGGGAAAAAAGTCTAAACCTTTATGGTATGTCTTCATATAAAGCAATTCATCACATACTGGTTCATCATATAACACAGGTCTGCTGCACTGTTTCACTCCTACAACACATGTCAGAAAAATTTTTGCACTTAACAGGGCCAATTTACAGATTCTATCAGAAATGGATATTACCAATACATTGTGGTATAAAAGAAGATCCACACACACCTTCTCATGGTCCTCCTCTTCGTGATCCTTCCTATCCGTTACCTCATCATCATCATCATACCAGTCCTCAGGTAGTGTAAACTTCTGGTGCTGCTGCTGTACTCCAATAGGACCAATTTTCAGTGGGGCTGCACCGAGGTTTACATCTAGGAAAAGACAGGAGGTTAGCAAGGCTGTGGTATATATATATGGGTGGTGGACTGAGTGTAGAAGATACCAATTGGCATATGAAAGAATGTTTTATTTATTTATTTTTTTTAACTACTGGGTGGAGCCAGGATTCAGGGGGTTTGAATGGTGAGTGCATGGGAGTGAGGCTGATTCAAATGGGCAAACTTTAGTTAGTATTCATTCTGACCATAGCACCTATCTCTTGGACCTATTCCTAGTAGATAACCCACTTGAATTCTCCTACCATAACCTCATTAAAGCTTCATTCATCAGCTGCCCAAACCTCCCCATTCTGAACCAGTCAGGGTGACCACATGGCACACTGATGGGGCAGAATGGGATGTATTTAGAAATTATCTAGCTGATATTCCATGGCAGTCCTTTGTTTCCACTGATATCAGTTCTACTCAGTTCCACATTAATGACTTAATACAAATTGGTATGGAATGTTCATACCTAGTCAACAATTTTCTAAAAGATTGGATTCACCAAAATGGTCTGACAGTAACTGTGTCAGAGCAATGTCCCAGAAATCTTGCATTTAACTCTTACTTAAAGTAAAAACATCCACCTAATTTCAAAGAATGGAGGTTTCTATGACCCCTATGATTACATACCAATAACCAGAAAGCACTCTGAGAGCACATACTTCCGCCAATGCCACTGCCATTAAAAAGAATCTGGATCCGTATCCGAGGAGATACTGTGTGGAATACATAGGATCCGGATCCACCCCCAAATATAATCAACTGCTCCTTGACCCATGGCCTATACTTCCACAACATTTTATTGAAATTCAATGAGAAATTTTGGAGAAATCATGTGGACAAACAAACATACAAACAAAAACAAACATAGGTGAATATATAACCTCCTCCAACTTCGTTGACGGAGGTAATTATCACATCTTCTCTTGGTAAAATATCTGAGACTGTCAATAATCAGGACACTGCTGAACACCTCGAATCCAACAATGTTTTTTTTTTTTTTCTTTTTTTTTTTCTTATGTGAGGAAGAAGGAACCAAGGACCACGAGCCAGAAAAACTGCTCCTTCCAAAAGAAAACCAAAATACGAGAGAGAGCCAAATTCAAGATCCAATCATCTCGAGATGCCTGGACACACTACGTTTGAAAGACTGGAGATCATAGGAAGCAGGAAATACAAACAGAGAGAGACAGTTCCAGAGATGACCTGTTGCATAAATGAAGGACTGGGAGTAACAGTTAACTCTTGCATTAGAGAGTTTGACAGAACAGGGACGAGAGTTTACTGCTAGACAGGTGCTACGCGGCTGTCGTAGAGGTGGAGGAATGCATGCAGACAGTTCACAGGACCAGTGACCATTGAAGTAGCGATAGAAAAGAGATAAAGATGCAACAGTGCGGCGAAGAGACAGAGGTTGAAGGGAGTCGGTAAGAGGAGGAGAGTTAATGAGACGAAAAGCCTCTGACTCCACCCTATTGAGATTATTTATGACCACGACTGTACCTGTTCCTTTCTTTTTCATTTGTGTGGTCAGCCGGTGATAGTCTGTTATTGATAATCACTCCTAAATCCTTTTCCCTTTCTGATGTGTGTAGGGTTGAACTTCCTAACTTATAGTCCCACTCTGGTCTTTTTCACTTTTACGAATTTTATTACATGACAATTGTCCACAATGAATTCCATTTGCTACCTGTTACTCCAATCATGAAGCGTATTTAATTCCTCTTGTAGCTCTATGCAAGAGTCTGTGTTTGTAATTTCCCCTTGTACAGTAAGTCCTATTATTCAGCAGCTGATTATTCAGTAGATCCGACATTTCGGCAGTTTTGAGAAATAGTCCCATTTACGAAAATTTTTGATTGTTCGGCAGATGTCTGGAATCATCTCGGCAGTCCAGGAAGTGTTATCTGTGACTTGTAGGCCTAATGTTTCATTACACTTCTGTATGTTCACTAATTTCTATATTTTTTTCAGATTCAGGTATAGTACTGTATTGATTACACTATTGCACAGTATCATGCAGTACAGTAACCACCCCCACCAAATTAGCGAGGGTTACGTTCCAAGCCCCCTTGCTAATTCTTGAAATTCTTTCATTCTTGGCGCCTTCCTGAAAATGACATTTACCGGTAATTGCCTAGCCCATGAACCACTGATACTGTAATGCATTACCCATAAATAAATGTTGCTTGTTAAATCAGTTTCCCCGTTGTTTTTAGCCGTAAGGTTGTGACAGCTCTGGTATTTTTATTCCTCAGCATAATGGTGGAAGGGACTGTCCTGTTTAACTAAACCTAATCTAACCGAGTTCAACGTATTTAATAATTTAACCAAACCTAACCTAACCTAAAGTCAGAAAAATACCTAAAAATAAACTGGAGGAATATGAATTGCTCAGGTCTCTCTGATGAAAGTTAAACGTACATTTAGCGCACATTCTTTTGTTTGTTTTTGTGTTTAACGTGAAAGAGAGAGTATTGATGCAAACAGTAATATATCCCATTAACTCCTTAATAACCTCCGGCGCTGAACAACCCTTTACAGTTTCGATGTCAGTGATGTCAAGTTAGTGTAAGCTATACAGAAAACTGAACAATTATGGGGAGGGAACGAAGGTCACTGGTATGTTTACACGACTCTATGCTACGATTCCAAGCAGTCAGGCGGTCGGTTAATCTCAGATGTTTTCGCCCATTTGGTAAATGCATCGTAACTTTATCAATTTTTCCGTGACTCATAGCGAATCATAGCATGGGTTTAGGAAGCTGAATAACACATTGCTAGGAGAGCCAAACAATTATCTTCACATCTTTAAGAAAAATAAATTGAGTTCAAAAGGATGGAAGAAACTTACTCTACGTACTCAGAGAGGGATTAAATTTCTTCCATTTTCTTAAAGATGTGAAGATAATTGTCTGACGCACCTAACAATGTGTTATTTAGCTTCCTAAACCCATGCTATGATTCGCTTTGATTCACGGGAGAAATTACAAAGTTACGGTGCATTTACCAAATGGGCGAAAACATCTGAGATTAATCGACCCCCTGACTGCTTGGAATTGTAGTGTAGAGTCGTGTAAACATACCAGTGACCTTCGTTCCATTCCCATAATTGTTCACAGTTTTTTCATAGCTCACTAACTTGACATCACTGACATCGGTACTGTAAAGGGTTGTTCAATGCCGGAGATTATTAAGGGATTAATGGAATACATTAGTTTCCATCAATATTCTCCCTTTCACATGTAAGCAAAACAACGAACAAAAGAATGAGTGCTAAATGTACATTTAACTTTCATCAGAAAGACCTTACCAATTCATATTCCTTCACTTTATTTTATGCAATTATCCGACTATTTTGTTTTGTGCTTGGAAAAAGTACTGTATACAGTACTCACTCCAATCATATTTGTAATAATATAAGTAGTGATAAGTTCACCAATACAAGTGATGTATTGAGCTGGTAGGTAATATTCAGTATCATTTCGGCCATCCAGGAAGTGTTATCTGACTTGTAGGCCTACTGTGTCATTACACTTGTATATGTTCACTAATTTATATATATATTTCACATTCAGGTATAGTACTGCATTGATTGCAGTATTGTACAGTATACAGAACTCTCTCCAAACACAGTTGTAATACCATAAGTGGTGATGAGAGTGTTCACCAATATATTTAAGGTACTGAGTGGGTAGGTATTTGACTATTCTGCAAATCCAATTTCTCAGCATCATCCCGGTACCATAGATGCTGAATAATAGGACTTTTACTGTATTTTTGAATCATCAACAAACATATTTAGGTAGTTTCCATTTCCAAAGTTGCTGTCTATGTCATTTATATATACTAAAAATATAATTGGTGCAAACACCTAGCCCTGTGGAGCTCAATTTGTGACTTCTCTCCATGATAAGTATTTTCCCCTGAGCATGCTGTTCTCATTTCCCTTTTACTGAGAAAAATCTTGCATCCAATTGTACAGATTACCTTGGATTCCTCCTTGCTTGTACAGTTCCCATATGTCTTTTGTATGGTACTCTGTTAAATGCCTTCTTGAAATCCAAATATATGCTGTCTACCCAGCCATCTCTTTTCTGCATTATTTCTGCAACTCAATCATAGTAACTTCATAGGTTAGTAACACATGATTCTCCTAAAACCACACTGTTTTTCTGTTATCATAGTGTTTTTCCAGGTGATTTTCTCAAATTCTTCGTATCAGTTTTTCTAACATCTCGCTTACGACACTGGTCAGTGATACTGCTTGGTAGTTATGTGGGTTCTGTTTATTTCCTTTCTTGAAAAGGGGCACAATATTTGCCTTCTTCCAAATATCAGGTAGTTTTCCTTGTCTTAAGGATTCTCTGAATATTAAATATCATGAACTGCATAGCTCTTTTGCACATGTCTATAATAACCAACAAGAAATCTCATCAGGTCCATTGGCTTTTCCCATCTAATTTCCTCATCTCTTCCTGGACCTCTTGTTTTGTTATATTTGTTAATGTGTGTGGGCATGCTCGTTCGTTTTCATCTCTCGCAAATCTACTTTCTTTAGAAAAACAGACTGGAAATTTTTGTTTAGTACTTCACAAATATTTTCTTCATTGATACCGATTTTCCCCTCATCCATGATGGGTTGTATTTTATCTTTAACTTTTGCTGTCCTTCGTATGTAGCTGTAAAACAACTTTTATTTATAATGTCTTCCTCAAACTGCCTTTTAGCTTCTCGCCTTGTCCTTGTATAATCATTTCTTGCCTGCTTGTAGTTGTTATATGCTCTCTCACTTTTATGATGTCTGTATCTGATCTACAGCAAATCTCTCTTCTCTTCTGCATTTTGACAATCAGTATTAAACCATGTCTTTATATTTATTTCTGTCTCTTTGTGCAATGGGACATAATTATGGACTCCTGTTTCATAAAATTCACAGAATTTTTTATATTTAACACTTATATCTTGTCCTCTTAGCTCCTTTTCCCAATCTATATCCTTAAAGTACTTATTCAGGCCATGATAGTTGCCCTTTTTGTAGTTTAGCCACTTTCTGTAATTTCCATTACCACTAACTATATCACGTGCTATTCTGAAATTGTAATCTAGTACTGCAGGGTCACTTTTGCTGAAAGGGGAGGGGAGGGTGACATTATATTGTCAATTTAATTATCATTGTCAATTTAATTATCTTCACCCATCCATCATCCAATCCTACAATGCCCCATAAGGAGCGTAGGAGCCAGGGGCTAGGCAGTTGGTCCCAACATTTAAAATGACAGTGACCAGCCACACTCAACCCTGAGTGGCATTACATGAGCAATCAACCCCAACCATCCCTTGGATATAAACCTTCACCGGCTCAATCTGACTGGAGTGCAATAATTACCCACTAAACCACCAGGCACCAAAATTTGGTTACATGGTTACCACCCAGCATAGTAAATGATTTCATGGTGTACAGGAAACCATTTGGCTTGTCACTCACTGCAGAGTCACCAACAAGCAGAAGGAAGAGGAAAGAATGAAGGAAAGAAAAACAGAAGAGGAAGTGTAAAGTCACCCGTAGGCAGAAGGACAAGGAAAGAATGAAGGAAAGAAAGACAGAGGAGCGATGGGAGGAAAGAAGGATGGAGGAGAGGAAAGGGCAGACACCCGACAGCAACACTACAACGAGTGACTGGACAGAAAATATGAGATCTAATAATAATAAGGGGTTTTCTGGTCCTCTTTTTCTGGTGTACTTTTTTACATGTTGTTAGAAAATATTCCTGCATAAGATCTAAGAGTTTTTGATCCCAACAACTTCCATAGCTTTTTACATCTAGAGTATTCCCGTTCATATTTTTGTGAATATCTTCCGTTAGTACAATTCTTTTGGATTTTTCTTCCATTCTGCATGGTAAAACTCTGAATTGTCTTTTCTGCCAGGTCTTCATATTCACCTCTACTCCACGTGTTTGTCTTGGGTGGCATATACAGTAAACCCTCAAAGATCCGGACTTCAAAGATCCAGATTTTGCGAAGATCCAGACCATTTCTTGGCAAATTTTCAATTTAAAACATACTGTAGGCTACAAGATACATAATTTATTAATTAAAATTTGCAAAAAAAATATTAGTACACATTATTATACTATCCTATTAATTTTATACTGTATTAAATTTAATTTAAATTTTATCGGTTCTCCAGTATCCTTTTGTGAGGCGCACACATGTGAATGGGGGAGGGGGGGGGGAGGGAACGCAGCCTTGAGGGGACAATGAGCTGAGGCAGTTGACCGAGTGTGAGTCGCGGGAACACATTGACCGAGTGAAAGCACAGTTTTCTTTCTTTACTCTTCCATCATGGCTCCAAAGCGCAAACATACGGTGCTAACCATAGGTGAAAAACTTGAATTACTAGAAAAATTAGAAAAAGATGTACCAGTGTCTCAGTTAAGTGAGGAATATGGTGTTGCACAACAAACAATCAGCGATATAAAGAGAAACAAAGCCAAGCTTCGTGGTTTTCCTGCCAAAGAAGGTGGAAGTGGAAGTGGAAGTGCAAGTCCCAGTTCCCAAGTCAGAGGCACCCCCACTAGAATCCGAAGATGAACAACAGAAAGTGACACTTTGGCAAGGTGAATATAAAAAACAACCGTTTGTTTTTATTTTACATTAAGTTATACCTAAACCGCCATAAGTCTTCTTTCATATGAGCAAATTTATATAATTTCTGGAAGATCAGGATTTTTCGAGATCCAGACAGGGTTATAGCCCCAATTAATCCAGATCTTTGAGGGTTTACTGTATAGATTTACCACAATTAACATCCCTTCTGATGTACTAGTTTCTACTGCAACTAATTCTACTTGTGAGGGTATGTCAATTTCTATCTCTTTTACTTGGAGTCTTTTCTCTGTTATTATCATAACTCCTCCTTTTTTATAAAATCTGTCTCTTTGCTAAATACTGTAATCATTCAGATTTAAAGAGTCATTTGGTATTCTTGGGGTTAATTTTGTTTCTGTTAGACAAATAATATGAGGTTCATTTTCTGTGATATTGTCTTCCATCTCTAATGATTTGGATACAATTCCATCTACATCTGAGTACATCAAGTTCGCCATACTGTTCACACATTTGACATTGGTTGAGTCAACTATCTTGCTTTTATTTAGTCCCTGCTGTTTATGTGTCATTTTTTTATTAATTTGTAACCCTACTACTTTGTACAAAAAAATTTACTTCACTTCATCTGATCTTGCATCACTCTTTCTTTTTGCTTCTTCCCTCTTTTCCTTTAGTAATCCCCATTCCTCTTGAGTTAGGCACATTTTTATCCATGCATCTTTGCACTCTGATTCCTTAAGTTTGTCAGAACATTTTATACCTTTTCTTCAGTGTTCACACTTTGGAAGGTTACTTTCAAGGGCCTTGACTTGTTTCTCTCATATTTTCCTAATCTCTTAAATTCATCTACATCTTTCTCACAGGTTTCCTGATACAGTAAAAGTCCCATTATTTGGCAGCTGATTATTCGGTAGATCCGACATTTCGGCAGTTTTGAGAAATAGTTCCATTTACGAAAATCTTTGATTGTTCGGCAGATGTCCGGAAACATCTCAGCAGTCCAGGAAGTGTTATCTGTGACTTGTAGGCCTAATGTTTCATTACACTTCTGTATGTTCACTAATTTCTAAATTTTTTCAGACTCAGGTATAGTATTATATTGATTACAATATTGGATAGTATCATACAGTACAGCAACCACCCCCTCCAAATTAGCGAGGGTTACGTTCCAAGCCCCCTCGCTAATTCTTGAAATTCGTTCATTCTTGACGCATTCCTGAAAGTGTCATTTACTGTTAATTGCGTAGCCCATGAACCACTGATACTGTAATGCATTACCCATAAATATGGTGCTTGTTAAATTAGTTTCCCCATTGTTTTTAGCTGTATGGCTGTGACAGCTCTAGTATTTTTATTCCTCAGCATAATGGAGGAAGGGACTGTCCTGTTTAACTAAACCTAACCTAACCGAGTTTAACTGTACCTAATAATTTAACCATACCTAACCTAACCTAAAGTCAGAAAAATACTTAAAAATAAACTGGAGGAATATAAATTGCTAAGGTTTCTCTGATGAAAGTTAAACGTACATTAAGCGCTCATTCTTTTGTTCATTTTTGTGTTTAATGTGAAAGAGAGTACTGATGCAAACAGTAATATATCCCATTAACCCCTTAATAACCTCCGGCACTGAACAACCCTTTACAGTACCGATGTCAGTGATATCAAGTCAGTGTGAGCTATAAAGAAAATTGAACAATTATGGGGAGGGAACGAAGGTCACTGGTACGTTTACACGACTCTATGCTAAGATTCCAAGCAGTCAGGCGGTCGGTTAATCTCAGATGTTTTCGCCCATTTGGTAAATGCCCCGTAACTTTATAAGTTTTTCCGTGACTCATAGCGAATCACAGCATGGGTTTGGAAAGCTAAATAACATTGCTAGGTGAGCCAGACGATTATCTTCACGTCTTTAAGAAAAACAAAATGATAGAAGAATGGAAGAAACTTACCCTATGTACTCAGAGGGATTAAATTTCTTCCATTTTCTTAAAGATGTGAAGATAATCATCTGGCGCACCTAACAATGTGTTATTTAGTTTCCTAAACCCATGCTATGATTCACGGGAGAAGTTACAAAGTTACTGTGCATTTACCAAATGGGCGAAAACATCTGAAATTAACTGACCCTCTGACTGCTTGGAATCGTATCGTAGAGTCGTGTAAACATGCCAGTGACCTTCGTTCCCTTCCCATAATTGTTCACAGTTTTTTACTGTAATGGGTTGTTCAATGCCGGAGGTTATTAAGGGGTTAATGGAATACATTACTGTTTCCATCAATACTCTCCCTTTCACATGTAAACAAAAAAAACGAAGGAAAGAATGAATGCTAAATGTACGATTAACCGTCATCACAAAGAACTTACCAATTCATATTCCTTCACTTTATTTTATGCAATTTTCAGACTATTTTATTTTGTGTTTGGAAAAAGTACTGTATACAGTACTCACTCCAAACATATTTGTAATAACATAAGTAGTGATGAGTTCACCAATACAAGTGATGTACTGAGCTGGTAGGTAATATTATGTATCATTTCGGCCATCCAGGAAGTGTTATCTGACTTGTATGCCTACTGTGTCATTACATTTGTATATGTTCACTAATTTATATATACAGTATATATATTTCAGATTCAGGTACAGTACTGTATTGATTGCAGTATTGTACAGTATACTCTCTCCAAACAGTTGTAATACCATAAGTGGTGATGACAGTGTTCACCAATATATTTAAGGTACTGAGTGGGTAGGTTTTTGATTATTCGGTAAATCCAACATCTCGGCATCATCCTGGTCCCATAGATGCCGAATAATGGGACTTTTACTGTACTACTTTCAATATGTTCATAATATTTCCCATCTCCTTCTCACCTCTGGTAATTCTGTTCTTTATTTCTTCTTCATCTTTACCAGCGATGACTACAGATTTGTTAACTCCAGCTGTTTCCTTTATCAGCTTTGGGTTCTTCCCTATGATATGTTTCACCTCTCTTGTCATGTCTTTGGCCTCAGCCTTGTTTATAGATCTTGACTTATTTTGGCTACTTCTGCCCATGTGTTTTGTACTTCCTCTGTGTAATATCTCATCATTTCATTTCCCTGAGTTGTCTTCTCATCAATGTTTCTGCTTTGTTCTATCAGATTACCTGCTTGTCTAATTGTTTTTAGCATTATAGTACTTACTCCTTCAAAACTCTCTCATGGGTGACTACTGTACTTTCCATTTCATTTGTTTTCTTCCTCAGAATGTCTATCTCATCTTGTAGCTCACCTACTGTTGCATCTTTTCTGTTTAATTCTTTTACCAGTTCCTGCCCCCCCCCCCACCACCATCCCCCTTTTTTTTTTTTGGTACAGTTCCTTCCTAACTTCAACCAGTTCCAATCTGGAAGTCTCTTCCAGTTTATTTACTTTCACTGCTAATCTATTAAATGTAACCAGTTCCACCAGGTCTGTGTAGTCAACATTTTGTTTTTTACTGTTTCCTTTCCTCTTACCTAGTTGCACCTCTTGACAGTACACCATCTTATAGAAATATACTTCCTACTTACAGTTTAGCATCTCTGTTGTCAGTGTTGGAATCTACCTGGCACTCATCTGTTTACCCAATATGGCGCCTGTTGTCTGCTAACGCCGCAAATTCCTTAGGGTTCTGATTATTTGATATACAGTACCCTCACGTCCAAGACGGTAATATTGTCACCTACGGGTCCCATCAAGGACAAGAACCATCTTGACCAACACAAGACCTTATGGAAAAAATTAATACTGTCACAAAATCCTTGAAAAGTGCCTCTAAAAACATCAACCTAGACCTATCCTGGCACCAAAACAAATTTCCTCACCTTGAAAGTGTAAGTTTCTGAGCTTGTTATCTTCAGCTTGGAAACTCAATTATCTCTAGTTTAGTAGCCTGAGGTAGATGGTGGCGCTTCAAGGGGTTTGCAGTTTCCAAGGCATGGTTATATAAGCAAAGGCAATAACCTAGGAGCAAACGCTGAGTGCAACATGTGATAAGCATGTCCATGACGCTCTGGTGAGGGAGTCTTAAGGAGACGAGCAAGCCCCGCCTGGTCATCATGTGACCAAATGCCAATATTTTATTGGACAACATCGCAACCATGTCACTCTCTTGGGCGCAGGAACCGTGTTGGACCAGGTGAGACTGTAATACAGTAGCTGTATTCTCCTCGGATTTGGGCCGCCATGAACCGCTGGTACCATATTGGATGTATGCAACCGTATTACAGCAAATTATTGGATTATTATTTATGGTGGAAGGATTAGACATAATAACTGGGATTAGAGGATAAGTCTAATCCCTCCAGTTAAGGAATACCCTCTTACGCTGAATAACCTAAAAAAGGCAAAAAAAAAATGCTGAAGATTACATCATCAGAGTGACTTGGCTTCCATATTACATTCTTGCTATCTCTATACAGTTTATGCAGCATACTGTAGTGGAGACATCTTTGAGTGGCAGATTAACAGACTATAACTACTACTTCGCTAAAAAAAAGTTTCCACTAAGCTGAATAATTTTGTCTGACAAAAGCAGGCATGAAATAAAAGTAATTGTGTACAGGGTTAAAGGATGTTATTAATAACACAACTAATGTAGTGTACGATCACTAGGAATGATAAAGGCTTTGACTCACTGGTACTGCCAGTGTAGAAATGTATGCATAATGGGAGTCGTGCCACATACAGGTATTTTTAAATCGGTGTATACTGTATCATGAAAATGAGTTGTGAAATTCTTGTTGGTAGACTTGTATTGAACTGTCATTTACTTTCTCTCATTTTTCAGCTGTCAGAGTGTGTATCTTATACCTAATTATTGCTTGAAATTACCTCCTTAAAACTCTGTTCTTGCAAACTTACTTCTCTGTAAATATTATTGCTTTCGGGTGTCTCCCCTTTCCTCTCCTCCATCCTTCTTTCCTTCCATCCTCTTCTGTCTTTCTTTACTTCATTCTTTTCTTGTCCTTCTGCCTACGAGTGATTTTACACTATCACTTCTGTCTTACTTTCCTTCATTCTTTCCTCTTCCTTTTGCCTGTTGGTGACTCTACACTGAGTGACAAGCCAAATGGTTTCCTGTACACCAGGAAAATATTTACTATGCTGGGTGGTAACCTTACAACCAAATTTTGGCGCCTGGTGGTTTAGTGGGTCATTACAACACTCCAATTGGATTGAGCCGGCGTAGGTTTATATCCAAGGGATGGTTGGGGTTTAATGCCCATGTAATGCCACTCAGGGATGAGTGAGGCTGGTCACTCTCATCTTGAATGTCAGGACCAACTTGCCTAGCCCTCGGCTCCTATGCTCCTCATGGGGTGACAGGATTGAATAATGAATGAATGATGAATGACTCTTGGAGGTGAAATGTCTTGGACAAACCCGTCTTGGACACAAGGGTACTGTACTTTCTTTGGACTATTTTTTCGCTTCTACTTGATCTACAATCGTCTATAAGTTAGCTTAGTACCGAGCTTGACTCATTTTTAGATACACTTAGGTTCTGCGGCTGAGAAGAGTGCAGTGACACACATCTACTCAGTTCAGTGTGTGTGTGTGTGTGTGTGTGTGTGTGTGTGTGTGTGTGTGTCCTCTATTGAAATCAAGGAGGATACATACAGAACTCTATAACCTGTTCTAACAGGTGTAACTTTTCATGCTGAAATCAGATGTGTATGTTACAGATGTTAGTGGTGTCCCCAATGGCCAAGATTGGAAGTAATTAGAAACAATCAAGTCAACATGGTGGAAAAATAGTAGCCAGATGCCACGATATTTTACTTCTACAACCGTATCATTATTAGCTACAACAGGTTTGACTGGTGGAGAGACTGGTGAGGTGGGCAGGCTGGGTTCATAAGTGGGTGGATGGGTGGGAAAATAGGTTCATAGTATGAATAGGTCCATCATCATCATTATCATCTGGACCTCCTTTCCCACCCTAGGGCATAGGGAATATATCTCTGGGGAACTGGGTCCAAAACGGAACATAGGTTCAGTAAGTACAATGGGACCCTGGGGTTCTTCTCCGACAGTAGGAGTGGCCATTCAGGGTCCCAGGCAATGCCAGTATGCACGATCATTTGGTTTTACCCCAGCAATGCCAGTATGCATGATCATTTGGTTTTACCCTGGCAATGCCAGTATGCATGATCATTGGGTTTTATCCCGGCAATGCCAATATGCATGATCATTTGGTTTTACCCCGGCAATGCCAATATGCATGATCATTGGGTTTTACCCTGGCAATGCCAATATGCATGATCATAGGGACTTACCCGAGGAATGTTTGTGTACCCCAGCTAGAAGAACTACAAAAGAATAATAAACACATTTTTAAAAGTTATTTACAGGAGAAATGCAAGTTTCATCCACTTCGACCTTCTTCAGGTAGCAGAGAGTCTAGCTGGGCCAAAAACTGGCATATCTCCCCATTAAACAATTTTTCCAACTGTGGGTCCAATCCTTCCACTTCAGCCATTCAAGGAAATGTAATACCAAAATAAAATTGCACTATAATATTAAAATCTAATCTTGGTATAAAGCCAGAGAAATACATGTTAATATTACCATATGGCACACTCAGACATTGCTGCAAATCAGTTTCACCCCCCCCCCCCAATAAATAAAGAAATAAAACTAAAAACAATAATAATATGGCATCTGCACAATCAATATTTAACATTACTGCTTACATTACGGTGTTTTGAACAAAGAGCAAGAACTGAACCTACCACCACTAACATACAGCAAATAATTTTCTTCTTTAAATATACTTACCAATCTTGTCATCTTTCTGTTCATGGAAAACTGCCTCTGCAGAACCTTCCTTCTTATCTTCTTCCTTCTCTTCTCCCTTATTCTTCCCCTGGTCCTCTTCTTTCTTTGTCCCCTTTTCCTTACACTCTTCCTCTTTTTTATCTTCCTTCCTGATCTTTTTGCCTCCTTGCTCAGATGCCTCCTCATTCTTCCTCTTGCCAGAATTATCAGTAAGGTCAAGGCCTGGGATACCACTTGCTTTGCCTCCCATACCCATGTTGCCACCACCACTGTTATCTGCAACAACATGTAGATGCTGCCATTAACAATCTTGCTCCCCTGACTCACTCTCTGATGAATAAAATTGTTTGACATTAGCTGAAATAAAATATGAAAGAAAATAACCATAAGAGGGTTGCTGAGCAACCTAAGTTCTGTTCCACAAACGAAAGATTGTGCATGCAATTATCCAACTGTATTACTACAGGAGCGAGTCACACTTACTATGCTGTCTTCTCATATTAATAAACAACTTTTGGTGCATAAATTCTTTCTGGCCACTAATTCTATACATCTATCACTCATACGAAAATACATTTTTTTTTTTTCTGCATCTTTATGGCTTCTAACTTCACACAATTTCTGACTGTGACCTTCTGACATTCTGTTCACAATTATGAAGTAAAGTATACAATGCATGGCAGTGGCATCTTGCATTATTTCAATGAACAATTCAGTCATTATATATTCTATTCTTTGTTTTACAGGCTAATATCAAGGCCAAATTATATGGTTTGGTTTGGTATACACCAAATTATATGCAAAGTTCAACCCAGTATGCTATTCTGTACAGAATCTAACTCAGGATTAACAGCACATTTAGGACTGTGTTCTATGGTACAAAAAACAGAGCATACAGTACATAATAAAATTCTTATTCATTACTGATATGTATATATCACTTAACCCCCCTGTCCTTTTTTAAGCTGCATTTTCACAACCATCAGATGACTGTATTAAGTATATGGAGGACTAACCAGACCTATGGGTGTCCTTCATATAAGGACCCCCATAGGTCTGCCAATTTATCTAGTTTATTTTAACTACCACCTGGGAATTTTACTCATCGAAGAGGTTATGTTTCATACAAGGAATCTGTTGCGCACACACACACACACACACACACACACACACACACACACACAAGGCACCTAGCAGGACAGACGCACGTCACCATTACTCAGCACCTGGCCAAACCTGGCCAGTGGCCATACCTAAATCATTATCTTTATACGAGTCAAGCTCTGTACCAGGTTAGATTAAATGGTGTCTTAGTATAAAAAGAAGTTTTAAGTAAAATTGTTGTTCAAATAGTAAAGAAAACAAAGAAGTGCAGGAATGCGCACAATCAGCTGATTAGTTGTAATGCCTGCGACTCTGCGCCAGGCAATGTACTGTAGGTAGAATCTGTGCTCTTAGTACCGCATGATGGCCACCTACTTTAGTAAAGCAAATTTGGAAATGAAAAAGGATAAAGGTAGAAAGCAGGATGATGATTTCTACCAAGAACTGGTTGAAATGGAGATACGCAATAAGCTGGTAGAACGAGTAAACAGACTAGAGATGGCTTTTCAGAATGAAATGGAAGAAATTAAGAAACAGTTGCACTTGCAGATGGAAGAAATAGAAAAATTAGGAAAGGAAGTCAACAAGAAAGACACAACAATAGATGAGCTGACAGTAGAAGTGGGTTCACTTAGGAGAAAAATTACCGAAATGGCAAGTACTGTAGTCAACCACGAGAGTATTATGAAAGAGATCAAAAATGATACAGAGACAATTAGGCAAGTAAGCAATCTGATAGATCACAGCAGTGATACTGAGAAGATAACACAGACGAATGAAGCAGTGTAAAGCTACAAAAATGATGTGGAAACCACTTATGCTGAAATGGTGAAAGTAAAGAAAGACTTCGAAACAAGGGTGGAAGAAAAAAGCATTAAAAAGGAAGTGAAAAGAATAATCTGAAACAACCCTAAATTGGTCAGGGATTCAGCAGACATTAACAAATCTACAGTAATCACTGGTACAGAAGAGGAAGAAACAAAAACCAAGATCTCAAGAGACAAAAAGAAAATGGCAAATGTAATGAGCATATTGAAGGCAGTACCAGAGGAAATCTGTAATACAAGACACAGAGGAACACAAAAGGTTAGGGAAATATGAGAGAAATAAGTCAAGGCCCCTAAAGGTAACCTTCCAGAGTGTAAACACTGTGGAGGAGATACTAAAAAATGCAAAGAAACTCATACAGTGGGGCACCAATTTTCGCGCCTAATTGGGTCCAAAAATAATGCGCGAAAGTGGAATTAGCAAAAGTTGGGGCATTGTCTTTACGGCAAAAAGGCTAATTGGTTCCCCGGTTATCCTAAAGTAACATCAGATTTTCATTTTCACTTGCAATACAGTACATCAAATCACTACTGTACATTGCATTGTGAGATATAAACAATAAAAACTGTACAGTACACATTATATGAGGAGAAACATACCACAGAGACCAGGTTGAGGTGTTTAATGGATGTTGGGGGTAAGTATCCACGTTTTATCACCACCACTGCTTCCCGGCCCTCCCCCCACACCACCAGGCCCTTTCCCCACACTACCAGGTATAGTAGAGGCCATTGAACCGTGAGAATCCAACACAATGGAGCTAGCACGCTCGTACACAATGGCGGGAATGGGTGGACAGAGTGTTGACATGACGTCATTCAAGATGGCGGTGGGTTGCGGGCAGGCGGTGCAGGAAATTCAAAGTTCAAAATATTGTCCCAAACCCAAAATTTGTGCGCGAAAATCGATTTTTTTCAAGCGAAAGTGGAAGTTAGGGAATATTTGGTGCATGCCGCGAAAGTGGATTCCGCGAATCCTGCTGTAGCGAAAGTTGGTGCACTACTGTAGAAAAAGAGGAATTCAAAAATATGGGGATAAAAAGATACCTAACGCAAGAAGAACTGGAATTACTAAAAGAGAAGAGGGAGGAAGCAAAAACAAAGAACGAAGGAAGATCAGAGGAGGAGAAGAATACATTTTTTTTTTCAAAGTATTCGGATTTCAGGTTCAGAAGTGGTACATAAACAGGAAGGAATAAAATGGAGGAAGGTAGTAGAACCAAGTCATGACAAGTATGTAAATAAGATGATTAAGTTGATGTACTCAAATGCAGTTGGAATGGTATCTAAATTATTACAGATGAATGATTATATCAGAGAAAATGAACCACATATAATATGCCTAACTGAAACTAAATTAAGACCAAGGATATCAAATGACATCCTAAACTTAGAGGAATACAATATATAGACAGGAGATAGGAACTTAAAAAAAGGAGGAGAAATTATAATATTAACAAAGAATAATCTAAAAGTCAAAGAAATAGAACTAGATACACCATCGCACGTAGAATTGATTACAGTAGAGATCAATACATCTGAAGGAAAGGTAATTGTAGCAAATCTATACATGCCACCCAGATTAAACACATGGGAAAAAGGCGAATATGAGGATCTGGCAGAGAGTACAATTCAGAGTTTAAGAGCATTACTACATAGAATGGAAGAGAAATCAGAAAGAATTATACTAACTGGAGATTATAATACAAATATAAATTGGAATACGCTAGATATAATAAGCCAAGAAAGCAGTTGGGACCAAAAGCTCCTGGATCTCGTGCAGGAGTCTTTCCTAACACAACATGTAAGGGAAATCACCAGAAAAAGAGGACTCGATGTACCCTCAGTGCAAGATCTTATAATTACTAGGCAAGAAACCGATATTGACAATTTAATGAATCACCCTCCATTCAGCAAAAGCGACCATGCAGTACTAAATTGCAACTTCAGGATTGCATATGACATAGTTAACGGCAATGAAAGTTACAGAAAGTGCCTAAATTATAAAAATGGAAACTACCATGATCTAAAGAAGTACGTCTTAGAAACTGATTGCGAAAAGAAGCTTAGAGGACAAGATTTAAATGCTACATATAAAAAATTCTGTGAACTTTATGAAATAGGAGTCCAGAAGCAAATCCCACAGCACAAAGAAGCAGAAAAGAAAAAAAAAAAAGGTTTAATACAGAAAGTAAAAAATCAAAAGAAAAAAAGAGATTTATTGTGGAATAGATACAGAAGACACAACAGTGAAAGGGCATATAACAACTATAAACAGGCAAGAAACGATTATACAAGAGTAAAGAGGGAAGCCCAAAAACAGTTTGAGGAGGATATCATAAATAAAAGCAGTGATCAGCTGAAGATATTTTACAGCTGCACCAGAAGCATAACCAAAGTAAAAGATAAAATCCATTACAGATGAGGGGATCACCTATACACAAGAGTAGGATATTTGTGAAGCACTAAATAAGAATTTCCAATCAGTTTTTAGAGAAGAAAAAAATTTTGAGAGGGATGATATGGAACATGCATGTCCACACATACTACCAGATATACAAATATCAGAAAAAGAAATACAGGAGGAGTTAAGTAAATTAGACAAAGGAAAAGCAAATGGTCCTGACGAAATTTCATGTTGGGTGCTACATGAATATGCAAAGGAGTTAAGTAAACCATTATCTTTAATTTTCAAGAAATCCTTGAGACAAGGTAAACTACCTGATATCTGGAAGAAAGCAAACATTGTTCCCTTATTCAAGAAAGGGAGTAGACAAAATCCACTCAACTACCGACCAGTATCACTAACCAGTGTTGTAAGCAAGATATTAGAAAAGCTAATTAGAAATGTTTGGGTAAATCATCTAGAACACAATATGATAACAGAAAGACAGTTTGGTTTCAGAAAGGGAAAATCATGTATTACTAATCTGTTGAGCTACTATGACAGAGTAACAGAAACATTACAGAAAAGAGAAGGATGGGTGGACAGTATCTATTTAGATTTCAGGAAAGCATTTGACAGAGTACCACACCAAAGACTTTTATGGAAACTGTACCATCAAGGAGGAATCCAAGGCAAACTGTACTGCTGGATGCAAGATTTTCTCAAAAAAAGAGAAACAAGAACAGTACTAAGGGGAAATTACTCATCATGGAGGGAAGTGACTAGCGGACTTCCACAGGGCTCAGTGCTGGCACCAATCATATTTTTAGTGTAAATAAATGATATAGATAGCAACACTGGAAATGAAAGCTATCTAAATATGTTTGTTGATGATGCAAAAATACAAAGGACAATTACTAATGCAGACTCTTGTAAAGAGCTAGAAGATTTAAATAAACTTCATGAATGGAGCAATACATGGCAAATGGAATTCAATGTGGACAAGTACCATGTAATCAGGTTTGGTAAAAGTGGAAAAAGACCTGATTGGGATTATAAGTTAGAAAATAAAACTCTTCACACATCAAAAAGAGAGAAGGACCTAGGTGTGATTATCAATAACAGATTATCTCCGGCTGACCACATCAGTGAGAAGATACAGAACATGTATATACTGCTTGCAAATATGAGAATAGCATTCACATACATAAATGAAGACATGCTAAGAAGGATAATAACATCATTCATCAGACCAACCCTGGAGTATGCATCAGTAGTCTGGAGTCCTCATCTCAAAAAACAAATAGATAAGATTGAAAAAGTTCAAAGGGCCACTACAAGATGGGTACCAAGCTTAACCCCTTAACCCTTTAACCACGGGTGTCATCCCAGAATGACATGGCAAAAACTGGACCAAACCGCGGGTGTCATTCTCGAATGTTTGTGAATACTTTGAATATCACGCGTTTTTTCCGTGCGCCAATTGTTTCAAGGGAGAGTAGCTATTAAGTTCTTTCACTCAAGCCGACCCCCACCTCCCCCCCCCCCGGGCCCCCACCTCCCACCCCCTGGGCCCCCCACCCCACCCCTGACCAAACACGCATCAGTATCTGTCCAGCTGTGTGAGTGACAACACTGCTGATGTGGCAGTGAAGTGCAGGCAATTACAGTGCCTTTTACCTGCCTCAGTGAACACAGAGTGGGTGTTTATCGTATGTGCAGTGTTCATATATGTTTATAGTATTATTATCAGAATGAGGTTGGCATTTGGTAATGGTGTGTGAGCGAAAAATAGTGATTACAACACCGCTGATGTGGCAGTGAAGTGCAGGCAATTACAGTGCCTTTTACCTGCCTCAGTGAACACAGAGTGGGTGTTTATTGTATGTGCAGTGTTCATATATGTTTATAGTATTATTATCAGAATGAGGTTGGCATTTGGTAATGGTGTGTGAGCGAAAAATAGTGATTACAACACCACTGATGTGGCAGTGAAGTCTGGGCAATTACAGTGCCTTTTACCTGCCTCAGTGAACACAGAGTGGGTGTTTATCGTATGTGCAGTGTTCATATATGTTTATAGTATTATTATCAGAATGAGGTTAGCATTTGGTAATGGTGTGTGAGCGAAGGTAATGCTGTGTGAGCGAAAAATAGTGATTTTAGATTGCTCACTTCTAATGGCACTGCCCATCCAGTGATAGTCAACGAAATCATGAAACCTACATCATTGCAAAGCCAAAGGTTAGTACTTTCTAATGGTACCTTATTTTTCGCTCTAGATTTATTCTGTGCAGAGTTATAAAGGTTTAAAGTTTGTTTACATTTTGGCTGGAACCCCCGCGGGAGAGGCCAGTCGGGGCAAAACAATGCCCGCGGTTAAAGGGTTAAGCGCAGGCATGTCGGAGGCGGTCCGTGCACCTCACGCGGGGATATTGGCGATCCGACTGACTTTTTAAAAATATTTGCCAAAAATCAGTTATTAGTCCTAGAATATTATAATTACATATGCATATCGCACATACCTTCAGCTTTCTCCTGGGATGTTTGATGAGCCTTCGTCGAGTACCGTAGGACTTGTGGAGACTTCTGAAGTTGGTTAACAAAGTCTCCACTTTACACTTCCCGACACCCCGTAATATGATTACCACAGCCTGATGTTATCACTAGAAACACTATTCTATAACTTTCAAGTAGTTTGGAATCCATTAAAAAAAAAAAAAAAAAAAAAAATAACCACCACTGTGAAAGCAATGTAAATTACAAGCTTCCCACCCACACTTGTTCCCCGCTGGTATTCTGTCATACCCGGTATATATAAACACACTCACACTTTATATTCCTATTACTTTATTACACTTATATGTATCTACAGTATTTATCCATAAGTTTCCTTCAGTAATAGTAGTTTATTTTCACTCCAAGCATTCACTCTCTCATTCAGTAAGCTAGCGTAGAAAGCAAAGCATTCACGTGTCATTACTCCAAGTATTTGTACTCATATTCTTATATTAGTAATTATTTACATTTCTATTTACATTTTCTATTTTATTTACATTATTTACATTTCTATTTTATTTACACTATGGTATACACTGTCATTTGCAGTAACTACGGGCTCCTTTCCCTTGGAGCCACACTGCAGCACTCGTACTGGGAGTTTATCACCATTTCCTCCAATGGCTCATCACACGATTCACCAGAAAGATTGTAGTCACTGTCCATCATTATCATGAATAAATTAGTCATTTCATATTCCACAGCAGAGTCACTTAGTCCTTTACCCCTTCCCACACAAGGTTTAATAGGGGCAGAGGTCACAGGGCCCTCTAGAAGCAGAGGAAATGGAGGGGCGCGAGTGCAACGTGGTTTCATCTCAGGAGACAACACTGAACTGAATGATGAGGCGGATATGGGGTCGCAAAAGGTTGACAACGTCAGCGTGGTGACAGCTGCTAATTTGTATGCTGCGAAATGACTGGCAGGAAAACTAGACAATACATAATAAATTAGGTAGTTCCAGGTGAATGTAAATATCACTTAGGCTTCTCCCTTCCATTCTTATATATATTTTTATTACGAGAACAGGTCATACGGCATATTTCAAGGGGAAATAAACAGCGAAAATTAGCGAATGAGTGCGCGTGGGGTGTTGCCAGGTGATAATTAGCCAATTCCAGGTGTATGGCACTATCAATTACCTTTTTTCTATTTTATATATATTATTTTGTATAAGAATAGGGCATAGGGCTCATTTCAATGGACGAAATGAGTGGAAAAATCCGGGCAAGATTTGCGTAGCGTGGCACAGCTGGGGCAGGCGAGAGGAGAGGGTAATGGAGGGGAGGTAGGGAGGGGAGTCCAGAACGGGGAGAAATGGCTAAATTGTCAACAATGAGTGGGATATGGATGACATTAGCAGCACTGACTATTGTTGGACACTGGCAGTACAGACAGATGATACAAGCAACCAATTGAAAGGCCGGGCAAATTCAAAATAACACAGAATCACAAAAGTGACACCCCGCGGTAAGATCCACTGCACCTGGACGTCACGAAAATGACACCCTGCGGTTAAGGGATCTAAGCTACGAAGAATGACTAAAAAACTGAATCTGCCTACACTACAGGAGAGAAGGAAAAGAGGAGACATGATTATGCTATATAAATGCATATCAGGGAAGGAGAAAATATACATAAATGATTACATAGCCTATGGGGATGCATCAACAAGAGGACACTGTAAAAAACTGCATAAAAAGAGAGGCGATAAAGACGTAAGGAAATTTAGTTTCCCAAATAGGGCAATTGATCAGTGGAATGCACTACTGAGAGAAATAGTGTGTGCCAAAACAATTAATAAATTTAAGGATATGTACGACACAAAATAGTTTAAGACATGGGACAATACGAGCTTGACTCATTCCTGTAAAGATACAATTAGGTAAGAACACACACAGTCGTGGTGTCATTACATCATGTTTTAATACTTGTGGTTCACACTGTTCCTGGAACACTTAATAACAACATTACCATCAGTCACCATATTTACTCATCATTAGCATGTCATTCCCTGTGGAAATATCTCAGGCAATATGTGAGAGATTATTGCCCTCCACAATGAGGTATAAAGCACTTGAATCTGAACTGAAATAACAGAAGTGTATAGTACTTATTTTGCATATGACAGTAGAAATGCCACTAGTACGTGGCACAAAAGCACGGTTACCAACATAGATGTAACACTAACAGGCATTTTACAGTATTCACATCCTGACACTACAGACTATTTCACACACTCTGTACACTTGTATATTGTTTATTGTGTGTACTGCTGAACTAAGCAGTTAGACTCCGATATTCTGATTACCTAGAAGGCTCATGAAGTTTCAGTTACTCATATGACTGCAAAACCTAAACTTTGGTGACATTGTGATAATTTGGTGCACAATTAAATAACTGCCATTCTATAACTGTTTTAGCTCTGTAATTCCCTATAAAAAAAAAAAAAAAAAAAAAAAAAAAAAAATCACAAGCATACGGATACTTAAGCTGCGGACAGTGGCAAGCGGTAGTTGCAAAATTCTGGTGGTGTCATTTTGTGAATTTAGCAATCTTCACAAAAATCCTTCAAGTCAACATCTTGGGAATGGCATGACACACTTAACCACGAAATATTTTTGCTCAACGCACCATAAATATGAAGTCAGTGGTTTCTCATCCAGGAGGAAACCAGAAACGACCTGAGAGGGACTGAGCACTGTCAAAGTTTCAGTGTCTTGTTGGTCAGCTCAAAGTATAATAACTTGTGTGTGTTGTGCCACTTTTCATAATATATTTCACCTCCCTTCTCTTCCCTTGGCCTCTGTTAACCTTCCAGTAAATCTCAGCATCATAAGCCAGCTGTTTTAAGCAGATTTCAAACTTCCTCAGGTGCTAACATTATAACAAATGGGTTATGAACTGCATGAGTTTTGTTACTGGTACTGTAATTACAGAAGACCCTCGCTATAGCAAACCCCCATATACTGTACTGGATTTTGGATTTAACGAATCGTTTCGTTTTTAAAGGCTTCAACATGCTTGCATGTGTCGGCCTTGGTCACCTAATGGCGGCTCTCCACGCTGCACGATCCATTGCAGCCTCCCTGTTCAGTCCCTTAACCCTAAGGTCACACTTAATGACCTCGACCCTTGTCTTTCTCGGTCTACCCCTCATAACCCCACCCCCAATATTAACACTTCTCACCTTCCTCAACCAATTATCATCCCCCATCCTCTCCACATGTCCAAACCATCTCAATCTACCTCTCCTCATCACAACACCAATACGCTCCAGTCCCATCCTACCTCTCAACTCTTCCGTTGTAAACCCAGCCCCTCCAAGCCTTGGACGCAGGGACGCACTGCACATCCACCTAATCATTGTCATTTCTGTACGTCTGAGCCGGCGAATATCTTCCTCCATCACTGCCCAGGTCTCACTTCCATACAGCATTACACTCCTAACACATGCTGCATACAAAGACCCCTTAGCACGTAGGGAGAGCCCTCTCAATGTCAGGAGAGGCAAGAGCTCCCTGAACTTCTTCCAACCACTTCTCACCCTAGCCACAGAGCTAGCTCCAGCCCCACCTCCAGCACACAATGTGTCTCTCAAATAACAAAACTCTTCCACACACTCAAGAGATTCACCAGCAAGTTCAATCCTTTCACGGCTGACAATCTCCACCTGCTCACCCAGGCATGCCGTACACATAAAATCAGCATTATCTCGCAGTCTACCTCTGATACCACTACATCTCTTATGCACCCATTTATCACACACACCGCACAAGATGGAATTACTTCCCACGCCCTTGTGGCAAACTGCACATGGCCACTCTCCCTCGTCTTTGACAGTACCGCCAACAACCCTAGATATCATCACTTTTGTTTTATCTGCATTTCCCCTTAACCCCTTTTGCCCTATACCATCTCTCCACTTCCTAAACCTTTCCTCCGCCTCCCTTTCACTCTCTGCAATCAACACCAAATCATCAGCATACAACAACTCCCACGGGAGTCCGTTTCTAAAGTCACGTGAAAGGGCTTCAAGTACCATGATAAACAACATGGGACTCAAGACTGACCCCTGATGCACACCAACACTCACGGAAAACTCATCACTCAAATCTCCATTCACTCTCACCTGGGTGTGAGCACCCACATACATGGCCATAACCACCCTAACCAGCCACTCCTCCAAGCCAAGCTTTCTCATTGCCCACTTCATCACCTCTCTAGGGACTCTGTCAAAGGCCTGTTCCAAATCAACAAAAACAAAATAAAGATCCCTTCACCTACCAATATGAGCCCACCAAACTTTTACCAGCTATAACGAACAATGGTCATTAAATGGGGTGCAACAAGTTGCAATACATGTTTCCTACTGTTTTTACTCCAACCTGGCGTAAATATTGCCCTTTCTCCATTGTGACTGTTGAGTTGTAATAAGAGAGTATAGTAATACGGCACTAGTCATGAGGAACTGCTATGACACGGATGTGAATAAGCTGCACAAGGGCAAAACTATGGATCACATTGGTGGAAAATGGGCACAGTTTTTATTTTCTGTACTAGAATATGATACTGCACTCAGTTTCAATATGTGCTTGAATTCCCACCCGATGGGGGAACCCTCGGATTTAACAAACTTTTGACTTTAACAAACCTGGCTTTTCTCCAATTAGTCTGTTATAGACAAGGTCTACTATTCCTTAGTTCCTGGGGTAAACCTTGTAGATGGAGTTAGATGATCATCTCTTATGCTATAAAACTTGCATGCTGCTGGTCCTTCCAGACTCTTTGTGTACAAAGCTGAAACTCTCACTCATACGAGGTATGTCACAATAATCTTAGGCACTTCTTCAAAGGTATGTCACAGTCCACAGTTGATACCAAATAATTCAATATACCAAATCTAGAATGTGTCTGGAACACTTTTCATTATATTCGTGGATGTCTCCTACACTGGATTCTGACCTTTCATGTCATCCCAGCGCTGTGGCCCTTCACTGCCTGCATCACACCAGCCTCCACCCCGGCCTCTCCCACGGCCACCCCCTGAAAAATCACAGGCATGGAAGAGGTGCTTATGAAATGCACAGTGAAAAGCAAGAGAGAGAGAGAAGAATATAAGAATATGGTAGGTTTCTGTGTAAACAAACCTACCTACCCACCCACCATGACATGATCTCTCTCTCTCTCTCTCTCTTTACTACGAAGTTGGAAAGCCTGTATTGTTATCAGCCATATTTAGAACATGGAGTAGCAATGGAGTCTTAAGTGACATTGCAGGCTTTAAGGTATAAATCTCCATCTGCAGGTTTAAAAAGTTCAATGCCCAAGTTGCTTAGTATTCTAAACCAAGCCTGGATTAGATCCCTATAACTTAATCACTCTGACAAAAAAGAAAGTCATAGTGATGTTGAAAAAACTTTGACCAGACACACTTTATCCTTACGCTCTGCTCCTAATTACTGCATCTTCAATTTATGTGGCGTGCTTGTGCTGAATGTGAGCACTTTTCCGTCATCTATTTTCAGTCAAGCACCTGTCTGAAACATTTCCCTGGCACCAGTTCTGTTGTTGTGGTCCCACTTGTGTGCTTACAATCCAGCAGCTGCCCAAGACCTTACCTGCCTTTGGTCTTTGATGTGGGATCCTTCTCGATGCTCTTTAGCTAACAGTCCGTTATGTATTTTGATAATTTCTTCTGAAGTAAACCTCTCTCTCTCTCTCTCTATTTCCTGTTTTCCCCTCCTTTTTTCATCCTTTGGGCTCTAACTTCAACTGTAAGAAGTACAGTGGTCCCTCACGTTTAGCGTGTTTCAACTTAGCGATAGGTTAGAAAAAGTACCAATCCCGCGCATTTAACGATTGTCTTACATGTTTGGCAATGTGGGGTGTGAAATGCCTTGACCGTCCGCCACCAAACCGCCACTGTTATCATTGTTGTGAGCATCTGGCGACCTTGGGTGCTTTTTTTTTCTCTCACAGTGCTGAGCATCTGGCGTTTTTTGCTGGTCAATAGATGTATAACCATATGGTACTGTATGTGTATAATGTATTGCTAATACAACGTGTTTCATTTTCAGCACTTAAAATCGGGGGTCAGAAGAGAGACTTGGTGGATGAGCGCAGACTAACTGATATTTTTCCCATATAAAATACACTTTGCATTTAGCAAGACTAATTAAATCACTAAACGCGAGAGACCACTGTAGTTATACCTTAAATGAGATACGTAATTCCAGTCAACACCGTTGAACCAAACAGATACTGTAATGATTAACCCCTAGGCGCCAGTCCACTTCATATAACATTTTAAGTTTTTGCTGGCATGTTAGAAATTCATAGCGTGCCATATGGACTCAGAGTATTGTCCCGGCATGGCTGGTGCACAAGGTCACACTGGCTGGCGAGGGGAGGGGGCGGGCGTGGGGATGGGGGAGGGTGGGAGGGCAGCCCAGCAGGGAGGACGGCTGTGGTGGAGGGTGGTGGGAGGCTGGCATAGGGAAAGTGTGGCCTTGAAACCAGCTGATATTGGTTCGGGGTAGGGGTAGGGGTCAGGAGAGGTAGGGTGGGGTGGGGTGGTGGGGAGGGCTACTAGGGGACCATGAGGGGTGTGGGAGATAGTGTATGGGTGCTTGAGTACACTTATACTGACCATAGCCAGCCTTTAGGGAGTATCACATTGTCAAGAAGTACTAAAAACAGTGAAATAATGTGTAAATAGTGTGTAAATAATTGTGAATACCTAAACAGACATGAATCTGTTAGAAAATAAATATCATGGAAAACATAAAATAAGCCGATCTTTATTAGTTACTTTCTTGTGTTTTTGCTATTTTAGTTGTAATATTGTGTTCATACGGCATTGTGAATTAGTGAGAGAAACAGACACAATCAACACTTATTTTGGCATGAGAGAATCCTCCCTCCTCTCTCCACCACCACCGCCAACACACCACCGCGACCTTGAACATGCTCAGCCCAACCGCCACGCACCTGCTCCCTCACACCACACCACCACTTCCAAATCGCCAACAGAGAGTAAGTATGCTCATTTTATGTTTTTTTTTTTTTTTTGTCATTTGTGAATTATTTGTAATGAAACAAAATATATTTTGGGGAAAATCAATTTTCCTGAAAATATCCCTGTTCTGGGACATGGATAGGGCAACCCATTCCCGATGCCTAGGGGATAAATATATAAAATATATTGCAATGCTATTCTAATCTTGGGTGACTCTACATTGAGTGACAAGCCAAATCATTTCCTGTAAGCCAGGACACCATTCAATAAGCCAGGTGGTAATGGTATAACCAACCCATCATTTTCCCTACATATCTACAAGTGGGTTGGCGAAGGGTTAGTGCCTCTCCCTGGAAAACAACTACCAGCAACTAAGATGACAAACAAAATGCCTTGGACCAGAAATGACAA
This sequence comes from Coenobita brevimanus, assembly GCF_032717465.1. Classification (NCBI taxonomy): domain Eukaryota; kingdom Metazoa; phylum Arthropoda; class Malacostraca; order Decapoda; family Coenobitidae; genus Coenobita; species Coenobita brevimanus. Next base: position 44,947,254 of record NC_137018.1, read on the forward strand.
CAGGTGATGAACATGGACCAGAAAAACGAAATGGTGTGGATTTCAGTGTGGAATGTGAGACGTGAGAATGATGAGGTGAGAGAGAGATTGTCCAGGTGCTTGACGATGCAAAAGTGGACATATGTGGACTGACTGAGACCAAATACCTTGAGGAGGTGAGAGTGGGAAAATGGACTGAGTATATGTGTGCGAGCAGTTGAGAATGAAACGGCAAAGGAGGATGTATGTACTGCTGTGTGCAAGAGAAGGAAGGAGAATATGGGAGTATGGAGCAGTTGGTTCAAGTATTGTGTGGGTAAGACTGAAAGTAGGACTACAAGTGTGGGTGACTGTGTGTATATGCACCAACAGAAGACAGTGTGAGCAGAATGAAAGAACAGCTCTGGGGAAATCTAGAGGAATGCATAGAAAAGTTTGAGATGAGTGAGGGTGTGTTTCTGACTGGGGAGATGAATGCAAAAGTAGGGAATGTGAAGGTGGATGCAGTAGCTGGTGAGTGGGGTGTGCCTGCAGAAGTGGATAGAATGGTAGTGCTCTTGTGAACATCTCTGTGGGGTTGGTGATAGCCATTATCTTCTTTAGGCACAAAATGATTCAGAGGTATACAAGGCATGTGATGAGAAAGGTGGGTGGTGAACTGAATGAACAGAAGGCAATAAAGTAAACTCTTTGTCGTTGCAATATCTGGCCCAAAGCAATATCCGGCACTGCTGCCTCAGTTGCATTAAAGCAATATCCAACAAAATTATGCAGTATCAGGTGCTGAAACAGGACATAACTGGAGGTTCTATGCAATACCCGGTGTTGTGGTGTATCAACTGGCTCATAAAAAGTACCTAAGCGATGCTGTGTTACTGTACTGTATCAGTATTTTATTATATACTATGCTTTATTTTCATCTTTAACTCATGTAAAGAGTTTAGGATTGAGGTTCGAGATGGACATCAACACAATATCTGGCTTGACGCAGAATATTGAGCTGATGGGGGGGTACTATGCAATATCTGACATTTTGCTTTAACCAGCATGGGGACTGGCTGAATCATGCCGGATAACTAAGAGTTTACCATAATAGTTTATGTATTTGTGGATGAGAGAATAAGATCTGTGCTGGATGTGAGAGCATAAAGAGATTTGGGAAGTGGACTCTCTGACCACCACTTGGTGGTGGTGAAAGTCAAGGTACAAATGCGCTGGATACACAGCAGGAGAGATGGGCAGGAAACAGCAGTCTATACAAGGAGGGTAGAAAGGCTGCAAGAGAATGAATAATAAGCAGAATTTCAGAAAGGATAGGGGAAGTGATTGAGTATACAGTATATGACTTGGAGCAGATGGGGGAGGTGGAAGCTGCGCACAAAGTATTCACAGAATAAATCTGTGCAGCATGTGAGGTGGTGTGTGGGGTGAAGAGAAGAAATTTTTTTTTTCACTTAATAATGAAAAATCATTTAGTCTAACCTGGTACAGAGCTTGACTCATACAAAGATACTAATTTAGGTAATGCCACTGGCCGTGATGGTAAGGTACGAAGCACTGATGTCGCACGTCTGCCTCCTTTGATTGCCTCTGTGTGTGTGTGTGTGTGTGTGTGTTTGTGTGTGTGAATAAAATAAAGAGCAAGCCCAACATGTGAGGCCTGGGGTGGCTGTTGTATACAATATTGTTTTAGTCTCAATGTTATAATGCATTACAGTAGACTACTGCTATAACGAACCTTGATATAGAGTAACCTCTCAGTTGCCAGTCACAGTCATAGCTGGCTCAATGAAATACCGGTGTTTTTTGTTCAGCTCTATTAAAACAATATCTGACATAATTAGGCAATATTGGGCTCAGAAACAGGAAGCAATTGGCAGCAATATGCACTTTTCAGTGGTGAGGTGTATCATCTGGCTCAGACATGGGACCCAATCTGTGTGCGGGCAAACTCCACAGCACACCAGCCAATTACAGTGCACTGTGGGAGTGACCCATCAGACCTGCCGCTGCCCTCTCATTCTCTCCTGTGGACACCGTACAGTGAGGACGGATGTGCACTCTGCATTTGTAACCCACGCAGTGCCTAACTCCTGGTGCTGTGACTTAGTCTGGGGCCTCTCATGCCACGCTCATTGATGTAGTACTGTGACTAACCTTGTGAACCCCTCAGTGCTTTGTGCCCTACTGCTCTGACTACTATACAATGAAGATGTATCTGGGCGTATCTACCCCCCATCGATGCCAACACTAGGTGAGTACAAAATTAATTTTAAAGACACCCTGCTTTACCATTATCCTCCACTGTTCCTTTATGATCCTAACTAAATTCTTTTCACTATTATTCATTCATTGTTGTTATTTCTTTTTCCCACCAAAAATCCTACTCACCTCGAGGTCCAAAGTCTCCTCCTCTAGCTCTTCCTCTTGGTGTTCCCCATGGCTGGTTTTGGTTCTTCCATCTGGGGGGAAAACAAAAATCTCATAAACCATGAAACAAAAATATTCCAGATAAAGGTATGCAGTTTTTAATAAATGCACATTTCAAATCAACTTACTATACAGGATGATCATCACCTGTGTGCCTTTGGCACCAATGGTGTTACCATCACATGGCTGACTAACTGATATGCGGTGAACCCCATCAATAAGGTGCATATATAAACTGTCTTCCATTAGTTAACACTGAATACTTTTGTCCAGTTTAGGTAATACAGCCATGGCTGTAGGGCCCAAGTACTGTACATGTTACCTATTTTATTTTGGCTACTACAAAGCAGCTTCATTCAGTGCATATAGGATGTCCTTCAGATGCTAATCCAATTAAAACTGTCAAGGGTAAAAAACTGAAACAAATAAAGCACAACTGCAGCAAGGGATTTAAAGACACTGTTTGTATGATCAGTCTCCTACAAGTTGAATAAAATTATCTGGCAGTAGCAACACATGAATACAAGTGCACATATGTACTATACATGCACATGGTGTACACACACACACACACACACACACACACACACACACACACACACACACACACACACACACACACACATGTACACAAGACACCATGAGTCTGAGGAAACAGACATGTCCAGAGAAACTGCTGCTTCCCCACAACTATCCGGTAGTAGCAGACAGGAATTCAGCAGTTTATTAATTAAATGTCCTATGGTGTGCTCCCTGACCTACCAGACAATCATAAGGATGGATGTTCTTTGTTAAAATATATTTGTTGAGGTATTTACCTAGCTGTAGCATGAAGGAACTAAGCAAAGCTTGTGTCACTGTCAATTTTATCTAACCCAGTTTTAAACATGTGGATGTTCTCTGCTTGCACCACCTCCTCCTCTTCTAGACTGTTCCAAGTATCTATACCAAGTATCTAGGGAAATTGATTTTTTTTTTTATTAATATCTATGGGGAATATGGTTTTCCTCACTATGTCCAAGACCTCTTGTTCGTCCATCATCCAACACAAAAAGATCCTCTCTGTCCAACAGTTTCAATCTTCTTGCATTTGAACTTCATAATTAAATCTCCTCCTTCCCTCCCCTCTCATTGGGATGGTAGCTTCAAATTCTTCAATCTCTCCTCACACAAATACTCTCTCATGCTACGTATCATCTTCAGAGCCATTCTATAAATCTTTTCTAGTTTTCAATGTCCTTTTTCAGATGTGCTAACATCATCACTGTTGCATATTCTAATCTCGGTCTTATCTATTGCCTGACGCCTTAGTTCCGTAAGAGGTGGTTACAAACAAATTGCCTCCAAGTTGTCCTACCCTTGGACATTTCACTGCCCTGCTCCCAGCTCACATCCCCCTCTCTCATATACCTCTCCACTCCATCCCTCCATCTCATCCCCCTCCCTCTCCCCCCTCCACCTTACTCACATACACTCTCCTGGTCAGTCTCTTGCTCTCCATCCTCTCTCCATAGCCAAATCACCTCAGTGTGCTTCTTCTAACACTTCCTATCACATCCACATCCACACCACAATGCTACTTCACTTCCTCATTTGTCAGGCTGTCTCTCTATATGACACCACATGCTTCTCTCAAGTAACTCATTTCCATTGCTCTCACTCTTGACTTGTGTCCCTCCAACAAGGCCCAAGCTTCACTTCCATACGTTAGAGTTGGTATCACAATACTGTCATGCAGTAACTTTTTCACTTCCATGCTCACTTCCCTGTTTCTTAACACCGCTTTCATAGAACCAGCAACCTTTCTTCCTTGCTATACCCTTTCAAGCACTTCATCCTCTAAAGTTCCATCCTTACTCATCACTATACCCAAGTACTTAAACACACTCATGTTTTCCATTTCCTCCTCATCCAACCTCACTGTACCATCGATTAAAAAAGTACCGGCACCCTGGGGTCGGATAAGATGTGAATTACTTCGTCTCTGGTTCAATCGGTAGTGTTGGCATGACTATTTTATTCACAAAAATGTTTGATCTACCATGCAGTACAATGTTACTCCATCTAATCCAGCTCTCTCTCTCTCTCTCTCTCTCTATATCTATCTATCTACTGCCAGACGTCTTAATCCCATACGGGGTGGCCACAAACAAATCGCCTTCACGTCACCCTGTTCCCCATCATTTCATTACCCTGCTCCGAACTCACACTCCCTTCTCTCATATACCTCTCCACTCCATCCCTCCATCTCATCCTTGGCCTCCCCCTCCCTCTCTCCCCCTCCACCTCACTCACATACACTCTCCTCATCAGTCTCTCACTCTCCATCCTCTCCACGTAGCCAAACCACCTCAATGTGTTTCTCTTAACGCTTCCTATCACATCAACATTCACACCACAATGCTCCTTTACATCCTCATTTGTTAGTCTGTCTCTCCATGTGACTCCATAGGCTCCTCTTAAATAACTTATTTCCACTGCTCTCACTCTTGACTTGTGTCCCTCCAACATATCCAAGCTTCACTTCCATACGTTTTGGTATCACAATACTGTCATGTAGTAACTTTGTCACTTCCATGCTCACTTCCCTGTTTCTTATCACTGCTTTTAAGGAATCAGCAACCTTTCTTCCTTGTTGTACCCTTTCAAGCACTTCATCCTCGAAACTTCCATCCTTACTCATCAAACTACTCAAGTACACTCGGAAACCATAATCTCTAGCCCACCTGGGTCGGTGCCGGAGGTTAGTACAGCGACCTTTCTAGACAGCGGCCCACTCAAACTATCACGAGGTAACACACGCACGAACACACACAGTCCTTATGAACCATTCGAGGCTTCGCTCTGAGTGTGTCGTATGTTTAATCATCCTGCTGTATCTAATGTTAAGCAGTCATAGTATTATGGCTATATAGGTGTCATTATGTATAAGAACTGTATGTGGCACTGTATATTCATTAAATAGGGACACGAAGAAAAATTAACGTAAGTTGTAGTTACGAAAGTAAGAATGGAAAATATAGACTTTCAAACCACCCAGTGATTCGATACAATATATTCAGCGTTTGTGTGTGTGTGTGTGTGTGTGTTTTCTGTAACACCAAGCTTCATCCGTAGAAGGAATGATTTTTCATAAAGGGGTGTTTCCAATTATCATCGGTGATAGCTCGCCCATTCGTAATTGTGCGCATCGTCCCATGACACAATGTTTCCATCAAAACTATGGTTCATCCATATTTCCCTTCTTCCGTGTAATTGTATCCATATGGCTTTGTGCTTGCTTTTCACATCTTTATTTACCAAACTAATGTGGATCAGTTACTAGTTATCTCACACACACATGCACATAGCGCAACAAGAACGTTTTGTGGATATGACTATTGGTTACATGAAACACCAAAAATATTTTTCACATGTATTATGCATAAACAATGTAAACATATGTGATTATTGTAGTAACATATATTTTGTCTGGACATATTCCCAAGAGTTATGTATATTTTTGCCTCAACATTATAAGCATGTTTATGTTAAGTGATGTACAATCGGAAAGTAAAATACCTTGACAAATTCCCGAGAGTTAGGAAAGAATGTGTAATGTGTATGTGGCCCCAACGAGGTTACAGGAGGCGCTACCTCCCCCGCCACCCCCCACAAGACACCGTCGTAGGCAATTTAATTCCTTAACAGGATCCCGAGGCAAGGCTGCTACCACTGAGATATCTCATGCCCAAAGGATAATACCCTGTCCAACCTCCATCTGCCGTTATAACTTCATGGAATCTGGTGGGCATGGAATCTACCAGCTTGCTGCTTGTTGTGTGTTGTTGTGTGATATTTGCCACGCACTTGGTGGGGCACGGGCAAACAGAGAGCCCGTCAGGGAAACTGCAGAAAAAAAGCTCTCAAAGAGAGCGTAGCGGGGACAGCAAACTGGCGAACGAGGGAAAGGCAGCAGAGGCAGGGGAAGGTGCAATGGTCGGTGGTGAGATCGGCTGCCCGATGATCGACGAGTGTGGGCGGGGCTTGGCGGTGGATGGTGAGGCCGGCAGCACGATGGTCGAAAGAGGGCGGGGCGGGACTAGAGCCGGGCAGACAGCGCGGCGCCGATGGAGGAGGCGCCGACGAGCTCAGGTGGAAACGCCCCGACGCTGCCCTCAACCCCCTTGCCCCTGGTAGAAAGGGCAAATAGACTCGCCCAGCTCTCCAGCAGCAGCAGGTGGAAGCACGAAAGGGGAGGCCTGGTCCTGGTCGGCACAGATGGCACAGCCCCGGTCCAGGTCGTGGAGGAGGAAGGGTCATTGGCCGGGTAGCCTTGGGCACTGGAGCCTCGACCTCCTGGTGGGCAGACCAGGGCACTCCCTCAGATAGGAACGACGAGCCCGTCCCTCGGCTGGTGTGGCTACTGCGGAGAGCTGGTCCCGCCGGGAGGTCTTGCCGCAACGAGAGATGTGCTGCGAATGCAGATTGCTGCAGATGTTCTGCCTCCTCCTTATTCCCTCCCACACGTTATGTACGTGTCTCCTCACTGTCTCCCTCGTTTTCTCCTCAACACCACTTTCAGCAACCATGTGAGTCCAAAGATTTTCTGCTGGATTACAATCGGCCCCTTTAGAGGGCCAGTCCAATAGAATAATTTGTGAGTGCACCTGAAACCAACGCTTGACTGCCCGGATTGTAGGTATTGGGCTGCGATCTTGCACCATGTAAATAAACTGTGGGTCTGGGATGGGATATGCTTGCACCAATAGAAAAAAGGATATCTCTAGAATTATTATATACTGCTCTGCAGTATGTTCAACAACACCTCACCACCACATCCATCCATGCATGGAGGTTGTTACACGACAACTTATCGATGTCTCATGGATGTGTCTTCAGTCATATCTTGTATTATGTAATTGCCGACACTGGCGCCCGACTGCTGCGACAGATGTGAAACATTTCTCATCGGTGAAAATGACGGACCTCCAAATATCGAATCCCACATCCGCATACGCCTCAGCAAACCTTTTCCATGCTTCCGTCGATGCCTCTGTTAAGGTTTCCTTACGCTCTGGGATGAAACATTGACTGCCAGTCTCCCGTATTCGCCTCCTGGTAGTTATCGGGTGACACTGAACTCCTGTTTCCCCTGTTATGTGAGCGGCACTTGAGAGTGATGATCGCTCTGCTGCCCTTTGTGGTCAGACTCCCCATGGGAGTTACGGTGGGCCTCAATGTGCCCAGGTGGGATGGTCAAAGTATTACGCTATAAGTATGTCAAATGAGGAGTGACTGATCAACGTGCATGTTAAGTTTGCTTAAATATATGGTTAATTAAATACGGTCTTTCATATACGTAGTTACACGAATGAAGGGGAAATAAAAGATATAGATGGGGTGTGGTGGAAGCATCGTGATCTGGCACTATGCTTAGACCAGCTTATGTCTGAATTGTCTCGTATATAAACTAATTACCGTATATATTAACCTTCTGTATAAAGGTTGTCGCCTGATGATACCAATACACACACACACACACATGCACGTGAATACAAAAGTTCACGTCCTTGTCAAGCTTGCACATACACACGCACACGCACACACACACACACACAAACACATGCACGTGAATACAAAAGTTCACGTCCTTGTCAAGCTTGCACATACACACGCACGCATGAACACACGCACGCACGCATGCCCATGCGCACACACATACACACACACACACACACGCACATGAATAAAAAAATTCACTTCCTTGTCTCGCTTGCACACACACACACACACACACACACACATGCACGTGAATAAAAAAATTCACTTCCTTGTCTCGCTTGCACACACACACACACACACACACACACACACACACATGCTGAATATATTGTATCGAATCACTGGGTGGTTTGAAAGTCCATATTTTCCATTCTTACTTTCGTAACTACAACTTACGTTAATTTTTCTTCGTGTCCCTATTTAATGAATATACAATGCCACATACAGTTCTTATACATAATGACACCTATATAGCCATACTATGACTGCTTAACATTAGATACAGCAGGATGATTAAACATACGACACACTCAGAGCGAAGCCTCGAATGGTTCATTAGGACTGTGTGTGTTCGTGCGTGTGTTACCTCGTGATAGTTTGAGTGGGCCGCCGTCCAGAAAGGTCGCTGTACTAACCTCCGGCACCGACCCAGGTGGGCTAGAGATTATGGTTTCCGAGTGTACTTAAACGTACTCACATTTTCCATTTCCTCCTCATCCAGCCTCACTGTACATTCCCTGACTTCACTTCTCCTGAAGATCATAACTTTACTCTTCCTTACATTCACCTCTGATTCCATTTCTTAAACACTCTCCCAAACTCATCCACCAAGCCTTGCAGCTCCCCTTCGTCATCACTTAACAACACAGTATCATCTGCAAACAACAGTACAGGGAGTTTCCAAACACCACCCTCTCTCACCAGGGCCACTCCAACATCCACTAACTTACCTTGTACCTCTTTTATTACCCCATCCATGTACAGACTGAACAACCATGGAAACATGACACATCCCTTTCAACCCAACTTTCAAATAGAAAAATTCACTCAGTTCATTATCCAAACGCACTGCGGCCTTAGCACCCTCATACATACTCCTCACAGCATTCAGCAACTTCCCATCCACTCCACATATTCTTAATACTTTCCACAATCCTTGTCTATCCACCCTGTCAAATGCTTTCTCCAAATCCATGAAGGCACCATACAATTCCTTTCCCTTCTCTAGAAACTTTTCCACTAAAGACCTAAGAATGAATATCTGATCTACACAACCTCTTCCCTTCTTAAAACCTCCCTGTTCTTCTCCAACTAATTCCTCTGTTATTTCTCTAACTCTGTCAATAGGTATCCTACCATATACTCTTCCTGTTACACTAAGAAGACAAATGCCCCTATGATTACCACACACTTTATTTTCCCCTTTCCCTTTGTACAAGGGAATAATTACACCTGACTTCCAATCCTCCGGGACTCTACCTTCCTCTCAGGTCAATCTGCACATCTTCCACATCCATTATACCTGTACTACTATCTCTCCCCCATGTTTCAGTATTTCACCACATACTCCATCAATTCTTAGGGCTTTCCACATTCTGACTTTCTTCACTGCTTCCACAACTTCCATCCTACTGATTTCTTCCTGTCTTCTCACCTCCCTCCTTCTCCCAGCCATTCCCCAGCCACTTATACTTGCATTACTTTCATTCTCTATGTTCAACAATTCATTAAAGTGTTCTCTCCATCTGCTCACTTTTTCTCCCTTCTCCACTAGTAATATACCATTTTTATCATTCACTCCCCTACTAACTTCATTGCCACCCTGTCTAACTCTCTTGACCTCTTTCCAGAACATTTTCTTACAGTCCCTCAGCTTTACATTCAAATTCCTTCCAAATTCCTCATCCACTCTCTTGTTACTCTCTCTTACTAATCTTTTCACCTCTCTCTTCCTCCCAACACACCACACACACAAAATCAACGTATCTCACAGTCTACCTCTAATAGCCCACCATCTCTCAAGCATCCGCTTACCACAAATGCTGCAAAATGGAATTACTTCCCATATCCTTCTGGCAAACCACACATGGCCACACCCCATCTTCTGTGACAGTGCCACCACCAATAATACCATATATTTAATCATGTGCACTGGTATAATCTATGGATGCATCATTTATTATTTATTCATTTACTTTCTTGACAAGGAAATTAAGCTTGAGTACAAAACTGTGCATACTAAACTTAATAATCCATGCAAAAAATTTAACTTGGACAGGAGACCAGATGACCTAACACCCATGTAAAACCCCACCTCTTCATCAACTCCAAACATTACCTGTTGTAATTTTTTGGCATCTCAGCACATTTCTGGCACACACACAGACACACACACAAAGGGCAGATACAACCTTCCCCATGTCATTTCTTATAAAAATTACCTTGCACAAAAGATGTAAATACATAATTTTTTAACCATCTAAACATCATTTTAAAACAATTTTTATATTACTCTCACAGCCACCGGTAAGCTGGTGGGCTAGGGGTCCCAGATCCATTGCCTGGACCTGGGACTGTGCAGTGATTGGGACCTGTGCTTTATCTGTACCCCTTTATTAATACTGAAGATGACAAAACAAAATAAGTTTCAAAGCAAGCCTGAGGACAGTAAATCATCCATGGGGATGAGGGTGGGTTCATGGAATGTGGGAAGTTTGAGGGGAAGAGCGGGGGAAGTCGTTGAGGCATTCAGTAGGAGGTGGGTGGATGTGGCGTGTTTGCAGGAAGTCTGGTACAGGGGTGGATCAGCCAGAAAGATTGTTGGGAAGGACTGTTGCTATAAGTTGTTTTGGCAGGGGGGGACAGACGTATATGGAGGTGTTGGTGTGATGGTTGCGGAGAAATGGGTGGAATATGTTATGAATGTTTTGAGAGTAAGCGATAGGATATTGGTAGTGAAAATTCTGTTGGGTAGAAAGATAGCTGCTATTATATCGGCATATGCTCCACAGGCAGGATTGGATGAAGCAGAGAAAGATAGATTTTGCGATGATCTAATACATGTAGTGTGTGGTATGCGGGATGATGAGATAGTGATTTTGGGAGGGGACTTAAATGGTCATGTAGGTGAAGCAGCGCAAGGTTATGAAGGAGTGCATGGGGGATGTGCGTATGGTCTAAGGAATGCAGAAGGGGAAAGGATACTCGAGTTTGGGGAGGCAACGGACATGATTGTGTGCAACACATATTTTAGGAAAAGAGACTAGGTTAATTACGTATGAGTCTGGGGGAAATAGCAGTCCGATAGATTATTTTCTGGTTAGGAGGGCCGATAGGAGGTTAGTGAGGGATGTTAAAGTTATAGGAAGTGAGGAATGTGTGCAGCAGCACAAACTATTGATTTGTGATATGATGCTTAAAGAACAAGTGATGAAAAAGAGGACTTATGTACCTAGGAGGAAAATATGGAAGCTAAAAAACCAAGTAGTAAGGGATGCCTTCTATAGTGAGTTGAGGAGAGTGGTGACTGGACAGGGAGCTGTAGACAGAGGCATTAATGAACAGTACAGAGCCCTCAAGAACAATTTCTTGAGAGTTACTGATGTAACATGCAGTTGGACAAGAGGACCACCAAGACATAAAGTAACTTGGTGGTGGGATGAGGGTGTAGAAGCTGCAGTTAAGGAGAAAAGAAGGCTTTTCCAGGAATGGAAGAAGGGCGGTAGCAAAGAGGAATATTTGGCTAACAAGCGTAGGGCTAGAAGAGAGGTATACAGGGCAGTCTGAGTCACAGAGACTTTTACTTGATAACCTAAATCATGGGGAAAGGAAAAATATGATATTTAGGGTGGCAGGTCAAGTGAAGAGGGATAATCGGGATATTATAGGTGAGCAGTGTGTGAAGAATGATGAAGGAAGGGTAGTGGTGAACAGGGAGGATATTAAAGATGCATGGAGAGAGCATTATAACCGGTTGTTGAATGAGGAGTTTGAGTAGGACAGGGAAGGTTTGGAGCCAGCAGATCCAGTGTCTGGCCCTTGGCCTTTGATTGATACTGCTACTGTGAGTGAGGCAATAGGCAGGATGAGGGTGGGGAAGGCAGCAGGTGTGTCTAGGTTGACTGCCGAAATGTTGAAGGCCTCAGGCGATATAGGGGTGAGTTTAGTCACTGACCTGATAAATAGGATTATTTATGAGTGTGTTGTCCCAGATGATTGGCTGAAGAGTGTAATTGTAAATGTGTATAAAGGGAAGGGTGATGCCCTGGAAAGAGGAAATTATAGAGGTATAATGCTTTTAGATCAGATAATGAAGGTAATGGGGAGAGTTTTAGAAGGTATGATTAGAGAAAGAGTGAATACTGATGAGATGCAGTTTGGGTTTATGCCAGGTAGGGGGACCACTGATGCTATATTCATTGTTCATCAGCTTCAGGAAAATTATATTGGTAGGAGAAGGGATCTTTATTTTGTTTTTGTTGATTTGGAAAAGGCTTTTGACAGAGTCCCTAGAGAGGTGGTGAAGTGGGCAATGAGAAAGCTTGGCTTGGAGGAGTGGCTGGTTAGGGTGGTTATGGCTATGTATGTGGGTGCTCACACCCAGGTAAGAGTGAATGGAGATTTGAGTGATGAGTTTTCCGTAAATGTTGGTGCGCATCAGGGGTCAGTCTTGAGTCCCATGTTGTTTATCATGGTACTTGAAGCCCTTTCACGCGACTTTAGAAACGGACTTCCGTGGGAGTTGTTGTATGCTGATGATTTGGTGTTCATTGCAGAGAACGAAAGGGAGGCAGAGGAAAGGTTTAGGAAGTGGAGAGATGGTATGGGGCACAAGGGTTTAAGGGTAAATGCAAATAAAACAAAAGTGATGATATCTAGGGTTGGTGGCGGTACTGTCAAAGACGAGGGAGAGTGGCCATGTGCAGTTTGCCACAAGGGTGTGGGAAGTAAGTCCATCTTGTGCAGTGTGTGTGATAAATGGGTGCATACGAGATGTAGTGGTATCATAGGTAGACTGCGAGATAATGCTGATTTTATGTGTACGGCGAGTCAGGGTGAGCAGGTGGAGATTGTCAGACGTGAAAGGATTGAACTTGCTGGTGAATCTCTTGAGTGTGTGGAAGAGTTTTGTTATTTGAGACACACATTGTGTGCTGGAGGTGGGGCTGGAGCTAGCTCTGTGGCTAGGGTGAGAAGTGGTTGGAAGAAGTTCAGGGAGCTCTTGCCTCTCCTGACATTGAGAGGACTCTCCCTACGTGCTAAGGGGTCTTTGTATGCAGCATGTGTTAGGAGTGTAATGCTGTACGGTAGTGAGACCTGGGCAGTGATGAAGGAAGATATTCGCCGGCTCAGACGTACAGAAATGACAATGATTAGGTGGATGTGCAGTGCGTCCCTGCGTCCAAGGCCTGGAGGGGCTGGGTTTACGATGGAAGAGTTGAGGTAGGATGGGACTGGAGTGTATTGGTGTTGTGATGAGGAGAGGTAGATTGGGATGGTTTGGACATGTGGAGAGGATGGGGGATGATAATTGGGTGAGGAAGGTGAGAAGTGTTAATACTGGGGGTGGGGTTATGAGGGGTTGACCAAGAAAGACATGGGACGAGGTCATTGTGACCTCAGGATTAAGGGACTGAACAGGGAGGCTGCAAAGGATCATGCATCGTGGAGAGCCGCCATTAGGTGGCCAAGGCCAACACATGCAAGCATGTTGGAGCCTTTAAAAACGAACGAACGAAAACGAGCGAAAGACAGCAATTCACAATCCAGCCAAAAGACCTGAATGTCTGGTAGCCTCCTGTAACATATTGAACATACTGAATCTAATTTTCTGCACAGAAGTATCCTTGTAGTAAACACGTATGCAGTGCATGGCATGCCCAGTTTGCTTTGAAGGATCAAAAGCCTTGGTCTAACCGTGAGTGCACAGTACCTATGCATAACAAAGTCTAATGGACAAAAGTAAGCCAAACCCAGTGTCTTCGCTGAGTAAACAGGGCCTGCCTGTATGATGCAGTTCTTATGGTGGGCACCTCTTCTGTCTGGCTTTCTTTCCTTTATTTTTTTTTTTCTTAATGGCATTTCTGATACTAGTGAAGGGGGCCTGCCTTCATGATACAACTCTTATAGTCAGCAGCTCTTCCAAGATTTTTCCCCCCCCCCCTTCTGATGGTATTTCTGACATTCCTGAAAGTGCTAATGATGTCTACACACTCATAAAGTACTCTATCATGCACTAAAAATGCTTAGAAAACATGAAATACACTTGTTTACAAGTTGTGGAAAAGGGATTAATGTTACAAGAATTTTACCTTGTTCTTAATTTTTTTTTTTCTTAGCACTTCACTACAAGGTGGAGTGTTTACAAATCATTAAGTCATTTACAAATGTCATATATGTTGTAAAAAAAAAAAAAAAAAAAAAAAAAAAAAAAAAGGCAGTCAAGAATGATTAAACACACTAAAATATAATTTTCAGTGCATAGTTTTTGCAGTACATAGTGCCTCTTACTGCCCAATTTATCGGGTACAGGTCTCCTTCACTACTGACCTAAGATGACATTGATACGCAAAACCTGTCATTACCAATCTTCCAACAGACACCTTTATCTTTTATTTTATACTTCTTATGCAACCACTCATGTAATGTTAAAATGATTTTAATAAACGAAAATAGGTTTCCTTAATACATATCATTCCAACATGGACTTATCCTAACCATACTGAATACTTCTTTTGCTACAGGCACTCAGAGTGTTATTTATCTGTCTATCTATATACCTAGGCTGCTTCCCACAAGGAAAGGGAGGTACCCAAGACAGGACAACACACTCCCAATTTACTCATCCACTCAAACACATTCATTCGCATCTTAGCCCCAAAGGGGAGAAGGGACAGATCCTCACCGCACCACACCACACAAGGGTCAACTGCGCAGTGCAATCAGTGACATCCGCAGCAGGGCCCGACAGCAGAGCTGGTTTACCCCTGCCACATCATAATAAACCCATCCCCTTACCCGCACTTGACCTGATCAGCTGATCATACCAAATGGGGGAGAATATCCCCTCAGGGTTGTGTCATCATTTATTCATTAGCAATTTCTCGCCATTTATTTCTGTCACGCACAGCCACTCTTCCTTGCTCAACAGACATCCCTCTTGCATCCAACGCTCTCTTCACACTATCCATCCATCCTATTCGTGGTCTTCCTCTCAGCCTTACACCTCTCACATCAGATCTAGTTATCTTTTTCACTAATCGCTCATTATCCATTCTCTCCATATGCCCAAACCATCGCAACACCCTCTGCTCAACTCTACCAGCCATCTCCCGAACAACTCCAGTTCTCCTTCACACTTATTCATTTCTCACTCGATCCATACATGGCACTCCACACATACTCCTCAGACACCTGATCTCCATTACATTCAAACTTTTCCTCTCTACTACACCCATATTCCATGTTTCAGCCCCATATAATGCAGTTGGTACCACAACACCCTCATACAGCCTTCTCTTTACATCCATTCTAAGCAAACGACATCTAAACACTTTTTTCATTCCTCCCAGCACCTTTCCAATTTCATTCATTCTAAACTTCACTTCTGCATCTATTCTTCCACTGACAGTACCATGTGACCCTAAATACTTAAAACACTCTACCTCCTCAAGTAACTCACCATTCAAAACTATATTCATCCTCCTACCATCTACCGACCTCGTACACTTCATCACTTCACTCTTATTCTCATTTACTTTCAATTTCCTCCTTTCACATACCCTTCCAAACTCCTCTACGAACTGTCTCAATCTCTCCTCTGAATCTGCCACCAGTACAGTATCATCTGCAAACAGCAGCTGCTTCAGATTCCGCTCTCTACCATCAACATTCACCAGACTCAGACATCCACCTAAAACTCATGCATTCACCTCCCTTACAACACCATCCATATAAATATTAAACAACCAAGGCGACATCACACTTCCCTGTCGCAGCTCCACACTCATGGGAAACCAATCGTTCACAGTATTTCCCACTCTTACACACGATCTACTACTTACATAAAAACTTTTAACCCCTTTTAGTAACCTACCATCAAGTCCATACAATCTTAAAACAGTCCACACAGCCTCCCTATCAATTCTACCATACGCTTTCTCTAAATCCATGAACGCCCAAACACATCCTTGCCTTTCGCTAAATACTTTTCACACACTTGTCTCACAGCAAACACCTGGTCCTCACATCCCCTCCCTCTCCTAAAGCCACACTGCTCATCACCAATCACTCCCTCTATACCCTCTCTAACTCTCTTTATTAACACTCTACCATACATCTTACCTACAACACTCAGTAGACTTATACCTCTAAAGCTAGTACATTCATACTTATCACCCTTGCCTTTATATAATGGGACCACACAAGCACATGCCCAGTCAACTGGCACCATACCTTTCACAAGGCATACATTCAACAACAGAGTGCTATACATACATAAATACATCACCAATCCTGTGTGGCCCCACGAGGAGCATACGAGCCCAGGACTAGGCAAGTTGGTCCTGACATTTAACCCGTTCCATGCTGTGCCCGTATATACAGTACACGGACAAACCGTGTCAAAATAGCCATGTCTGTACAGTGAATCTTCAACATACAAAAGGGAGAGGGACCAAAAAAACTTTCGTAATCTGAAATTTTGTATATCGGAACGATTTTCCCCATTGAAATGTACATAGAAATGGGGAGATGCATCCCAGGACTCCCCCGGACCACCCACCTAAACTTTACCCCTCCTATTTTGAAGTAAGTAATATCTGTAGATGCAGAGAACGAGATGGTCATGTTCTTGGTCACAGTCCTAACAGTGGAAGCTGCAAGGCCTAAAGCACGCCCAATCTCCAAGACTCCTTACTCTTCCTCGTGGCATCTTATAATAGCCAATTTCCTCTCCAGAGTTAGAGTATGGTGCTGCTGCTTCTTTGCAGTGGGCTCCCCCGATGCTGGAGATGATGCAGAGCACTTGGGAGGCATGTCTAAACAATACAAAAAGGTGTAGAGCTGCGAAAATATCCTCACGTACAGCAAAGCTGCGAGGACGGACGTGGACTTGGTTCCAGGAGAATTTGCCGTGAAATCAATTCACCATCAAAACATGGACGATTCCCCCGTCAGGACAATTCGCACCCAAGACGATTCCTATATTGATTGATACTATACATGTAATATAATTTCATTGGGAACTATCAAGGTCTATGTTCATTCAACAACATAGGCTTTGGATATTATTTATAATCTGCACTTGTAGTCAATAATCAACTTGCTTCTGCCTTGCTGTAGTCGACATTGAATTACAATCTGGTGTCTCCCATAGCTGTCTTCAGTAATTTTTACTGTAATTTTTGGATGCAGTCGGTTGACACTGATTGATTAGCTGAGAAAGTAGACATAATATGAAGATTATTTATATAATTTTATAGTATGTTGATCGCTCACTTCAGGTTTTTAGGCATTTATATAAATGCCAATGTCTCATATGTAGCCTTATGTTTAACGATGAAGTGAAACATTGTATATCACCTGATTCACGTTTCAATGTATTTATATATTTTTTTCAATAATAAAAACTATTTGATGCCATACTGTAAATTTATTATAAAAAGAATAAACCACCATCACCTTTATAACTCATATAAATTGAAAACTAATATACTTGCTAAATAAACTGATATACAAATAAATGAGAGGGAATCACCCTGACAGCAAATTGTCCTGAAACTGTGGACTCAACTGAGAAGCCCACGAAAACTTGTTTACCAGAGAAGGGTTAGTTCGTTTCCTCACCGCAAGCGAGCGCCCATTTTGAACTTTTCGTATTTCCCTTCGTATCGCTTTTCATATCATTGAAAAAGATACTCTCGTATTGTGGAATTTGTCCTATATTCACTGCTTTTATAACAATGAAAACTTGTACTTCGGGTTTTCGTTCATCAAGGACTCACTGTATATGTACACACTAACTCACAGTACAGGTATACCTCGATATGCGATACCCATTGATGTGATACCCCGGCTTAGCAATGGGGATAGAAATACCTCCATACCCAACCTAATGATGGCCAAACCCTGGTTTAAACATGGGTTACATTTTTTTCTTACCAATTTTGATATTTTATACTTATATTTTGTGTTCAGGTTGATTTATAAACTGTTTTTATATCTTACAATAATGTGTTTTAATTAAAGGTGGGTGAACATTGTCATTTCTGGGTACAGTTTACTAAGTCTGATATTTTCCAGACTAATATTTGTAGATTTTCAGATTTTATTTTTGGGCTTAGGTGAATTATAAACTGCTTTTAGGCTTACTTTAGCTTGTTTAAAAGCTATTAGGGGTTTAGGTGAGCTGAAACGTGATTTTTGACTCATTTGGGTGAGTTTAGGACTTGGCTGGGGAGGAAACCCTAGGCTCAAAAACGCATCCATATACTTTACATGTTAAATCTACCCTGATATACAATACCTCGCCTAGTGATGGGTTTCTACTTAACCAATTACATCGTTAAACCAGGGTATACCTGTACCCTAAATTCCCGAGTCTGTATATATACGGACACTGTTTCCCTCACATCTGCGTGAAAATATTTGAGTCTGCCCTTAGAGTGACAGAAAGTGGGATGACAGATCCCCCTCCTCCCCTCCCATGCCTTATTTTAAAAAATAAATAAATAAAAAATAAAAGTACCCCTCCTCTCCTCCCAAGCCTTAAAAAAAAAAAGTGAATGAAAAAATACAGTACATTATTAGCACGGAACTCCAACTTCCCATCATCACAGTTTCGACTGTGTCTGCATTACATACACCAGGTTGCATTTCCATGCAACAAGTACTCTATGCATCCACCCACGCCACACCAAAATGGACTATCTATCCACATCAGCCGTTGACGGTACGGCATCTGAAAATATCCATCTGACGCAAATCTTGGCCACACCACTCTGCCGAAGATATTGTGCTTACTCTCAGCTTCCAGTCGAAGTTGGAGAACTTCCATGTGATGAACTAACTGAGAGTGACACGTAAATAGTGTATGTAATGAAAATAATACTGTATAAGTAAATGTAAGCATATAGAAGTAAATCATAAAATCAAGTAATGAATGGGAAATAACATAAGAACGTCTGATTTACCATAACTTATGTGACTGTGGGCAGCATGAGTGTTCATTGTGCTTTGTACCAATATAATGTGGAAATACAGGACTGTACATAAAATTAGATGGAACCCCAACTTCTCATCATCATAGTTTCGACTGTGGCTGCATTACGTAAACCAAGTTGCGTTTTCACACTACAAGTACTACATGCATCCAGCTACTCCACACGAAATTTGACTATCTATCCACATCAGCTGCTGGCAGAATCTGAAAGTAGACATCTGACACAACTCTGGGTGTGCTGGACCAAAACATGTTTTTGGGCAGAAAACAGCCAAAGTAAGCACTTTTGCTATCACTAGGCTTATTTTGATGACTTTTCAGGTCTATTCATGGAAAAATAAAAAAGGTTGAAAATGGCTGGCATTCTTGGTAACTCTGCCACCCAGACCCTTGGCAATCTAGAAAACAAAAGCCGACAAAGGCTCCAGCATGGAAAAGTTTAAGATGAAAGTGACCAGCCTCACTCATCCAAGTGGCATTATGTTAGCAATAAACCCCAACCACCCCTTGGAAATAAAACTGCCCAGGCTCAATCCAGTTGGAGTGCCTTAATTACCCACCAAACCACCAGGTGCCATAGTTTGGTTATACGGTTACCACTCAGCACAGTAAATGGTTTCCTGGTGTACAGACCATTTTACCTTGTCACTCAGTGTAGAGTCATCCATAGACAGAAGGAAGAGGAAAGAATGAAGGAAAGAACAACATAAGAGGAAGGAAGGAAGGAAAGAATGACACAAGAGGGGGGAAGGAAGAAAGAATGAAACAATGACATAACAGGATGGAAGGAAGTGAAGAAGGAAGAGATGAATGGGCAGCCACCTGAGAGCAGCACTACATAGGGTGAGTGAATAACAGGTGACTAGCTACGCATATGTAACAAAAGAGACAGGTTGATGCCACCTGTGTGCATATTTATGTAAACATTCATTTTCAAAAGAAGGGACTACAGGCACTAAGAACATTTTCTTATTTACTAAAAGCGAGAGTGAAATGCATAGAAAAAAATGAGTACAGAGGAAAGCAGGCAACTGGCTATGTACTCGTAATGAGGAAACGGTCTGACACCACCCTGCCTGCCTACTTACAGAAATTTTTTAACATTTCCATAGGAGCTACAAGCATTAAGAATATTTTGTCATCTATTAAAAGTGAGAGGAGATGTGCAGTTGGAAATAAGTCAAGCCAAAATAAGGTGACTAACTATATACAGGAAACTCCCAATTACCCGTCTTGGCACTACCCGGCATACGACATTATCCGGCGAAGCCAATGGCTGAATTAAAATGGTACTTGGCAGTACGCATAAAATCTTTGACACTATCCAGCATGAAGGACTCTTTCTTCTGAATAAAAGTATATTATTATCCTGCATGAGACAGCTGTTGTCATCAAACAACCAGCCATAATCACAAAATAAGAAAATAAAGAAATACCAGCCATTATCACAAAATGAGAAAATAAAGAAATACCAGCCATTATCACAAAATGAAAAAATAAAGAAATACAGTATACAAAAAGAATGGGGTTATACTGTACTGTAATATATAAGTGAGGGAGGAAGGGAGGGTTGACGGCTGGTGAGCCCAGCAGCTCACAGGGTGTTAATGGGGAGATGCAGTGGTAGGGAGTTAGAGTTCTGACTAGCTAAGGGAGGGGAGGGAGAATTCTAATGCAGTTTTCATTGGCTGACGGCAGGAAAGTGGATGTTCTCTCACTCTACATTGTATTCCTCTGCCACTATGGTGCCGATATACTGTACAAATGACTCTACACTGCACTCTACTGTATGTCTTTTCCAAAACATTATCATTAAATGACAACACTCCGATGGGTTTCCCCCCAAAACCTGGCTGGCCTTCTAGTGCTGCTGTAGCTCTCTGACACATTGTACTGCTGTCCCCTCTCCCCTCTCCTCTCTGGTAACCAAGTAAAACTTCAGTGTTCTGAAGTGTACATTACTCTTCTGTACAAGTGACTTGGATTCTAAGGCACCAATGAAAGTGTATTGGAAAGAAAAGTCAATTAAACTGTTTTATTAAACATTAAGAACTGATAAAATGTGTTTATTTTACTAAGCAAAAATTTTAATCAAGCTACAAAGGAGTCATCAACACAAAATATAAAATCATTTAGACAACTGTTTCTTCCCAAGTGAGGTTTGTCCTTGCTACTACAAGACAAATGTTTTGTTTTATTCTGTGTGGCGGAGTATCTATCTATCTATTGCCAGACACCATAATACCATAAGGGATGGCTATTTGACTTTGAGTTACTTGTTTTACAGGGAGGGGCACTAACCCTCCACCAACCCACTTGCTGACACACAGGAAGCATGTATGGTTTGGTTATATGGTTACCACCCAGCACTGTAAAAGGTTTCTTGGCTTACAGGAAACCATTTGGATTGTCACTCATTGTAAAGCCACCTGTAAAGGAAAGAAAGGCAATAAGAAGTGACAGGAAAGATGGGAGAAACAGGAAGAGAGGAGGGCAGGCACAGAAAAAGAATGATAAAGGCTAAGGAAGAAGTAGCAGGGCTCTTGCTAACTGCCGATGGTTGTGAGCCATTTGGCTCCTATGGTTTCAGATTTACGAGCCAAATAAATTTTTAGTAGCCAAACTGACTACAAGCCGAAATATTTTACGAACAATAAATATATTTATTTACACATTGTGATGATTAGAATCATATACCGAGGTTTTAAACATTCAGAATGGTGACAAGGAAAGACTTAATAATCAATCACAACATGTTTTGTTCATTTAAGTGAGATTTATTTTGTAGTTTACTCCCCGCCAAAGTGGATGTATTTTCTCCTTGCCAAAAGGCGACTTGCATGTAAAATTTGTTCGCCGAAGGGAAAAAATACTCGCATTTGCGAGCTGTGGCTCGCCAAACACGAGCCCTGAGTAGGCAGCACTACATCAAGTGAGTGGATGATGGTTGTCACCACCTACCACTTGGCGGAGTAAACTGCTACAATTTCAATCAGTGAAAGCACAATATGGTGTACACAGTACAGAATGGTACAATGAAGCATGCTTCACTTTACTGATGTTTTTTTTTTTAGTTTTTGATGTTTTGTTTATTTTGGGCGTTGAGTATTCTCTAATAATGTCTTTAATAATGTCTACACATCAAATCAATAAAAGTACAGTATGATGTACACAGTACAGAACAGTACAAAGAAGCATGCTTCACTTTATTGATGTTTTTTCTGTTTTGTTTATTTTGGGCGTTGTCATAAAGTATTCTCCAATATTGTCTTTACATCACCACCACCACCATTATTATCACCACCATCAACATGGAATGTGTTCCTGTACAGAAAATTACAGTGTACTTCACAGTACATACAGTATTTCAATAGGAAAGTCTTTTAGCCGTTTTTTGATGATTTAGTGTTTACAATGCGCATGTTTATACATTACTGCCAGATGAAAGAAAAACGGGTCTCCCAGCTGGGAGGACTTTGATTTTATCTCCATCTTCAACATGAAACTGCTTCTGTACATAAAATTACAGTGTACTTAATGGTACATTGCAGAATTTCAACATTAGGAACATCTATTAGCTGTTTTTTACGTTTTAAAGCATTTTGTAGGGGGTTAGACAGTGGAAAAGTGTTAAAGGGTTGAGGGGTCTGGGGCCCCTAGGGGAAACTTTTGTTTGACCCCTCCACGCCGAGCTATTTATAGTGCCATTGTTCACTCGCTAAGGGAATTTTTCTGCAAACAGCCAGTTTTCAAACCTTAGTATCTCAAAAACTATAGCATGAAACAAATTAAGGACCATATTACTAACCAACTCTTCTTGCGAATGAAAGCATACCCAGGTCTGTAAGTCGATGTGTCGACGAATAACAACATAAGGACGAGAACTAATTTTTGCCGCGAGAACAGGATGTGTTCATGCATCTGCCCACAGCCCCAACTATGACTCTGCTCTCAATGTGATAACATCTCCATTATGAGATAAACTATAAACAGTGGTGTCCAAGGCATGCCCTATGGCACTATCACTGAGTCCTTACCTAGGATCCTTGGAAGAGGCTTGGCAGGGATGGATGAGGCAAAAGTTACTGTGAGGCAGAAACGGAACTGGACAAAAAGGGTTAAGAAAAGATCGTCTTACACCTGGCAAAGTCACAGAGACGACTGAAGTATGGTCGGCTCGGCTGGTGGGAGTCCCTCCCTAACTTTTGACAATGAGATAAAGTAGCGGCCACTTTAAACTGTGTTGCGAAAACAAGTGTGGTTCTGACCGATACCCGGTGCCACCCAGCCACTGATTTCTTGACAGTTCTAACCAACACCTCGCAGTTAGGAGATAACCGGCATTTTGACAGTATCTGGCAAGCCTTTGGCTCTATTACGCCAGAAAATCAGGAGTTTACTGTATATGTAACACATTGGAGACTGGCTGGCACCAGCTATATTTATTTTTACATAAACATTTTATTATTTTAAATAAAAGAAGCAACACACAAAGAATATTTTGTTATTTACTAAAAGTACTGGTGAGATGCACAGATGAGGATGAGCACAGCCAAAAGCTGATGGCCAGCTATATATACACCACACAAAGGAGAAAGACTGGTACTGCCTGCTTGCATTTTCGAGCAGACATTTTATTTTACCCAAAAGGAGCAACAGACACTAAGAATATTTTGATATTCATTAGAAGTGAGAATGAGATGCGTGATGAAAATGAACAGAGACTAAAGCAGACAACTAGCAGGTTGGCAGGATGTTGCTGTCAGTGACGTATTACGAAGAGTGCAACAAATTCTGTTTTTTGCCTGCCTTGAACATCGTAAAAATAAATAATTCCAGGTGGAAAAAAAAAATCTGCCTGTAGTCAAAACCAATGAAAAAATCACACTGATAATGAGGGAGTTCTGTACCTGTACTACAGAGATGTACATTACTGTACTGAATTATATGCCTATATGCCTGGACTAGGTTAATTTTATCAACTTAACCCCTTAACCGCGGGGCGTCACTTTCATGACGCTTGGGAGCAAGGGATCATACCACGGGGCGTCGCTTTTGTGATTCTGTGTTATTTTGAATTCACCCGGGCTTCCAAGTGGGGGCTTGTATCATCTATCAGTACTGCCAATGTCCAACACTAGTCAGCACTCCTAATCTCATCTGTACTCCCATCCATTGTTGACAATTTAGCCATTTCTCCCCGTTCTTGACTCCCCTCCCTACCCCCCCTCCATTACCCTATCCTCTCGCCTGCCCGGCCGTGCTACGCTAAGTAAATCTTCCCTGGAATTTTTCACTGATTTCATCCATTGAAATAAGTCCTATGCCCTATTCTTATACCAAATAATATATACAAGAAAGAAATAAGGTAAGTGAGAGTGCCATACACCTGGAATTGGCTAATTATCACCTGACAACACCTCACGTGCACTCGTTCGCTAATTTTCGCAGTTTTTTTCCCCTTGAAATATACCGTATAATCTATTTTCGTAATAAATATACATATAAGGAGGGAAGGGAGAAGCCTAAGTGATATTTACATTCACCTGGAACTACCTAATTTATAATGTATTGTCTAGATTTCCTGCCAATCATTTCAGTGCTATACATAGCTGTTTCAAGAGCTAACATTGGTAGTACTGAATATCCCCTAAGTAGGCCTCCACCGGCCCTCTCTTATTAGTTTACTCTCATCTTCCGAAGTGGAGGTACGTCTGTTTCGTCTTGCTGACTTCAGGGACTTTTTCACGCCATGCAAAGGGCCCTGTGACCTTTACCCCCTACTAAACCTCGTGTGGAAAGAGGTAAAGGGCTGACAATTGATAAAAGAGTGACTACGATCTTTCTATTGAGTAAAACAGTGCAAGTGGAATTGTAAATAATGTGTAAACAGCAAGTGAAAGTAATGAATATAAATACAGGTAACTCGCACGGAACACGATCTCACAGAACGCGCTCGCAATTATACACGGTAAGGGCTGGGATACATATAAGACAACGTAAGATTAAAAAACCATTATGAAAACTACAAATTAACGCAGGAGAGGCCTTTGAAAGATCAAATCCTCGAACGTCACCACAGCGCGCGGTTTGTTTTGATTACGTGACGATCTAGGCGGGAAATTATTCAGTGAGTGAGACATTCCCGAGTACAGTAGCACAGTATTTGTAAGTTAAATATTTATAGTACTGTACTGTTCTGGTAAGTTTATGTGCAACTTAAAGTACTATTAAATAACGTTAAAGCAAGAAATAAAGTCTTATAACCAGTTTACCTGATAGGCGTCAGAATATTGCCTTTTTTATTTGTTCGTTTTTTCCACAGTACTGTACAGTATTTGTAAGTTAAATATTTACTGTTCTCGTATGTACTGTACTTGTAAGCACTTAAATAAAGTTAAATAATTAAATAAAGCCTTGTAACCAGTTAACCCGAGTTATATGATTACCCATGATCGGCGTCGGAATATTGCCTTTTTTGTTTGTTCGTTAAACTCTTACTGTACTGCTTTTCTACAGTACTGTATTTGTAAGTTAAATATTTACTGTTCTGGTATGTACTAGTAAGCAATTAAAGCATTAAATAAAGCCTTGTAACCAGTTAACCTGATTTATATGATTACCCATGATCGGCATCGGAATATTGCCATTTTTGTTTGTTCGTTAAAGACTTATAATAAGAGAAAAATACATTTTTGTCTTGGTATCTTTACCTATTTGCTCAGGTTTGCTGTAATGGTTTGGATCATTTGATGCAATGCAACTTGTAGAAAATTGTGAAAACTTTCGGGCAGTGAACGAAAATCTGGGACATGAGACTGACCTTGACTTCACCCTCTCATGTATCATCTGTCAGTTCGCCACCTGCTATCGTGAGGAGTGGATGTACGATTTTTTCGCTCGTGGCCATGCCTAACCACACATAGTTACACCCATTATCTCGACCCAGACAGAAAATACAACCTTTTTCCTCCCTTGCAAAACACACTCAACCACCCTGTTTACGAGACAGCAATATATATTGCGAAAATAACAAGGTAAAATGATAAAGAACGTAAAATGATAGAGAAAGATGAACATGTTATGACGGAAGAAGTACGTTTTCCCCGTCTGTAAACGTATTTATTTCTGCTTTGTACAGTATCTGTATTCGTAATAATTAGACCTATTGTTAGTTCTGAAACTGCATTACGATTCTATTTTTAGCCATTCTCGTGGTGTGGGAGCTGGAAGTTGTGACACAACTTCCTTATTGCTAATTGGACTGACCCTTCACTTTATTCTCCCGTGGCAGAGTCTAGCCTTGGAGGACGTGCAGTTTTCTCATTTAGGACTGAAAATTCAACTCTTTCGCTCCCTTTTCCAAGCATGGGCACAACGATAACGTAAAAAATAACTCGAAATTACCATAAACATATATCAAAAAGGTGAAAATGTATTCATAACATTTTTTTTTTTTCCAGCCATTCCTAACAGATTATGTACTGAAATCATTCGATATCACAGTACTGCATTTCTAAGTTAAATATGTACTGTTCTGGTAAGTACTTGTAAGTTAAAGCACTGGTACCAGTTAACCTGATTTATATGATTACCTATGATCGAAGTCGGAATGTTTCCTTGTGTTTACGTACAGTATTTGTGTGTTGAAGTTTTGCTCTGGAGTACTGTACTGTATTTGTGAGTTATAACATTAAATAAACCTTCTAACCACTTAAAGTGCTTTCTAGTGATTACCAGTGACAGATAACAGCAAAACAACACATTTGGGGGGTCTAGGGAGCAAAATACGGAGTAGTTTAAATATACGCGATTTCGCACCTAACACGGCACGGTAGGAACGAAACCCACGTGTTCCGTTCGAGTTACCTGTATACGTGAACAATGGAAAATAGTTTTATAAGTTACTTCAAGTGACAGTGCATAACACAGTGTAAATAAAATAGAAATGTAAATAACGTAAATAAAATAGAGAACGTAAATAGAAATGTAAATGAGTAGTATTAAAAGAATACGAGTATATACCCTAGGAGTAATGAAAGTGAAAGTTTCACTCTAGCATGTCTGAATACTATGAGTTATGAGAGTGAAGATGAAAGTGACATTCACTCTCAATGCTAGTATACAGGACGAGAAAGTGAATGCTACGTATTTTACTGAAAGACATTGAATCCCTACAGTGACAATAAACTAATACTACTGAAGGAAACTTATGGATAAAGACTGTAGATATACAGTATATAAGTGTTTTATAGTAATAGAAATATAAAGTGTGAGGGGTTTTATGAATAATAAATGACAGAGTACCAAGAGCGAACTAGCGCAAGTGCGACGGTCAGACGCGCTCGTAATTTTCATTGCTTTCACAGTGTTTTTTTTTTTGGAGTATGGATCCCAAACTACTTGAAAATCATAGAGTAGTGTTTATAGTGTTAATATCTGGCTGTGGTAATCATATTACAGGTTGTCGGGAAGTGTAAAGTGGAGACTTCGTTACCCAACTTCAGAGGTCTCCACAAGTCCTACAGTAACTGACGAAGGCTCAACAAACATTCCAGGAGAAAGCTGAAGGTATGTGCCATAAGCATATGTAATTCTAATACTCTAGGACTAATAACTGATTTTTGGCAAATATTTTTTGAGTCTGTTGGAGCCCGAATAACCCCGCGGAACACGCAAAACATCGGTAAACATGCCCGCGGTGTAGGGGTTAATGAAACTGATACTGACAGAAAAGTTAAGGGTGGTACTGACCTGTCCTGGCCCTGCTGCCAGTCAATGTTTTCAGGCTGATTTTCATTTTGCCCTTCCATATCTGTGCCACGGTTGTCTTGATCCCACTCATCCTTGTCCTTACCCCAACCACCTCTGCCAACACCTCTCCCTCGACCACGTCCAAGTTGGTTGAAGAGTCCTCTGCCACCTCGTCCTCGGTCCCCACCATCAAAGCTCTGACCAAAACCTGAGAACTTGTTGTCTTGATTATTTTGGTCTTGGTTCCAGTCTGCCCTACCCCGACCAAACCCTTCCTGTGGACTGAAATCTTGACCTCGTCCTCGACCCATTGGACCAGGACCACCTCGACCACCACCTCGGGGGGTAAACTGTCTTTCATCTTGGTCAACCAAGCCCTGCTTGCCACCAAGGACACCACTCTGTTCCACATAACTGCCTGGTCCAGATAACTGCTGCCCAAAGCCTTGTCCTTCTCCAGGAGGAAAGTTTCTTCCCTGGTTTGCCTGGCTGAAGTTACGTGACATACCGCCTCTATCCTGGTCATTACTGAAGCTTCCTCGTCCTCGTCCCCTAAAGTTTCCGGAGTCTGGACCAGAAGTACCCCTTCCGAAGTTCTGACCAGGACTACCAAAACCATATTCATTGCTGCTGTCCTGGTTCTTCCTAAACTCAGCTTCCTCAAGCTCCCTACTTAACTCTGCAAGACTCTTGCCATAGCTACCATCATCTTTCTCCTGGTTATCTTTGTTAAATCCTCCTCTACCTTGGCTTAATCCTCCTCGGTCTTGGTTGAAACCACCTCTACCTTGGTTGAAACCTCCTCTATCTTGGTTGAAGCCTCCTCTGCCCTGGTTGGGATCTCCATCTTGGTTAAAGCCTCCCCTGCCTTGGTTGGGACCTCCATCTTGGTTGAAGCCTCCCCTGCCTTGGTTGGGACCTCCATCTTGGTTAAAGCCTCCCCTGCCTTGGTTGGGACCTCCATCTTGATTGAAGCCTCCCCTGCCTTGGTTGGGACCTCCATCTTGGTTGAAGCCTCCCCTGCCTTGGTTGGGACCTCCATCTTGATTGAAGCCTCCCCTGCCTTGGTTGGGACCTCCATCTTGATTGAAGCCTCCCCTGCCTTGGTTGGGACCTCCATCTTGGTTGAAGCCTCCCCTGCCTTGGTTAGGACCTCCATCTTGGTTGAAGCCTCCCCTGCCTTGGTTAGGACCTCCATCTTGGTTGAAGCCTCCCCTGCCTTGGTTGGGACCTCCATCTTGGTTGAAGCCTCCCCTGCCTTGGGTAAATCCTCCTCTATCTTGGCTGAGGCCTCCTCTGGCTTGATTGAAGCCTCCTCTGGCTTGGTTGAAGCCTCCATCTTGGTTGAAGCCTCCTCTACCTTGGTTGAAGCCCCCTCTATCTTGGTTGAAGCCCCCTCTACCTTGGTTGAAGCCCCCTCTATCTTGGTTGAAGCCCCCTCTATCTTGGTTGAAACCTCCTCTATTCTGACTGAAACCTCCTCTATCTTGATTGAAACCACCTCTACCTTGACTGAAGCCTCCTCGATCTTGATTAAAACCTCCTCTACCTTGATTAAAGCCTCCCCTTTCCTGACTGAAACCACCTCTACCTTGGTTGAATCCTCCTCTATTCTGATTAAAACCATCTTGATTCTGTCCTTTATTCATGCCTCCTTGGTTGAAGTTGTTCTGATTTTGTCCTTTGGTGAAGCCTCCCTGATCTTGACCTTGACTGACAACACCTTGATTCTGCCCCTGATCTTGTGTTTGGTTGAAACCTTCCTTGTTTTGGTTTGAACCCTGGTCCTGACTGAAATTATCTGAACCCTGGTTCAAGCCACCTTGATCCTGATGGAAGCCTCCCCATGCCTGTCCTTGGTTGAAGCCTCCTCTGTTCTGGCTAAATCCACCTCTGTTCTGGTTGAAGCCTCCCCTGTCCTGGTTGAAGCCTCCACGACCTGGTCCTTGGTTAAAACCACCTCTGTTGTCCTGGCTGAATCCACCCTGTCCTTGAGGAAAACCACTATCCTCATCTTGATTCATATTGTTTCCTTCCTTATCACTCTGGTCTAAACCACCTCTTCCACTCTGACTGAACCCTCCTCTGCCAGCCTGGTTAAAGTTTCCTCTGCCTTGATTAAAACCACCTCTCTCAAACTGGTTAAATCCTCCTCTGTTAAAACCACCCCTCCCTTGATTGAAACCTCCATCATTCTGGTTGGCATTATCTTTCCCATCTTGGTTAAAACCTTGGCTGAAATTGCCTCCTGCTTGATTAAAATCACCTCTTCCACCTTGACTGAAATCTGTGCTTTGATTCATTGTGCCACTGGTATTTGAGTTATAACCACCTCCTCCTTGGTTGAAGTCTGGTTCTTGGTTGAAGTTATTATTGTTAACTTGGTTAAATCCTCCACGGCCTTGGTTAAAACCACCTCTTCCCTGCTGGTTGACACCAGGACTAAAGTTATTCCACCCTGGTCCTTGGTTATACCCCCAGCCACCCTGGTTGAAATTCTGGTTGAAGCCACCTCTTCCTGGACCTTGGTTCATCATACCCCCTGTAGTCTGGGCTTGCCCAAATCCCATATTTGGTGGAGGCTGGGTGAACATCTGGCCTGGGGGCTGGTTGTACCCTTGGTTTGGAAGCTGGTTATATCCTTGGTTTGGTGGCTGGTTGTACCCTTGACTTGGGGGCTGGTTGTACCCTTGCCCGAAGTTTCCATGGTTGAATCCTTGTCCAGTCTGTCCTTGGCTGAACCCATGAGTACCTTGGGTGGGTGCCTGAGTGTCCTGCCCTTGATTAGTTTGACCCTGGGATGAAGTCTGTGGGGTGGAAGGTGGGGGTGGTCCACTTTCCTGTTGTGATTGTTGTTGTTGCTGCTGCTGTTGTTGCTTTTGGTGTTCCTCCTCGAACTGCTTGAGTTTGTTCTTGCGCATATCATCCCGCCGGCTCAGTAGATCACCTCGCCACCT
Source organism: Coenobita brevimanus (assembly GCF_032717465.1). Lineage (NCBI taxonomy): Eukaryota > Metazoa > Arthropoda > Malacostraca > Decapoda > Coenobitidae > Coenobita > Coenobita brevimanus. Next base: position 44,978,139 of record NC_137018.1, read on the forward strand.
GTTCCATTCCTCTTCATACCTAGAAAGAAAAATAACACCATCATTTGTTGATATGGAAATTTCACTCCCATCTTGAGCAAGAGCAACCCAATTACCCAAAGCTACATAAGGACTGGAAGGAAAAACTGACTGCTTGAAAAACAAAAACAAAAAAAAGGGGGGGGGGGGAGAAGGAGAGAGGTGAGAAGAGAGGAAGAAATCAGTAGGATGGAAGTTGTGGATGAAATGAGGAAAGTGAAAAAGGGGAAAGCCCAGGGAATTGATGAGGTGTGTGGTGAAATGCTGAAGCATGGGGGAGATACAGTAGTAGAATGGATATGGAAGATGTGCAGACTGGCCTGGGAGGAAGGTAGAGTCCCGGAGGACTGGAAGTCAGGGATGTATTCCCGTGTACAAAGGAAAAGGGTAAAAAGAATTGTGTGGTAATCATAGGGACATCTGTCTTCTTAGTTTAATAGCAAAAGTATATGAAAGGATACTTACTGACAGAGTTAGGGAAACAACACAGGAATTAATTGGAGAAGAACAGAGAGGTTTTAGGAAGGGAAGATGTCACGTAGATCAGACATTCATTCTTTGGTCTTTAGTGGAAAAGTTTCTAGAGGGGGGAAAGAAGTTGTATGCGGCCTTCATGGATTTGGAGAAAGCATACGACAGGGTGGATAAACATGGAATGTGGAAAGTACTAAGAATATATGGAATGAGTGGGAAGTTGTTGATTGACATGAAGATTATATACGAGGGGGCTAAGGCTGCAGTGCATGTGGATAGTGAACTGAGTGAACTGTTCTATCTGAATACTGGACTGAAAAATAGATGTGTCCTGTCACCATGGTTGTTTAATCTGCATATGAATGGGGTTATAAAAGAGGTGCAAGGCAGGGCAGTGGATGCTGAAGTAACCCTAATGAGAGAGGGCAGTGTTTGGAAACTCCCTGCACTGTTGTTTGAAGATGATACTGAACTGTTAAGTGAAGATGAGGGGGAACTGCAATGTTTGGTGAATAAGTCTGGGAGTGTGTGTAAGAAACAGAATCTAAGGGTGAATGTAGGGAAGAATAAAGCTATGGTCTTCGAGAGAAATGAAGCCACTGAATGTACAGTAAGGCTGGATGAGGAGGAAACAGAAAATATGAATGTATTTACGTACTTGTGTAGTGTAGTGAGTAAGGATGGAAGTTTTGAGGATGAAGTGCTCAAAAGGGTACAAAAGGGAAGAAAGGTTGCCGGTTCTTTGAAAGCAGTGATAAGGAACAGGGAAGTGGGCATAGAAGGAAAAAAGTCGCTGTGCTCAAAAGGGTACAAAAGGGAAGAAAGGTTGCCGGTTCTTTGAAAGCAGTGATAAGGAACAGGGAAGTGGGCATAGAAGGAAAAAAGTCGCTGTGCTCAAAAGGGTACAAAAGGGAAGAAAGGTTGCCGGTTCTTTGAAAGCAGTGATAAGGAACAGGGAAGTGGGCATAGAAGGAAAAAAGTCGCTGCATGACAGTATTGCGAATAACAACCCAAACATATGGGAATGAAGCTTGGACCTTGTTCAAAGGACACAAGTCAAGAGGAAGTGCAATGGAAATGAGTTATCTGAGAGAATCATGTGGAGTTACGTGGAGAGACAGACTAACAAATGAGGAAGTGAAAAAGCATTGTGGTGTGCATGTGGATGTGATAGAAAGCACTAGCAGAAATACAATGAGGTAGTTTGGCAATGTGGAGAGGATGGAGAGCTAGAGACTGATGAAGAGAGTGTATGCAAGTGAGGTGGAGGGGGAGGCCGAGGATGAGATGGAGGGATGGAGTGGAGAGGTATATGACAGAGGGGGGTGTGAGCTGGGAGCAGGGCAATGAAATGGCGTTGGATAGGGTGACATGGAGGCGATTTGTTCGTGACCACCCCTTACAGGACTGAGGCATCTGACAATAGATAGAGAGATTGAATTATATATGACTATGATGTCCTAAATGACTGGCTGATGAGTTCATTTCATTTATAAAGGCTCCAGCAAAGCATGGGTCAGCCTTGGTTACCTAATGGTGGCTTTCCATGCTGCTCAATCTCTGGCAGGCACCCCATTTAGTCCCTTATCCCTTAGGTAACACTCTATGACTTCGTCCCAGGTCTTTTTCATCCTGCCTCCCACAACCCTACTCCCAACATTCACACTTCTCACTTTCTGCACCCTACAGTCATTCCCCACCCTCTCCACTTACCCAACCATCTCAATCTACCCCTTCTCATCACAACACCAATACACTTCAGTCCCATCCTTCCTCTCAACCTTTTCAACGTAAACCTAACCCCCTAGGCCTCACATTCATGGACACACTGCACAGCCACCTAATCATTGTCATTTCTGTACGTTTAAGCCTATGAATATCCTCTTCCTTTACTGCCCAAGTCTCACTGCTACACAGCACTACACTCTGAACACATGCTATATTCAATCATCCCCCATTCCTATATTCTTTCTTCCTCTTCTACCATTCCTCAGTTCTCTCTCTCTCTCTCTCTCTCTCTCAGCAACTTCTCAACAATACCTTTCCCAGTTCACTCAACAAATATCACTATATTCTCTACTGGTCTACCATTCTCCTACGTCAATCTGCAAATCTCCCAGATCCATTTATACTGCAGACTCTCCCTATAATGGACTAATTGGGTCGACACCTGATCTGATAAAGCTAAATATCAGTAATATCCAATGACTCCCCCATGGTGGAACTTTGTGCACATCTGAAAATAAATGAGTTTAACTGCATATTCTAGTACTAAAAATGAAAACTATACCCATTTTACACTACCTTGGCCCATAGCTTTGCCCTTTTACAGTTTATTTCACATCTTTGTCACTGCACTTTTTCATGAAAAATGTACTGCGTCCCATTTAACAGTCACTGTTCTTTATAGCCGACAAAACTCCAGTGGCTTCATAGTGCTCATTAAACTTGACGGCCGCTCAACTGAGGTACACAAAATCGAGGGTCTACTGTAGTTTTCCAACATTTCACCAATCCCTTGTGCTTTCCTCTTCTTGAATTTCTTTGCTGCCCCACACATTTCTGCCCTCCTTTCTTACCGCTCTTCTTCTAGTCACACCCCAACCACTTAGTCTAGCACTACATTTGTTCTCTCCATTTACCAACACACTAAAATGCTCTCTCCATCTTTTCACTTTGTCTCTTCTCTCTACAGTCAGTTTGCCATTTTTAACTTTTATCCCTTGGCTACCTCTTCAGTTTGTTGCTTACTGTCTTCCCGACCTTTCAAAAGTTTCTTACATTCCCTCTGCGATACAATCAGGCTGGCTCCACACTATTTTTTTTTTTTTTTTTTTTTTTTTTTTTACTGTACTGGTACTCTAAGTAGTCTCTTCACCTCTTTCTTCTTCTTACATACAACTCATGCTCATCTGTCCATGCTCCCATCCCCTCTATTTCCCACCTAGTTACTGTATGCCTTCCTCTTCTCTTCAACAGTTCATTTGATTTCATCATTCCACCAGACTGTCCCTATTACCCCATTATCTCTTCTAATCCTGCACATCTCCTCACACACTACCCTGCACACATTTCTTCTGTGAATGCCCTACTCAAACCTATTTCCTTTATCTGCTCCAAGGTAGCACTGGACACAGATGCCTTCACACGGTGGCATTGATATAACAGGGCAGCTCAGTTGCTTGGTTATAAAAATATCCCTCAACTCCCTCCCTAGCTCCTGAATGGAGGGTGGTGGACTACAGGAGATGGTCACCTTCAGCCTGATGTCCAGCTGGGCCTGGGGCCACTACAACAACCAGCTCAGTTATATCTGTCCATTCACTTCCCCATTTCCCTCTTATACTCCAAGCCTTTTTTCTTCTTTTTGCGAATTTTCTAATCTCTTTACAACGTGTGCGTTGTTCTGTCTGAATTTATTTCTATTCACTCACCACTTTTGTAACTTTATCCTTGATACTACTACATAATGGTCAAATCCCCCCCCCTCAACATTTAACTTTACACTTCAGTAAAGTATCAAGCAATGACTTCTGGATGCAGTCAACTCCCCCCCCCCCACCCACACCCACAATTATTTAGTGCATTATGTTCTATCAAATCCCTTTCCCTTTTCTTTTCCACCCTCCACATATATTCATGCATCATTTTGTGTGTGAACAAGGCATTGGCCATCATTAAGCCTCCCTTGGCACAAATATCCTCAAAGGTACCATCATTTCTAACCACATCAGTGGGTACACCCCACTGGCCAACTACTCCAGCTATTCCTACATTCTTCACTTCACCATTTACATCTCCAATCTAGAACATTCTCTCATTTCAATCATAATCCTCCAAGCAGGCTTCAACACTCCCTCAAAATAAAATAAGGAAATAGAGAGCAACTATTATCTGATACAAGAATAAAAGATACTCACTTCTTGAGGGCACTCTGGTCGGGATGGTTCTTGTTCTCCTCTCGCCACTGCATAAACTGGTCCTCCCAGTTCTTGAACTGACGGTCAAATTCCTGCAGATCCTTATCATTCTGTCGATAATGATACAATAAATCATCATCCTGTCTCTTATATCTCACCCACAGATGAGATGAAATAGGATCCAGAAAGCAGGGAAAAAGATATGCATGATAATGAGAAAACTAATTAATATCATGTCCAGTGATATGATCTACACACACTGCACCATTCAAGCCCCAGAACCCTCACTCCAACTCATAGGCAGACCTATCCACACACGTGTACTTCATAACTACCAGCCAGATACGTATGCAAGTGCATGCGTCGAGAGAGAGAGAGAGAGAGAGAGAGAGAGAGAGAATGAATCTCTACATACTGTATAAAATCTATCCAGCCTACTCAATCCACTGAAGTTCCTAGCTTCATTAACTTCTATACTTCACTTTCTCACACTCATTTTCCTTATCTATCCATCTCCTTAACCTACCACATCTACCTTCTCCCTCCTCCAAATTCACTCACATATACCCTTTTCATCATCCTATTTATACACATTCTCTCCCTACGGCCATACTATCTAAGCATACCCTTTTCAACTCTGCCAACAGACGTCTTTACTCCATATCCTTTATTAAACGTATTCTTCTTCTATTCACTCCTTGCACTCCACACATTTCTCAAAAACCCTACCTACAATGTATAATCTCCTAATTTTTTGTTTTCATTTCACAATAAAGTCTCACACACCTATGCTGTGAGCACTAAAATTCCTCCAGGCAATCCTCTCGCAACTGCCACACACACACACACACACACACACACACACACACACCTCTATTTCATACTAAAGCCTATGTAGTACCAGCCACTTCCTTCCTGTGCCAGTCCCTTCCTTGTGTCAGCAAACTTTTCACTTTCTTTGCAATATTACCCCGTTTTTTCTGCATGCAGGTGCTTGAGCTCCCTCACCAATTCAAGCATTCAGGTATAAGGTACCATAAATAGGAACATTAACGATTTTCTCCCCATGACAAAAAATTACATAATGAAATCACCACCATTTAAATCAATGGTTATTTAACTGTCAGATGATCAGTTAAACTAGTCAATGCTAAAATTTTAATCCCTGATACTCCAAGTCAACATAGTAAGTGAACTACCAGAATATCTGAGACCAAACTGAAAAATGAAATACTCTGACACTAGCCTTTTCATCAAATCCAGTCACAGAGCCTCCTCCTCCTGGTTGTGAGCTTTCCTGCTGAGTCTCCGAAGATTCTGAAAACACACACATACACAAAAGAAATTAAAATATAACATTGCTACATTACCAATATCAACAGTCATAACATAATTTCTCTCATTCATATGGAGTTAGGCTATATGGAGCTAGATTCTACATTTTGTTTGTGGGCATGTATCTGAGAAAAAGAAATCCTGGAGGAAGTACTATCTCCCATTCTCTTCTGCATTACAGGTGGGTTAAGGCTGCTTGCAACAAAATGAAGAGTTGTGAGGTTCCAACAGGCTTAAGCCAGTACAAACTGCGGAAGAGGTTCCAGTCCTCTTCTCCCACCTTTTTGTCATATTTTATATAGGTTGTATACTTTCTCCCTTATCCTTTGTAAAACATCCAGTCCATAAGAAGTGTTGTGGGCCCTAGGCTAAGATATTCATTCAGTCCACACTTTTAAATTTAAGGAGAATGTCAATAAAAACAACTGAAATGAAGGGGTCATCGTCACTTTTTCCTTTATAATCCCAACTATTTTCATCACAAAATGAAGCTTAGTAATGAGGCTGACATCTGTCCCCACATATCACCACCACCACCATCCTCTTCCTGAATGCAAGCATGGGGTGAGGTAGGGTTCAGAAAGCAAGAAAAAACCTGACAGAGGGAAACTATCAAAAGTCAGCCCAATGGGCCAGTGCACTGAGTGGTCCTGACATCTGGTGGGAGTCTGTGAACTTCTCCCAGATGCGCCTGTTGCGGGTGTGAGGGCTACAGCTACCAATATTTCATGTTATTCTACCTAAAGCCAGCTAAAACTGATTACTGTTATGTTGAACATCAGGTTTACACCAGCAAAACTAAGGGTTCTACAATATTCATGGCCTTATAAAGAAGATGGGTTGGGGAAAAATAGTATTCAAACATATGTTCTACTCCTGCCTATCAGGTGATTTCTAGGGACGTATTAAAGAGGGTTTATGTGGAAATATTGTCTCCATGGATGTATAAAGACGGTAAGTAATTCGAATAAGGGTAACAGGATTTCCATTTCTTAAAGAACAATGATGAAAGATACGGATATATTCGCCATGCGACATTTCCATTCGGTACTGGGCTCTACCACACGTACGATTGTAAACAAACACGAGACTGGTGAGATGCGTCGGTGATGGGATGACTTGGTTGATCTGAAATGTTTGTTGTTGTAAAGGTACAGAGTGCTAATACAACAAAAGAAGGTGGTGGGTCGTGCCACACCCTTCCTTTGTCGTGCATTTATTTTATACATATTCTCCACTGATTAACAGCAGAGTTTTGCTTACACTAGCTTGGAGCAGTACATTTTTTAGCAACTATGACTAGGAAACATGAGGCACTCACACCTTGTAAGAATACACTTCTCTTTCTCCGTTTGAGATCATCACAACTGTTTAGTTGACAATATAGTCTATACATGACACTTTCTTTTATTGGTATTTCTCCCTTCCACTGCCTTGGAAGTGCAGTTGTTAGCGGCTATTGCTAGGTAGCGGAGTGCTGTGGAGGATAGAACAGAGGATAACAAGAATCATAGAATGTAGTGCTTGTCAGCATTGTGGTACATATTCTGGACAGGCTATTCATGGAGAATTGGGAGTAAGTTTTTCATTGATTAACCATGTGATTTGTTCAGTCAGTGTTGAGAGTTGTGGGTTTCTATACTTAGCAATTAGCAGTGTGACATCGACAATAAGAACAGTTAGCAAAATGACGAACTTTGTGCCGTGGCTGACTGCAAATCAGATTCAACTTTCAGCGCAGACCAGCACCCATTCATGAAACAAGTGAAAGGATGGGCCAGGCTTCCATCAAATATGGACACCAAACGACGTAGGCTGTGGGAGACGCAATGTAGAAGAGGTGTTGAGTGGAGAGCAACCAGGAAAACATGTCGTACATTGATCCGACAACGAATTTTCTATCTATCAATCTATCTATAGCCTGACACCCTAATCCCGCAAAGGGATTAAAATATGGCAAAACTTGTGCATGAAAGTATTTCCCCATGTATTTACCATGTTATAGTCTTACACCATATATATTGGATGTTTACTGAATAGTAAATTATATGTAGAAGTTAATTCCATGGAGTGAGAGAAGAGTTCTGGACAAATGTGGAAGTGTGTATGGAAAAGTTTGGAAGGAATGAGAGAGTGTTTTTGATTGGTGATATGAATGGTAAAGTTGGTAATGTGAAGGTGGATGGAATAGTGGTGAGTGGGGTGTGCCTGCCGAGACAGATGAGAATGGGAGTGCGTTAGTGGACATTTGTGCTGGGAGGGGGTTGGTGATAGCCAATACCCTCTTCAGGCATAAAATGATCCACAGGTATACATGGCGAGTGATGAGAAGGGTGGGTGGTGAACTGAATGAAAGGAAGGCAATGATTGATTATGTGTGTGTGGATGAAAGGATGCGAAGATGTGTAAAGGATGCAAGAGTGTATAGAGGTTGGGGGAGTGGACTTTCTTACCACTACTTGGTGGTGGCCAGAATTAGGATGCAAGTGAGATGGAGGAACAGAAGAAGGGAAAGACGAGAGGAAGGAGTAGTTGCAAGGAGAGTGGAAAGGTTACAAGAGGATGAGAAAAAGGCAGAGTATAAGAGAGAAGTGGAGGAACGATTGGGCAAATATGAATTGGAGCAGATGGGAGACGTGGAAGGTGTGTGTAAGAAATTTACAGAAGAAATATGTGCAACATGTGATGTGGTGTGTGGAAGGAAGAGAAGACAGAGGGGGGTGCAAGGAACAGCGTGGTGGACTAAAGAGGTGAAACAGGCTGTGGCACAAAAGAAGAAAGCATACAATGAATGGATGAGAAATAGGGGCGTGGAAGAAGTTGAGAGGCGGAAGAGAGAGTTATATGTGGAAAGGAAGACAGAGGTGAAAAGATTAGTAAGAGAGAGTAAGAAGAGAGTGGATGAGGAATTTGGAAGGAATTTGAGTGTAAAGTGGAGGGACTGTAAGAAAATGTTCTGGAGAGAAGTGAAAAGAGTAAGATAGGGTGGAAGTGAAGTTAGCAGGGGAGTGAAAGATAAAAATGGTAGATTACTAGTGGAGAAGGGAGAAAAAGTGAGCAGATGGAGAGAACACTTTAAGGAATTGTTGAACACAGAGGATGGAAGTAATGTGAGTATAAGTGGCTGGGGAATGGCTGGGAGAAGGAGGGAGGTGAGAAGACAGGAAGAAATCAGTAGGATAGAAGTTGTGGAAGCAATGAAGAAAGTTAAATTGGGGAAAGCCCCAGGTATTGATGGAGTGTGTGGTGAAATGCTGAAGCATGGGGGAGAGATAGTAGTAGAATGGATGTGGAAGATGTGCAGATTGGCCTGGGAGGAAGGTAGAGTCCCTGAGGATTGGAAGTCAGGTATAATTATTGCCTTGTACAAAGGAAAAGGGGAAAAAGAAGTGTGTGGTAATCATAGGGGCATTTGTCTTATTAGTATAATAGGAAAAGTGTATGGTAGGATACTTATAGACAGAGTTAGAGAAAGAACAGAGAAATTAGTTGGAGAAGAACAGGGAGGCTTTAGGAAGGGAAGAGGTTGTGTAGATCAGATATTCATTCTTAGATCTTTAGTGGAAAAGTTTCTAGAGAAGGGAAAGAAGTTGTATGCGGCTTTCATGGATTTGGAGAAAGCATATGACAGGGTGGATAGACAAGGATTGTGGAAAGTGTTAAGAATATATGGAGTAGATGGGAAGTTGTTGAATGCTGTGAAGAGTATGTACGATGGTGCGAAGGCTGCAGTGCGTGTGGATGGTGAACTAAGTGAATTTTTCTCTTTGAAAGTTGGTTTGAAACAGGGATGTGTCATGTCTCCATGGTTGTTCAATCTGTACATGGATGGGGTAATAAAAGAGGTACAAGGTAGGGTAGTGGATGTTGGAGTGGCCCTGGTGAGAGAGGATAGTGTTTGGAAACTCCCTGTACTGCTGTTTGCAGATGATACTGTGTTGTTGAGTGAAGACGAAGGGGAGCTGCAAGGCTTGGTGGATGAGTTTGAGAGAGTGTGTAAGAAACGGAACCTAAAGGTGAATGTAGGGAAGAGTAAAGTGATGGTCTTTGAGAGAGGTGAAGTTAGTGAATGTACAGCGAGGTTAGATGGTGAGGAATTGGAAAATGTGAGTACGTTTAAGTATTTGGGTAGTGTGATGAGTAAGGATGGAGGTTTGGAGGCTGAAGTGCTTGAAAGGGTACAGCAGGGAAGAAAGGTTGCTGGTTCTTTGAAAGCAGTGATAAGAAACAGGGAAGTGAGCATGGAAGTGAAAAAGTTACTACATGACAGTATTGTGATACCAACTCTAACGTACGGAAGTGAAGCTTGGACATTGTTGGAAGGACACAAGTCAAGAGTGAGAGCAGTGGAAATGAGTTATTTAAGAGGAGCCTGTGGAGTCACGTGGAGAGACAGGCTGACGAATGAGGATATAAAGGAGCGTTGTGGTGTGGATGTGGATGTGATAGGAAGCGTTATGAGGAACACACTGAGGTGGTTTGGCCATGTGGAGAGGATGGAGGGTGAAAGACTGACGAAGAGAGTGTATGTGAGTGAGGTGGAGGGGGGAAGAGGGAGGGGGAGGCCGAGGATGAGATGGAGGGATGGGGTGGAGAGGTATATGAGAGATGGGGGTGTGAGTTGGGAGCAGGGCAGTGAAATGGCGGGGGACAGGGCGACTTGGAGGCGATTTGTTTGTGGCCACCCCAAACGGGATTGAGACGTCTGGCAATAGATAGATAGATAGATAATTCCATGGAGATGATGATTCCTGTTTTACGATTTTTTTCCCCCCTCTAATGCCACTTTTTTTTTTTTTTTTTTTTTTTTTAAATGTGTCCGACTCCAGGCATAGGTTTCACAGCCTGCTATCTACACACCAATAGCATTATTGTCAAATGCATATGAAATGTCCGACTCTAGGCATAGGCTTCACAGCCTGCTATCTACACACCAATAGCATTATTGTCAAATGCATATGAAAAATTTTGTGATTTGAGGAAACTACATGAAAGCGCATAGAAAAATTTATCTTTGAAACCCGCAAAACGTATTTCTAGGAGAAGTTCACAGACTCCCACCAGATGTCAGGACCACTCAGTGCACTGGCCCATTAAGTGGCCACATTCTCATTTATTCACGGTTCAAGCACCCAGAGTAGTGACTCCACATCAAAAAGATAAATATCCACAATTGTGTGTTTACCAATACCCATCCGTCAGCAACAACTATGACAATGCTGGGAAAAGATGGGTGCCAAGCCCTTGTCACACACACTGTACAAATTTCTTCAACCAACTCAATCTCCTGTAAGTTCCCTAACCTCATCAACTTCCACATCTTGTTTTCTCACATATTTACCACATCAATCCCTCTCTGCTTGGCCACCCATGCCCCCTCCCACCTTTAAACTTCCTCAGATGCACCCTTTTCACTATCCGACTTACATTCATCCTCTCCACATGACCAAAAACTTTTTCAATTCCGGTGTCAATATACTTCCTAACTCCAAATCTTTCATGAATCCCGTTATTCTTTATCTTAGCCACTTTCTGCACATTTCTCAATAGTCCCAGTTCCACTGTTCTTAATAAGAGGCAGTTTCATTCTGCACCAAAGTCATACACTTATTCCACCATTAAATGGACTGGAAAAGAAGAAGAAGACAAAGAAGAAGAAAAAGAGGAGGAGGAGGAGGAGGAGGGGGAGGGGGAGGAGGAATCATTTTATTTTATAATTGTAATCCCCTGATTTTATTTAGCTTGACTTTTTCTTTATAGTACTGTCGAGGTTACATACAGCCTTCACAAACACTTTCAATATGAAATGACTTTCCTCAGTTGAATAAAATCTTCTGGTAGCAGAGAGAATAAACTAAAATGGGTGTCACCTGGATTCTGGGGATTTCAACTCACGGTCAGTACTGGACTGTTGTGCCTGAGCATTGGCATTCTGTCCTTGCTGTTGGTTCCAGGTTGACTCTGGTGTGCTGCCACAGTGCTGCCCACCACCACCTTTTTCTTGGGATGTGTTGCCACTGTCTTTACTTTCTTTGTGCTGGCTGCTATTCTGGCTCCACTGATTGTTCAGCCCTCCTGCCCCTTCCCCACTTACACTCTGCTGATCTTGGTTATCTTGTTGATTCTGAGGTCCTGAGCCACTCCAAGCACTCTTTTTATCATCACCTTTACTATCACCATCTTTTTGTGGTGATTCACTCAGTAAACTTTGCTGTCCTGTCAAAGTTGGTGTTGACTGTCCTGGTGCATTTGGAGGAGGCTGTGACAACAGACTTAGTGCAGACTGTCCTGGCAGACTTGGGGGTGGCTCTCCCATTAAGCTCTTGGGTGGTTCACCCAATAAGCTCTTGGGTGGATCTCCCATTAAACTCGGGGGCTGCTCCTTCTCATTAGGGGTTGGTGGAAGTGGTGGCTGTACTGAGCTTGCATTTTCAGAAGCCTGAGTTATGGCTTTCTCTTGAGTACCACCACTAGTCCCAGACTTAACACCAGATTTGTTTCCTCCCTCTTCCTCTGGGGGAGGGGGAGGGGGAGGTTCATTTGGCAGGGGAGGCATAGATGGAGGAGGGACATTTGGTGGAACTAAACTTGGGGGTGGTACACTGAAGTTCGGCATGTTGGGAGGTGGGGTGTTCTGGTGCTGCATGGGCATATACATCCCAGGTGCTGCACCATACATACCATACATCCCATACATCTGTCAAGAACAAACACATCAGTAAAAATCACACATTATCAATATTATTCTTTAATACTGCAACCCAGGCACAGCAATGCACATGGTTGCATAAGCAGTCATGTAAAGTGAAAACTTCTTATTAAGAGGACTATGTTCCATCAAGAAAAACTATTTTCTTATAAATGCTACACCATAAATACTGGAGGTAAAAGCTTCACATTACCTGATACGAACTATAGTCTACCTCTTTTAATACGTACCGGTATTAACCCCTTAACAGCGGGGCGTCACTTTCGTGACGCTTGGGAGCAAGGGATCATACCGCGGGGCGTTGCTTTTGTAATTCTGTGTTACTTTGAATTCACCCGGGCTTCCAAGTGGTGGCCTGTATCATCTATCAGTACTGCCAATGTCCAACACTAGTCAGCACTCCTAATCTCATCTGTACTCCCATCCATTGTTGACAATTTAGCCATTTCTCCCCGTTCTTGACTCCCCTCCCTACCCCCCCTCCATTACCCTATCCTCTCGCCTGCCCGGCCGTGCTATGCTAAGTAAATCTTCCCTGGAATTTTTCACTGATTTCATCCATTGAAATATGCCCTATGCCCTATTCTTATACCAAATAATATATACAAGAAAGAAATAAGGCAAGTGAGAGTGCCATACACCTGGAATTGGCTAATTATCACCTGACAACACCTCACGTGCACTCGTTCGCTAATTTTCGCTGTTTATTTCCCCTTGAAATATGCCATATAATCTATTTTCGTAATAAATATACATATAAGGAGGGAAGGGAGAAGCCTAAGTGATATTTACATTCACCTGGAACTACCTAATTTATAATGTACTGTCTAGATTTCCTGCCAATCATTTCACTGCTATATATTAGCTGCTGTCAAGAGGCTAACGTTGGTAGTCATGCATTTCCCTAGGTAGGCCACCACCCCGGCGCACCCTTATCAGTTCACTCTCATCTTCCAATGTGGAGGTACGTCTGTTTGCTCTAGCTAACTTCAGGGACTTTTCACCCCCATGCAAAGGGCCCTGTGACCTTTACCCCCTACTAAACCTCGTGTGGAAAGAGGTAAAGGGCTGACAATTGATAAAAGAGTGACTACGATCTTTCTATTGAGTAAAACAGTGCAAGTGGAATTGTAAATAATGTGTAAACAGCAAGTGAAAGTAATGAATGTAAATATACGTGAACAGTGGAAAATAGTTTTATAAGTTACTTCAAGTGACAGTGCATAACAGTGTTAATAAAATAGAAATGTCTATTTATCTATCTATTGCCAGACGCCTCAATCCCATTCGGGGTGGCCACAAACAAATCGCCTCCAAGTCGCCCTGTCCCCCGCCATTTCACTGCCCTGCTCCCAACTCACACACCCCTCTCTCATATACCTCTCCACCCCATCCCTCCATCTCATCCTCGGCCTCCCCCTCCCTCTTCCCCCCTCCACCTCACTCACATACACTCTCTTCGTCAGTCTTTCACCCTTCATCCTCTCCACATGGCCAAACCACCTCAGTGTGTTCCTCATAACGCTTCCTATCACATCCACATCAACACCACAACGCTCCTTTATATCCTCATTCGTAAATGAGTAGTATTATAAGAATACGAATATATACCCTAGGAGTAATGAAAGTGAAAGTTTCACTCTAGCATGTCTGAATACTATGAGTTATGAGTGTGAAGGTGAAAGTAACATTCACTCTCAATGCTAGTATACAGGACAAGAAAGTGAATGCAACCTATTTTACTTAACCCCTACACCGCGGGCATGTTTACCGATGTTTTGCGTGTGCCGCGGGGTTATTCGGGCTCCGACAGACTCTCAAAAAATATTTGCCAAAAATCAGTTATTAGTCCTAGAATATTAAAATTATTTATGCTTATGGCACATACCTTCAGCTTTCTCCTGGAATGTTTGTTGAGCCTTCGTCAGTTACCGTAGGACTTGTGGAGACCTCTGAAGTTGGGTAACGAAGTCTCCACTTTACACTTCCCGACAACCCGTAATATGATTACCACAGCCAGATATTAACACTATAAACACTACTCTATGATTTTCAAGTAGTTTGGGATCCATACTCCAAAAAAAAAACACTGTGAAAGCAATGAAAATTATGAGCGCGTCTGACCGCCGCACTTGCGCTAGTTCGCTCTTGGTACTCTGTCATTTATTATTCATAAAACCCCTCACACTTTATATTTCTATTACTATATAACACTTATATATATCTACAGTCTTTATCCATAAATTTCCTTCAGTAGTATTAGTTTATTGTCACTGTAAGGATTCAATTTCTTTCAGTAAAATACATAGCATTCACTTTCTCGTCCTGTATACTGGCATTGAGAGTGAATGTCACTTTCATCTTCACTCTCATAACTCATAGTATTCAGACATGCTATAGTGAAACTTTCACTTTCATTACTCCTAGGGTATATACTCGTATTCTTATAATACTACTCGTTTACATTTCTATTTACGTTCTCTATTTTATTTACGTTATTTACATTTCTATTTTATTTACACTGTGTTATGCACTGTCATTTGAAGTAACTTATAAAACTATTTTCCACTGTTCACGTATATTTACATTCATTACTTTCACTTGCTGTTTACACATTATTTACAATTCCACTTGCACTGTTTTACTCAATAGAAAGATCGTAGTCACTCTTTTATCAATTGTCAGCCCTTTACCTCTTTCCACACATGGTTTAGTAGGGGGTAAAGGTCACAGGGCCCTTTGCATGGGGGTGAAAAAAGGCCCTGAAGTCAGCAAGAGGATGAGCCGTACCTCCTCTTCGGAAGATGAGAGAGAACTGATAAAGGAGGGCCGGCCCGGGTTGAGGCCTACTTGGGGGTTATTCAGTACTACCAACGTAGCTCTTGAAACAGCTATGTATTTCACTGAAATGACTGGCAGGAAATCTAGACAATACATTATAAATTAGGTAGTTCCAGGTGAATGTAAATATCACTTAGGCTTCTCCCTTCCCTCCTTATATGTATATTTATTACGAAAATAGATTATATGGCATATTTCAAGGGGAAAAAAACAGCGAAAATTAGCAAACGAGTGCACGTGAGGTGTTGTCAGGTGATAATTAGCCAATTCCAGGTGTATGGCACTCTCACTTACCTTATTTCTTTCTTGTATATATTATTTGGTATAAGAATAGGGCATAGGGCTTATGTCAATGGATGAAATCAGTGAAAAATTCCAGGGAAGATTTACTTAGCGTAGCACGGCCGGGCAGGCAAGAGGATAGAGTAATGGAGGGGGGGGTAGGGAGGGGAGTCAAGAACAGGGAGAAATGGCTAAATTGTCAACAATGGATGGGAGTACAGATGAGATTAGGAGTGCTGACTAGTGTTGGACATTGGCAGTACTGATAGATGATACAAGCCCCCACTTGGAAGCCCGGGTGAATTCAAAATAACACAGAATCACAAAAGCGACGCCTCGCGGTATGATCCCTTGCTCCCAAGCGTCACGAAAGTGACGCCCCGCGGTTAAGGGGTTAAAGAAATTGAATCCCTAGTGACAATAAACTAATACTACTGAAGGAAACTTATAGATAAAGACTGTAGATATATATAAGTGTTATATAGTAATAGAAATATAAAGTGTGAGGGGTTTTATGAATAATAAATGACAGAATACCAACAGCGAACTAGCGCAAGTGGGAAGGTCATACGCGCTCGTAATTTTCATTGCTTTCACAGTGGTTTTTATTTGGAGTAAGGATCCCAAACTACTTGATAATCATAGGGTGGTGTTTATAGTGTTAATATCTGGCTGTGGTAATCATATTACGGGTTGTCGGGAAGTGTAAAGTGGAGACTTCGTTACCCAACTTCAGAGGTCTCCACAAGTCCTACGGTAATTGACGAAGGCTCAACAAACATCCCAGGAGAAAGCTGAAGGTATGTGCCATGTGCATATGTAATTTTAATATTCTAGGACTAATAACTGATTTTTGGCAAATATTTTTTGAGAGTCTGTTGAAGCCCGAATAACCCCGCTGGGAAACATGCCCGCGGTGTAAGGGTTAAACAATGAGCCCACGAGCAAAATGTGCAATAAAAATTAAGTAACTGAAATAAATGAGTGTCAACTTGTTCCCCCTGACTGGCAATTGCCCATCCTTACTACCAGGTACTGAGCAAATGGTACATTTGCTATCACACTCTATAAACCAGAACACAGCTGCAGTTTTATAAGAACTTATAATACGGGTAGTGTTAGCCAGAGTCTCCTGTGCTCCGTCCTGTTCCAGTTCTACTCGTTGCTGATTGGCTGAGATAATTATTCTTCTTATTGATAAAATAATGAGCCTTACTACGAAACAGTATCATATTATTTACTTTTACTTTGAATTCATTTCTGTATGATAAAGGGAACACTAAAATTTGCTAACTGGATCAAAATCAGTTTGAAAAGAACCAGCCTGCCTCCTCGTGTGACTGCAGTTGAGTTTTGGCGCCAAGAAAGTTCAGAGCTTGGCAAGAATACATCGCAGCTGTGCCGCTATTACTATTAAACACATTAAGACATTTTATCTGTTGTCTGTTAAGTTACCACAGTATCATAACCATATTGTAATTTTCATTATTTCCTACATTAATTTAATTAAAATTAGAAGGTTCGAATACAGAAGTTGGAAAACGAAATGTCACTGGCTTCGCCTACTCAGTACAGTATAATTATTTATACCAACAATGCTGTAAAAGAAATTTGATTCTATACATGTGAAGTCATCGAAAGCTTACAGAGGGAAAAGGGTTGTGTGTGTGTGTGTGTGTGTGTGTGTGTGTGTGTGTGTGCAAACCAAATATAAGGAAAAAAGTCAAAACACTAAGTTCTTTGTACAATGTATACCTTTTTATTTTCATAGAGGGAACTTTCGTTACTTCACAAACCTTTCAGGCCGATAATGTTCCTTGGTACTTTTTTCCAACATCCTTTACTACATATTTCCTAGTTAAATGGAAAAGATATCATTGCAGTTAAGGGGTTAAGTAAAAATTTTGTTGCTTCGCCTGGTGAGAGCACCTGATGTTTACCCGATGCTGTCTCGGCAAGACTGTGGCTTCCCTCATCCTACTCAGGCCGACAGGTGAGTGGGTGGGGCACAAGAGACTCTGGCTAATGCAACCAGTATAGTAAGAACAAGAACAAACAATCCTATTGAGCTATAGTACTTGAGAAGGGTAATGGTACTGCATAAATAAAGACTCACGCCGGACTGCCCCCACCAGGCATCCTGCTGTTGTGGCCACTGTGGCCATGACTGACTGGTCCCCTGTTGCTGCTGCTGTTGCTGTTGCCATCCTTGCCCACTCTGTTGCTGAAAGGCTGCATACTGCTGGGCCTGCTGCTCCAGGGTCAACTGGGTCTGAAATGCATATATTGTACACACCTGTCAAGTACTTAGGATGTGAATGCAAACTACAACAGACTGATAGAAAACAGTATAGTACTACAAGTTACACTGTTTGTTCTATATTGGTCACATTATACTGCAGAGTTGAAGAGGCTAGGACAAAAGCTCAGTTATGAGATTTATGGCCACTGGCTGCAAAAGTTTCAAGTTTTATAATGTATATTCAGTAAAAGCCTCTTTATCCAAAGTACCTAGAGGAAAAGCCAGTTCATAAGATTTTCTGAGTAAACTTGTCAGGACTCCATATTATAATAATACAAATCATAATAGATAGGAACACAAATGTATAGTCTTAAAGGTAACATGACAGTCAAGCTAGGTGTGGGAAAGGAAATGCATTTGCAGATTTCAGTAATGGAATGCCAGGTGTGCACCAGAAATGCTACATATACACAGACACACAGGCTTCTAGAAACTTCACACATGTCCAGTACATGTGATACAAGCCCTCCTAGACAAAAAAGGAGGAATTAGTCAGGAGACAGCTAGCTACAGGGGCATGAGGTTGCAAAGAGAAAGAGATGAGAAAAGGGGTTCAGCGAGAACTTAGCTAGCATATATACGCTCCTGTGTAATACACGCAGTGTTCAACTTGAACTTTCCCTTTGAAGATAATAAACTACAATCAAGACCAAGTATCCATCTTTAACTTCTCCCGTCACCGACTACAAGTGAACTGAAGTTCCTTCCTCACGTATTTACTCAGCTATGTCTACTATATAATCAATCTCCAGACTCACAAACTGTGTTATGTATGGTGCTCTGCAATCAACTCTTCAATCAAAGGCCTCTCCAATTCTGTAACAGGCAGGCTCTATAATCACCTCTTCCACCAAAATCCTGTCCAATTCTGTAACTGGTAGGCCCTTTAATCAACTTCATCCAAAAGTGCCTCCAGCTCCATAAGAGGTATGATCTATAATAAACTCTTCACCTAAAAGCCTCTCCATCTCTGAAACAGGTATAGAGTGTGTCTGTGGCAGTTGAGTGACTCCATGTTTGACTCTCTCTCTCTCTCTCTCTCTCTCTCTCTATCAAAAAGAAGATAAGGAGAAAATAAAAGAAATGAAGGAAGAGGCAAACCATTGGTCCCCTTTTGTCTTATCTGCCTGGGGACTGGTTTGTTGAGTCTCACCCTCCCTTCCCAAAATGAACCTAGTGAGTAGCATAAAGGCTATTTCTGTTAACTTCGCTCAACTGTTCTCCTACACTTGCATGTTTGCCTCTTTTACAATTATGGTATTGCATTTACTGGCTTTCTGCATAAGGTTCCAACTCTGCCTTTGTAAGCTGGCACATCCATGACTATTTCTCTACTAGATGTTCCCTTAAAGTTTATCATAATATTATTCAATCTTTTTCTTTACTCCATTATCCAATTTAATACACTGCAGTGTGTATTACTATAAATAAATAATTATTATACAGTAACCCCTCGTTATAAAATGCCTCATTATACGATACGTCGATATTTTAGTACCCTACGCTCGCTATACAATGGGAACGATTAGCAAAAACAACAAAGGATCGTCCACAGCTCAGTGAACAGCAAATGCAACGCAAACGTCCCCACATGATCGGCGCTGGACAACATGCACTCATCCACCGGTCCAGCCTCATCAGCCAGCGATGCCCAGCCAGCCAGTTCAGACAGTGATGAGTGAGGGCTGTGAGGCCCTTACTGTCCCTTAGCCTTGAGTCGGGACAATTCGCCGTCAGGACGATTCTTTGTCATTTATTTACATAACAGTTTATTTAGCAAAGTAGCTACACTAGTTTTTCAATTACAGTAATCCCCGTACTATCCGGACGCCCACTTTCCGGACATCCCCACTTACTGGACATTGTGGGCCTGGACCTTCGGAACCCAAAAATGGCCAAAAAAAGAAAAAATCCCTCCAAAATCCTAATTTTTTCCCACCCGTAATTTGAAATTGCCGCGCGGCACTGAACAGCTGTTACACCACAGTCCCTCCCCCCTTCCTTCCTCCCCCCTCCCCTGTCAGGGTTGCCACTGGGTATTTTTCAATACCAAATGTGGGCCAATTTGGTCATGAAAAATTTGTTTGGTAATGAATCAGAGTAATACATTACCAAATGGATTTTTCACATGTATGAGGATACACAGGATGGAGATGGTTGTAATATGGTCAAACAGAATCAAAATTTGTGAGCTGAGTCTACCATCTCTGTACTGGGACAGTTATTATTCTTTCCTTCCTTAAATATCAGTAAGCTTTATTTTACATCCATTTCATGTATTTGTCCATCAAAACAAAAATAAACAGTGTTACGAGAAACAGGTAACGATTCTTCGTTAAGAAACAGTAGCACGACAGGGCTGAAGATCGTGCATTACGATCATAAACAATA
Organism: Coenobita brevimanus; assembly: GCF_032717465.1. Classification (NCBI taxonomy): domain Eukaryota; kingdom Metazoa; phylum Arthropoda; class Malacostraca; order Decapoda; family Coenobitidae; genus Coenobita; species Coenobita brevimanus. The sequence continues at coordinate 44,998,411 of NC_137018.1, forward strand.
ACAAACTCACGTGTGTCTACTGCCCAGCTGGACCTGCTGTATAAAGATCATGGAAAACCGTTGCTTAGAAAAATGGACAGTGCCTAGACTGAAGTTTTTCCTGAAATCTAGAGGAATACCCTGTTCAGGGTACATGAAACCCCAGTTGGTTAGACTTTTTGTACAGTATTTTGGAGCCCTCGGCATCGTTGGATTTTGGCCGGCGGTCTCGTCTCCGCACAATTTCGGCTTCAAACATTGTATAATTTTCATGTGAAAAACTTTGCAGGTTTTCTTCAGCATTGTTCTTTTAGAAAACTAAATTATGTGGTTTTCAAACCAAAGATGCAGCTAAAGACGTGTAAATAGGTGATGAATTCTGTCACTCCCAGTGTGCTTTCACGGCTTCTAGAGTAACATTTTCCTGCATTTATCACACTATACCATATCCAGGAAATTAGTACAGCTTAACTACTAAAGAATAATATCATGAAAAGCTTATGTACAGTAGGTTATATCAATAACTATCACAGGAGAGATTTTTAAAGATATGCGACTTCTGTGGTCTCTGCATGAGTAGCCCAATTTCCATATTGGCCTAGCTGATGATCAATGGCAACTCTTGAGTGAGTGACGGTGGGAATTGCATGTGTTGGTTTTGGCCACCTAATGGAGGTTCTCCACACTGCTCAAGTGCTCGATCTCCAGCAGCCTCTTGATTCGGTCCCTTATCCCTGAGGGATATGACCACACCCCAGGTCTTTTATTGGTCTGCCGCTTGGAACCTCATCCAACATTCACACTTCTCATCTTCTTCACCCAACTGACATCCTCCATCCTCTCAGCATGCCCAAATCACCTCAATCTAACCGTCCTTATCACAGCACCAATAGCTGTTGTACATTCCTGTCCCATCTCTCCTTCAGTCGTAATTCTAGCCCTGCCTGGCCTCACACTGAAGAAGACACTACACATTCATCTAATCAATGCCATTTCTGTACACCTGAGCCTACAAATATCCTTTTCATTTAATGCCCAGGTCTCACTACCATACACCTAACACATGTCACATTCTCTCAACACATATCGCTCTCTCAGTGTTAGGTGAGGCAACAGCTTTCTAAACTTCCTCCAACCACTCCTTAGCCTAGCCACTGACCTAGCTCCAGCCCCACCTCCAGCTTATTACATGTCACCAAAATAACATATCTCCTACCAATACTCAAGACTCTCCAGCAATATCAATCCTTTCAGGTTTGACAATCTGTACATGCTCTCTCTGACACACCGCACATGAAATCAGCATTATTTTGCGGTCCACTTCTAATACCATTACACCTCTCATGCACTCCCTTATCACAAACACTACTCAAGATGGATAATTATCATCATCATCATCACCACCACCACCATGACCTCCTTTCCCCCCACAGGGCAGGGTGAGGAGTAGCAATGTCCAGTCAGCCCAAATCTGCCAAATCCAATGGGCCACGCTTCCATTTGCTCACCATTCAAGCCCCCAGAATCCTGGCTCTACAGGGCTCTTGCTATCTGACGATGGTTGCGATCCATTTGGCTCCTAAGGTTTCAGATTTATGAGCCAAATAAATTTTTAGTAGCCAAACTGACTACGAGCCGAAATATTTTACGAGCAATAAATATATTTATTTACACACTGTGATGATTAGAATCATATAATGAGGTTTTAAACATTCACAGTGGCGACAAGGAAAGACTTAATAATCGATCACAACGTTCATTTTTTCATTCATTGCCAGACGCCATGTATCCCACACGGGGTGGCCAAGGGCTTAGAGTTAATTGTTTTACAGGGAGGGGCACTAATCCTCCACCAACCCCACTTTTTGTTCATTTAAGTGAGATTTATTTTGTAGTTTACTCCTCGCCAAAGTGGATGTACTGTATTTTCTCCTCGCCAAAAGGCAACTTGCATGTAAAATTTGTTCGCCGAAGGGAAAAAATACTCGCATTTGCGAGCTGTGGCTCACCAAACATGAGCCCCGCTCTATCTGATATGCTAAAAACATTCAACATGTACTGTAGCTTCACATAAACATATCTGACAGAGTCAATCCAGACGCTGTCACATTAAAAGGGGTGCCAAATCCATGATCATGCGCTTCTCCTCACAATATTCATCCAGCCAGCTTGATCTCTTATCAGTCCCATAGTCTCACCGACTTCCAAACAAACTCACATCCACCATCTCTCTCCACCTACCTTGCCTCCTCCCTCCTTCAAATTCACTTAGATATACCTTTTTCACCAATATATTGTTACCGGTATCCAGTCTCTCTACATGACCATGCTATCTCAGTACACTCTCTTCGATTTTGGTGTCCACAGACTTCCTCACTCCACACCTTTCACGAATCACCTTATTTCGTATCCTATCCACTTGCTCTACTCCACATACATTCCTCAGCAGTCCCATCTTCACTGCTCTCACTCCTGACTTTTCATTTCCATGCCACACCATAGTCTCACATCCCTCTGTTAAAGTTGGCACTAACACTCCTTCATGTAAACCTTGTGCAGCTGCAACATTCAAGCCTCTGTTTCTTGTCAAGGCCTTCATTGTACCTGCTACTTTTCTTCCTTGTGTCACTCTACTTTCCACTTCTTTTGCAAGTTTTCCTCTCTTTTCTATCACTGTAACCAGGCATTTGAACACTCACCAATTCCAGTCTCTCTCCATTCACTGTAACATCACACTGGGAGTCACCTTCTCTCTCAATAACCATCACTTTACGTTTATCTACATTTACTCTCAAGGCATGTCGCTCACAGACATCAGCAAAACTCTGCACTAGTCTACTAAGTTCTTGTCCGGTATTTGCAAATAGTACTGCATCATCAGGATACGACAAACTTGAAAATATTCTCATCCATCACCATTCATTACCATCATCATCCCCATTACTTGTGTTTTTACTTTTCTCATCACCCCACCCATATATATATTGAATAACCAAGGGGACATCACACAACCTTGCTGCATGCCCACATCAATCGTGAACCATTCACTTACATGCCCATTTACCCATTAACATGCTTCACTACCATCATAAAAACTCCTGACGGCACCTAGCAGCTTACCATCTACACCATACATGTACAAAACCTTCCACAATCCTTCTCTATCTACTTTGTCGTATGCTTTTTTCCAGACCCATAAATGCCATTTACACTGAGTGACAAGCCAAATGGTTTCCTCTAAGTCAAGAAACCCTTAACAACATATAACCAAACCATACGTGCTCCCTACGTGTCAACTAGTGGGTTCGTGGAGGGTCAGTGCCCCTCCCCATAAAACAAATAACTCAGAGTCAAATGGCCACTCCTTACAGGATTATGGCATCTGGCAACAGACAGATATAGATAAATGCCATAAACACCTTATAGTCCTTCTCACAAGCTTTCTCCACTATCTGTCCCACCACAAATATTCACACATCCTCTGCCACTCCCAAATATTTACTCATCTTCTAAACAATATACAGTACTAACATCTAAATAACAGTGACAGGTTATATGACAACTAGCCCTAAAAGTCCCATACCTGCCTTGTCATGTGGGGTGCCACATATCCACTCATCCACCTGCTCACTCAACTTGTCCAACACTCACTCTTCTCAGCCACTTGTGCAACCCACCAAGCACACTGATCTCAGCCATCCACCTTTCCCATCCATGAATGCCACCCACCAAGCTCATCTTTCAATGCCACCCAACACATGTACCCACTCACCTCCCCATCTTGAACCCATCCACCCCACACAAGGCACCCTGGTCATACAATCTTCTCAGCCACTCTGGCAACCCACTGTGTCACCACACCACACACCCTGGAGACCCACCCATTCTGACCATCCACCTTGTCCACCAACCACAGTCACCCACCCTGCTCACCCAACAATGTCATCCATCATATCAACCCATCCAGCCCTCCCACCATACCCACCCATCTCTCCCTGAATTCAGTGTAACTGCAGTGATTTCTTGTTGAAAACTGTGCATGAGAAATGTTGCAAATTTTTTTCCAGTAACATTCCTCATGCTATGCAAGTAACGTGTGTGACAGAGCATATGGCTTACCAGAGTCTCTTACAAGATATCACAGGGCTGCATTAGTAAGATAACCTACTAGGATATCTATTTACAGCATAAACTTATGTTAGTTTTCTCCAATCCATAAGCTGTGTATGGGAAAAATGTTCAAAAAATGTCATGCACGTTACTCTTGAAGTACTTCCACTTCAAGGTCGTGCCATAGTCTGACTGCAAAAAATATATGTAAACAATTGTAGTGACAATTACAACTCAAACAGATGCTATTTCAATAAAAGCCAATTACAGCATTCCAAACAAACACATACTCGGGTCAATGATGATAAGAAAATCACTAAATTCAGCATGAATTTTTGTTCAGTGACATGGTACAACATTTTTTAATGCTTCACTCTCAGTAGACAGTTTAAAAACTTTTCTCTCCACATCCATAAACTTCAATGTTTTAGTTTTTAAATATATATAATTTATATATACAGTAAAACCTCACTGTAATGGACTAACTGGGGCCCAAACCATTCCGAAAAATGCAAAATTCTGATAAAAGCGACATCCGGACTTCCCCATTAATCAGGACTTTTTCCGATATATCAGACCTTAGTCCGGATCGCACAAACGTTTTTAAAACTGTTTTTGACTACCATTACGGTACTGTACTGTGTTATAACTTCACTACATTAACCCCTAAAAGACGGGCACCGTAATGTTTTGACATATGCTCGGGACGGGCATAATTGGCAGGTGCGATATAGTGGGGGATTTGTGGGGGGGAGGTGTGGAGGGGTGTGGGGTGGTGCAGGGATGGGGATTGGGTGCTTGGGGGAGGTGAGGACGTGGGGTAGAGTGGGGGTGGCAAGTGGGGGGTCAGGAGGGGGATGGCAGGAAAACGGGTGGGGGTGGCGGTGGGGGGTTAGAAGGGTAGTGTTGTTTGGGGGTGTGGAGGGTAGGGGGTGGTGGGATAGGGGGAGGGTGGGGGATAGGGGATGGTGGGGAAGCTATTGGAGGGATTGGGGATTGCTGGGGGCATGGGGGATGGGGAGGGTAGGGGTGGTGAGAGGGTGGGGGTTAGGGGTGGTAGGGGGCTGTGGAGGGTATTGGAGGGACGGTGGGGATTTGGGCGGCAGTGGAGGTTTGGGGGTGCGCGATGGTGGGGGGCAGTGTGGGGAGGGCAGGGGGTTGGGATGGGGGGTGAGGGTGGGGATGGGGGGGTGAGGGTGGGGATGGGTGGCAGGTGGTGTGTGGGTGTGGTGGTAGGGGGATGAGGTGGGTGGGATGGGTTTGAGGGGGTGGGGGTGTGACCGCATATGCGGACACCAATCTTTTTGGCCCTAGTACCCTTGGAATGCATATGCGGACACCCATCTTTTAGGGATAATCAAATGGTACAATATATATAATAATAATGTACTGTACACTGATAAACATGTCTTTTATTTACCTTATTGTTGGTGAACATAGCTGAAGTGGTCAGGCAGTCCAGACTGCTTCTGGCTTTATCAGACTTTTTCAGATATATAGGAATTTAGTCCGGTAGCTCCGCGAGTCCGATAAAAACGAATTCTGGTCTATTGAAGTCCGTTATATCAAGGTTTTACTTTTTTTTATCAAATTTGGATCGAGCTGGCTGGATGAATATTGTGAGAAGCACATGATCAGGGATTTGGCACCCCTTTTTAATGTGACGGCGTCCGGACTGACTCTATTAGAAACGTTTATGTGAAGCTACAGTACCATACGTGGTGAATGCTTTGGGCGTATCAGATAAAACCAGGATTCTGGGGGCTTGAATGATGAGTGAATGGAAGTGTGGCCCATTAGATTGGGCAAATTTGGGCTGACTGGACACTGCTACTCCTCACTCTTCCCTAGTTTGGGAAAAGAGGTCTGGATGATGATGATGATGAATATTTTTGATCATTTCTGAGGCTGACACTTGCATAGAATGATCCTTTTTTTAACATCACAAAGTAGGTATATTTCCTTGCACTCTTTATTTCTTTGGTCAAAAATTAATGTGAATTACCTGCACTGTACTGTTATCTAGTACTAAAATTACTTTGGTTAAGCACGGTGGTTTTAAGAAAACAGCTTGTCCCCGCAACAATGTCCTTTATAAGTAGGTGCTGCCAAGGGTAATTTTGCTTAAAAAAAAAAGGGGGGGAGGGTCTGTCTGTCTTCACACACCTCAAGAGAATGTTCATTTGTAAGCCAACACCGCTTTTTTTCCCATGCTTTTCGCCACTTTTAAAATACAAAACACAAACTTGAAAATGCAACCAGAAAATGCTTTAAAAATCCCATGAGGAGCTAAAGTAAGGAAAAAAAAAAAAAAAAAAAAAAAAAAAAAAAAAAAGGAAAATATAAAATAAGGTGGTCCTGTCTTCTTAAGGATTTCCCTAAAATTATTTTCTTAAGAATGTGGGTATACAAGAAAACAACTTGAATCACTGCATAACTGTCAAGTTCTTTTACCCAAGTTTTTATGGTGTTATGTATTTCGGAAATACAACCAACTAATGTGGAGTGAAATATGTTTGTCATTCAGTTCACGCAATTTTAACCAATTTTTCTTCTATATACATCAAACGCAAATGGACTTTTTACTACTAAGTACACCAAACCCTCATTTTTCAACCAACTGGTGTTTAACAATTCGTTGTTTTAACGTTTACAAATCAATACCCTTTTTCATTGTTTGACATGGTTATCCTCGCCATTTCGACAATTCAAACCAAATGGCAACCTGGTGATGACTGCGCCAATGATTAACGAACGCTCTTAACGCACGATACTGTTTTGGTGCCAGTTTTAGGGAATGCACATCTTAGTTTGCACTAGGTTAGGTAGGTGATAATCACTGAGGGTTCCTAGGGGCGAAGCCCTCCAGTTAGATTTGAGCATTTCCAGTTAGGCTTCCACTGCTACTAATGGTTTTACATTGAATACATTTGAGATTTTTTGCTGTGGCGATGTCATGTCCATTCGGTGGGATCGTCTATAAACATGCTATTGAACGCATTCTGGGGGGGTTAGGTGTAGATAAGGAGTGGGGGTTATTCAGCTTCTAGTTCCATCTATTATCGAGTCTATGTCCAGACCAGGTTAAATCATGGTACATTAGGTTAGGTTGTTAAGTTAGATGCAATGAAAGACAGAGATAGGAGCTGGAAACTTCCCTCTCCTCACCCATCTCTTTTTAAGTACGGGGAAAAACAATTGCAACTAATACTTATATAAGATGCATAGAACTGCTTAAATTCAGCAATAAGTATATTAGTTTCAGTGTCTGTTAGTTGGGTGTATTTCCGGAAGTTCACCGTTTTTGTCGAGTTTGTCTATTGGGGGGCCTCCAAACTCATCAAGAACATTCCAATATTAGGCCTACTGGTACCATAGCTGGAGACAGCCCAAATGCGGTCCTAAATGAAGGCCTTGGAAAGCTGGCTGGGGACAGCTGTGAAAACGAAAACGTGTATTCAAATCTGAGGCTGCTGGGGACGGCACTGGGAACGACTGTGGAAACGGACATACATTCTGCAGCTACTCGGTCGTGCTGGTCGTCTGAGCCAATCTGTTACCATTGAAAGATGCATACCGCGACGAGAGTCTTTTAAAGATGTATATGCATGCAGCTTATCATATTTTTGCTCTCTTATATACTGCTTCCTCTCCACTATTACATTACATCGCCGCAGCCGAGACAACAAACAATACTCGGCGTGGCTTCAACTTCTAACCCAGTACCACAACTCCACATCACCAACCTGATCTTGAGCGCTTGTCACGCTCCCAGCCGTCCACGATTGATTGCTCCACATTTTTTGACGACACAGGGTTCTAAATGACTACTAATCCTGTTCAGGAGTAGCTGTCCTCACGCGTTTGCGTATCATGGCCAATTCGTCTCCGACCATAAACAAAGTATCCTGAAGCTACCTTATGACTCTTCACATGAGATCGAACACTACGAATAAACAACAAGACCTTCTTCGTTAAGAGTCAGATACTACTGTGGCAAAAATATGTGCAAAATAATACAGACTTTTGTTTTTAAAATGCATCTTTTTCGTAACAACATACGTATATATCAATCACTAATTCACCCTTTTTTTTATCATGAAGGCTATTCATGGACTTTTACGCCAACGATCTCTCTAAAGGACGAGACATAGGAGCATCGATGATGATGCAAACTAAGAGCGTACACGACATTTAAAATGACCTACTGGAAAATGTACCAGACATAATAACACAAAATTAAAAGTGGGTGAAAAATGTTATGTTAGGTGTTTTTAGGACTATTCATCAACAACGAGGGACTTTCAGGTGTCGTCTGCTACCTAGCTGGTGACTACTGAGCCCTATTTCGGTCCAGACCTAGAAAAGTAACCTAACTATTGTGACTATTCTGTATGTCTGGATAAACTTACAAGAGTTAGCAACATTAAAGTAACTAAACTACTCGTTTATAAAAAATATCATGCCCTTGAATGAATACCTTTAACTGGCTATTATGCCTATGCGTACACTGGGCTTCCATCCGGCAATCCCTTACACACGGTCATTTCGTTGTGTTACTGATGAGTTCAGTGCAATTGGCTATCTACACTCGTATCATCTTTTTGAGTGAGAATTGTGCTTTCTTGAAGCTTGTCATTGCCTCAGTTTTCTGAAATTTAATATTTGCCAAATACCGCCACTTGATATCTGTTTCTATACTCCATACAGTGGTTGTAGGCACAGTCTAAACAGTCTACCGTACAGTTCTAGTGTATCACTCCTGGTAGAGGGTCATTGGTGTGACAGGTTTGGGAGGTCTCACCCTAGGGTTCTGGGGATGTCTCTGGGTGGCTGGGGGCTGCGTTCACCACTGGGCCGGACAGCCATCAGGAGCTGCCTGCGGCGTCCCTTCCGGGTGACGTCCATCAGCACCGGGCGTTGTTCAGGGGCAACCTGTAGAGCGTGGATCCCTCTCCCGGGAGAGGGCCCTGCCACCACTCCTCGAACGGCAGCTCCTCCGAGGGACTATACCTGTGAGGAGAGTGAGACGGGCGTCCCACACTTGGCTTCAGGATGACAGGTGGGCCGAGCCAGAGCCTTCCTCCGAAGGGATAGTCCCAGAGATTGTGGATGAAGGGCGTACAGTGACCGACCCTTCCCCGACGTGTACATTGCCACTGACACCCACAGCAGTTGCCGGACTCCCCCCAGTGCAGGCGGCAGCAGTCATCCCCTGGCTGCCGCCTCCCCTAGGCGAGACCGCAGCTTCAGGGAGGTGACGATGCTCTCACGGCCGACCCTCGCCCCAAACTAGGTCAGGTCACCCCTAGGACACCCACCATGACTAAGGGCAGGCGCCATGTTGCACGCCTCCTGGCCCTGTTTGGCTCTAGCCCCAAGGGCCACCACTCTTCCAGGGTCCCCCCCCCACCACCAGGAAAGGGCTGCCACCACTCCACCTTCAGATCCACCCAGGCTCCAGGTGATGCAGACAGTGACTCCCATTGGGAACGCACCCCTGACGGCCCTCCTCCTACTCTCGGCCGCAACCTGAGGCTGCCAAGGCAGTGGGCCCAGGCGTGCCCCTAGCGCCACTCACCACCCACCTGTACCGGTGAGTATAAGTGCTCTGAACTGTGTATACACCCTCTGTTAGTGTTCCCCCCCTCCCCCCTCTGGTGTTAGTACACGCGCCTGTGAAAAGCATTTCCCCCCTCTCCGTTACCCTGAGATCCAGGCCCCAGTGTGTGCTAAATCATGCCCCCAAGGGAGAGTCTGTGTTGAGTGCTATCATTGGTACAGTGAAACCAGTTCCGGCCGTTCCACGTGTCCCCCCCCCCCCGTGCAATACACAATTAACTCAGTTGATGTACAAGTGTTGTGTCCCTACCTCGTAGGCTATTGTGTGTAATATACTGTATTCCATGGTTATATCCCGCTTATGTCACGCGAGTGTACTGGGAGTAATATTCTGATGCGTTCATGTCACGCGAGGGTACTGTGAAATAGTTCCACCTCCCGTCCATGTCATGCAAGTGTATTATAAGTGATATACCCTCACACTTATGTCACGCGAGTGTATTATAAGGCAGCATATATCCCGTCTGTGTCACGCGAGTGCATTATGAGTGATATAACGTTGCATTTATGTAACGCGAGTGTACTGTGAAGTGAGGTAATATCCCCGTCCATGTCACAAATATTTGGGGGAGGCGGTGGCTGAATCGGTAGAGAGGCGGCCTGCAGTCCTGAGGGACCCAGGTTCGAATCCCGGCTGGGGCAGGGAACAGTTTAAGAATTTGAATTTCTTAAAAGCAGACTTTCCTGATCTACCAGAAGATCCGCCGACATGTCGTAAAAATACCCCCACTAATACCAATACACCAGTCCTGTATGAGACAGCCCTAGCATGTATTCAATATGGACGGTGGGTGTTAACGCCGAAGTGGTGACATGTAGAAAGGTGTATGGTATATAGGAGGACTACTGGGCCTCGAGAGCAGGCTGTGAAGCCTATGCCCAGAGTCGGACACATTAAAATATATATATATATATATATATATATATATATATATATATGTGTGTGTGTGTGTGTTCATACCGAGATAGACTGTGCTAAAGGTCCTGTTGTGCCCTTACTCCTACTTGTGTTCTAATGAGACATATCCAGTGTACTGTAAGGGTCATATGTGTACCTTATTGTGGTGTATAGTTAATGTAAGTGTGACTTATATAGCTCTGTATTGTTTAATATATTTGTACTGTGTAGGATTGGTCATATACTGCGGTGTATATCGTTGTCTGTGTTTTTGTACTTTTTTCATTGTTTAATACACGTGCGCATTTGCTCAGTTTATGTTTGAGCCACACCTCCTTGTTTGCATATTCTGGCCCAGTCAAGAACAAAGAACCCAAGGCCCGCACCATATCTGAACCCGAGGAGTCAGGCACAGAATACACTGCATAACACCTGAATTAATTTAAGAAATGGAACACAGAAGGTATACAGAGTGTAATGCTAGGTGTTTTAGGGGTCGGCTTCCCGTCCCGTAAACGCCTATAGTGTGTAGCGAGGCTCTCTTTCTAGACCGGAGCTTAGACAAATAGGAGAGAGGTAGGACACAAAACTCAAGGCAACAACCTTACACGTGTATTACTAAGTTGGACAGAGGAACGAGTAGATGTCACTGCTGGAGGTACACTGGACAATTATAACTCTTACGTCTAGATATGGGTTATAGGTATCGTGCAGGATACTGCTCAGGTCAAACAGCGCTTGAGGCAGAGTGTTATTAACTATAGGAAGTCTGGGTTTTCTATATTCAGGGAGTCGCTGGTTGGTGAGAGTTTCTTTGGCACTGGGGTCTGGATATGGTCTTAGTATTAGGAGGTATTTTCTGGTGGTAGTGTATTCACTCTGATAGACCCGACTCTCACTGGGTGGCCGTATTTGCAGTTGCACTGTCACTGTTACTCACTCCACCACTTTGGTATTATCACTGACTTCCACTTGAGGGTTAGTTCACTGTTCTGCCTCTATGTTACTAGGTCACAGACACTATATCACTGTCACTCCTTTCGGATCCGGGTGTCATGGCGGTCAGGTAAAAGGGGCGGCAGAGGCATCACAGCTCTACTACTGATGGGGCTGGGTTCTGCCGGGGGGCTCTACATCCAGAAGCCACGGGATCACGCACAGGGGCATCCTCTCTCGTCCGGGGCTGTGGGTGGCGAAGGGCCACGCACTCTCAGAACTGGAGGCTGGAGTACGGCCCTCAGGACTGGGGCTGAATAACTGCCTGAACCTTTCGCTCAGGCACCTGACAGAGGAAGATCTCCGGCGTCAGGGTGCAGGGAGTTCCCGCCCAGGAGACCTGGGGGTGGTCTGGGGTTCCCGAGGGCTGCGGTCCCCGGTGCTTGGCGGCGCCATCAGGAAGGGGTTGCGGCACCTGTCTATGTCAGGGTCCGTCAGGTGGGCCTCCTCCAGAGCTGGTTGCAGGGAGCAGGGGCCGGGGGAGACCACGGGGCCTCTCCAGTACTCTTCTAGGCCCGGGACTCCCTCTGGGTCATGGACCGGAGAACAGGCAACAGCTTCATACGGAGGAGCGGCTACAGGCTGACTCCTGCCGTCTGGCCTGGCTACTGGCCGTGGCCTTCTAGGGGCACGGCTACCGGCCGTCGCCAAGGCCCGGCTACTGGCCGTGGCCTGGGAGAGGAAGCAGCTACCAGCAGACCTAAGGGCTCCTTCGGAATGGCTACCAGCTGTCTCCTGATGAAGGCGGGAGCAGCTACCAGCCATCTCCTCATTACCTCTGGAGCGGCTGCAGGCCGTCTCTTTGTTACCTCCGGAGTGGCTGCAGGCTGTCTCCTGTAGGGGGGTCGAGCAGCTACAGGCTGTCTCCTGTAGGAGGGTCATGCAACTAGAGGCCGCCTCTTGAGGGGCACCTTCAGAGCAGCTACCGGCCATCTCCTGAAGAAGGCGGGAGCAGCTACGGCCGTCTCCTCATTACATCCGGAGCTGGTGCAGGCCATCTCCAGTAGGAGGGTCGAGCGGCTACAGGCCGTCTCTTGAGGGGCACCTTCAGAGCGGCTACTGGCCGTCTCCTAATGAAGGAGGGAGCGGCTACCAGCCATCTCCTCGTAACCTTCGGAGTGGTTGCAGGCCATCTGCTGTAGGAGGGTCGAGCAGCTAACAGCCCTCTCATTTAGGGCACCTTCAGAGCAGCTTCTGGTCGTCTCCTGATGAAGGCGGGAGCGGCTACCGGCCGTCTCCTTGTTACCTCTGGAGTGGCTGCAGGCCACCTCCTGTAGGAGGGTTGAGCGGCTACCGGACGTCTCAGGGGTGCTGACTGGAGCTAGAGTAATAGCTCCACCCCGTGGTTGATAATGGTCGGCTCACCTGGAAGGTAGTCTCGTATTCTTGCTGTAGTGGCGGCGGGCGAGCTCCGGGTCATAGGGGCGCACGGCCCGGGCGTACTTATGTCTCTGTCGCCCAGAGTCCAAGAGCGCTGTATATGCTCCTCTGTAGGCTCCTTCTGGGGGTGTTGGGTTGCCCTCAGTGATACTATACTGCATTTTAACGGCAGCTATAGCACGACCAGAAAGGAAGCTAGAGATGAAGGCGCAGATAAGAGGACAAAAATTTAAGATTTATGTCAGACTCGATCGAAATCCTTTGAGATGTCAGATGCAATGGCAAAGCTTTAGCCAAAGTCCTGAGACAAGGATGACTAGGGCAGAAATCTGAAAGGAAGGTGAAAAGATCGCCAATGGGGCGTCCCTAGTGGAACCTATACTGACGATCGGAAAGACGGTTGTGCTAGGAAAAGTAGGCTTATTTTTTTTTTTCTGTTAAGAATAGATTGAAAAACTTTAGAAAAACAGGATTTCAAAGTAATTGGGCGATTGTTAGACGGCTGGGAATGTCATCCTTCTTTGAAACAGGCTGAATGAAAGCAAACGTCTGGCAAGAAGGAAAGATGCAAGATGACAAAGACAAAAGAGTTTACTTAGGCAGAGTGTAAGCACTGAAGTACAATCCTGGAGGACAACAGGAGGGACCCACAGAGGAGGGACCCCATCAGGCCCATGTACCTTGTTAGTACTGAGAGCAGAAGACACAACTGAAGAAATCTTAGAGTCAGCCATGAGGAAGTCAGAAGGGGGAAGTGATGGAGGAACAGCACCGGAATCGCCTAAGGTGTAATTGGAGGAGAGAATATGAGCGGTTCTGCTTTATCAGTAGAAGATACAGAGCCATCAGAGCGGAAAAAAGGAGCGAAGGATGATGAAGTAAAGGTGTTTGAAAGATTTTTGGCAAGGTGCCAGAAGAAGCGGGAAAAATTTGAATTGGAGAGTTCGGAGCCTTCAGTGCGAATGAAATTATTTTTAGCAAAGCGAAGATCAGACTTAGTACGATTCCGTCAAAAACATAAGAGAGATAAGATTCAGAGGTGGGTTGGCTCCGGTGTAGCGAGAGTTACACCGGACGTAGGAGCAATACATTTTCTCAAAGCTGCTCCTCCAAGCAGTTCAAGTTAAATAGTTGACGGCACAGATTTGTGTTTGGGAGGGATCACGGGCTGTTCGATATCTATGACGATGGTAAGAATACCTGGTATAATCAGTATGCTTTCGCGTTAGACGTTTCTGATTAAGTGATTTTCATGAACACAGAGCATTATTTCCTGTTATAAACCCCCGCCTCGGGCACTGCTTCAGAGCCACGTACTACTGTATTTGTCCAAACTTTCCTGTTTACGGACCACGCACTGCTCTGTCCAAACTTTCCTGTTTATCAGCAAGATTCATCTGATTTTCGGTTTGTTGGTTTCTGTAGAACAAATTGTTAACTCAGAATTCACGTGTAGTTGTTAAGATTATGAACTTATAATGTGCTGTTCACCAGAGGAAGAAAAACTTACAGAGAATTAGTTGGTTATGACAGAAACTGGGAGACGGGAGTGTCTTGGCAATATAAAGTGGCCATGATAACGTGCTCTGATAGTTGATGTGACGTATTTAATGTGACTAACAAATACTACACAGTCCACCAGTATGTTTTCTACACGTCGACTGCAACCAAGTACCAGAGAATGGGTAAGCCTGAAATCGAGTTCATCTGTTTCCCAGCAGCAGATATAATTATCATTTTGTAGTAATCAGATGAGAAGTTGTACATGGCATAGCTTGTCTGCTTCGTGACACCTCGACGTTACCTTTATATTCATTTTCCTAGTTATTCATAGTTACTTATATTGACGAAGTTTGCATCAGTATACTACAAGAGGATATTGAAGTGTAATGTGCAGAACAAATAGATATGGCAGACGTGTTGCGAAGTCTCCAAAGCCACTAGAATATTGGTCTAAAACAACACTGATAGTAAAATGTGTATGGTCGCAGGTGACGGTGTGTGTGGTGTGTGCCGCATGCCTGATAGTGTGGTCGGTGAGGGACACTAGCACAGGTAAGCCGTCTTGCCCGTTACCCATTTCACTTTGATTTTTTTTTTTTTTTAATTGCTCTCCTCATACGATTTTATTAAGCTCAGGAGGAATTGGATGGCTTAGATACAACCTCCATTAACTCCCCCCCCCTCCAAAAAAAAAAAAAGAAAAGTAGGTTGAATATCGTCTAGGAAGGTGCGTGGGTGGGTGGAGGGATAAGACGAATTGGAGAATTTAATATCAGTATTCGGGGGGTGATTCTTCGTTGAGCTGAAGACAGGTTATTCTGGTCAGCTTTCGTGACTTTTTTAATGATGTTGGTGGCATAAAATAGACAGGTTTGTATATTGCGAACATCACAAAAGGGACCATGTAAGCTCTGCAGCACTGAGTCTGCAGTGCATTTCACAAATTTCTGCCACCATATTCATACTGTTGAACATTTAGTCCCTTCAGTCCGATGACGTATTTTTCACTATATTTTTTGGCCACAATTGATTTTTTGCAGCTTGTGGGTAGGGGTTGTACCTTACATCATTAACCAGTCAGTTATGCCATTCCGAAGTTGAATAAAGTCGTCTAGGAACATAAAGAGTAAAAAGGTCACCGAACTGAAGGGATTAAGTGCAGTTATCGGTAAAATGGAAAATATTAATGTCCAAATTATTAAAAAAAAAAAAAATCAAATAATGAAAGATGACACGATCATCATTGGTAAGAGGTATGAGGCTTCATTGCTCGGCGTTTTTTTTTTTTTTTACCTCAGTATTCTTATGCTATTTACATTGTTTTATTATCGATAAACTTTACATCAGTTACACTTCAGAGGATATTCATATGTAGCCTAGTATGCAAAATGTATTGCTAAGAGAGAGATGCTACAAAGCATTCTTTCCCACCTTGAATATGGCTTATATATATATATATATATATATATATATATATATATATATATATATATATATATATATATATATATATATATATATATATATATGATATTTCAGACGAGTTGTCATCACTGTCAGCGAATCTGTCGTCTCAGGCCATCTACTCCCGCCCACACGACGCTGACAGACTCCCGCTTCCACTGTGGGGCCAGGACAATGAGCATGAGGTCAGATGATGATTACTTGGGATTTCGAGTTGTGTTGCTTTGGAGATCTTGTTAATGTGAACTATGTCGATATAGAAAAGATATTAATAAGATACAAAGGAACGTTATGGTGTAATATGTAACATAAATCGCAAGGGAAGAGGTGATATGATGCGCCCTATGCAACCTAGAACACGGCTACTAGAAACAGTATCAAAGGTTTTATTTACAGTTGAAAATAATACAGTGCGTCGTCAAATTCAATTATAGATAGATAGATATACCGTATAATTATAATTCTCTCTCTCTCTCTCTCTCTCTCTCTGTATAATCAGCCGTTGAGTGTCCGCTGCAGGACCGGCCAATCTCTACCGAAGTGGGGACGATACAGCCTAAGTATCTCTACCAAGTGGCTTAGGCTGTCTGGTAGAGATTGTATGTTGAGTAAGAAGTGCTTATAAGTGTGACTGTAGTGTTGGAGTGGCTTTGGATGTGTATGTAGCCTGTGAACCAAGTGTAATCGGCCCGTGAAAGCCGACTGGGTGCAAGCATACTGTACTTTACAGTATGCGACGCTGGTTCAACCACAGCACCCCTTATGTCCACCAGAGCAGTATATGGTCGGGTTAACACTCCCAACTTTATTACCCTGGCGGGGCGCGAACCCTCGTTCTCCCGTGTATGAAAATGCACACTCTACCACTGTAATAGTCTCTCTCTCTCTCTCTCTCTCTCTCTCTCTCTCTCTCTAGCCTAACATATTAATCCCGTGAGGAGTGGCCACAAACAAATCGCCCCCACGTCGTCCTGTCCCCTGCCATTTCGCTGCTCTGCCCTCCCCTCAACTTACATCCCCTCTCTCATATACCTCTACTCCATCATCCATCTCATCCTCGGTCTCTCCCTCCCTACTCCTCATTCATGATTCATATACACTCTCCTCCTTAAATCTCTGACTCTCCATCCTCTCCAATTGGTCATACCAGCTTAATGTATTTCTCCTAACACTTTCTACCCACCCATATCAACACCACAACGCTCCTTCCCTTCCATATTTGTCAGTCTGTCTCTCCAGGTAAGTCCACATGCTCTTCTCAAATAACTACTTTCCGCTGTCCTCACTCTTGTGTCCTTCCAACAAGGTCCATGTTTCGCTTCCATACGTTAGAATGCTGTCATGTAGCTACTTTTTGGCTTCCATGTTCACTTCCCTATTTCTTATCACTGCTTTCAATGAACCAGCAACCCTTCTTCCCTGTTGTACTCTTTCAAGCATTTCATCCTCTCAACTTCCATTCTTACTCACCATACTACTCAAATACAGTAAAAAAAAAAAAAAATGCATTCACATTTTCCATTTTCTCACTAACCAGCCTCACTGTGCATTCAGTGACTTCATTTCTCTCGAAGACCACAGTTTTACTTCTCCCAACATTCACATTTAGATTCCGTTTCTTACATACTCTTCCAGACTCATTCACCAAGCCTTGCAGCTCACCCTCGTCTTCACTTAACAAGACAGTATCATCTACAAACGACAGTGCAGGAAATTTCCAAATGCTGCCCTCCCTCTTTAAGGCCACTCCAGCATCCACTGCTCTACCTTGTATCTCTGTTAAAACTCCATCTATATACAAACTGCACAACCATGGAAGCATGATACACCGTTTTCAATCCAACAATCAGACAGAAAAATTCACTGCTCCCCATCCACATGCACTCCAGCCCTAACGGCCTCAAACATACTCTTCACGGCATTCAACAGCTTCCCATTTACTCCATATGTTTTTAATATTTTCCACATTCCTGATCTATCCACTCAGTCATATGCTTTCTCCAAATCCATGATGGCTGCATACAACTTCCTTCCCCTCTCTAGAAACTTTCCACTAAGCACCTAAGGATGATTATCTGATCAACACAATCTCATCCCTTCCTGAAACCTCCCTGTTCTTCTCCAATTAATACCTCTGTTATTTCCAACTCTGTCAATTAGTGTCCTCCCATACACTTTCCTGTTACACTAACAAGATCGACAAATGCCCCTTGATTACCACACACTTCTTTTTCTCCCTTTCCTTTGTACAGGGAAATAATTATACCCGACTTCCAACCTCCAAGACTCTACCTTCCTCCCAGGCCAATCTGCACATTTTCCATACCTGTTCTACTACCATCTCTCTCCCGTGCCTCAACATATCGCCACATGCTCATCAGTTCCTGAGGCTCTCCCCAGCAAGGCCTTGCTCCCCACTCTGACTAAATGGTGGGCAAGTTAATGGAAAACGTCAGCTTCGTTAACTGTTCATCCGTCAAGTAGCTCCGTTAAAGTTAATCCGCTGTTAAATTAACGGAAATTAACCGTTAATCCGTTAATCCGCCAGTTTTTCAAAACGTTAACTTGGCGAATCAATAATTTGATAGTCCGCTAATCTGTTGTTTGCTATTTTTTTTTTTTTTTTTTACCTATGTAACTCGGTTTTCCTTTATAAAAGACACCTTTAAAGCTAGAACAGTTTTATTAAGTTCACTGCTGCCTAGGCGATATGCCTGTTTTACGCAATGACCAGTGGCAGTTATATGTACTACTTGAGGAATTCCTGTATTCAGTACTCCTGGAACACCCTTGATACATTATGAATGGTACTTATAGTATTTTCATCTTAACTTGGCCATATATTCGTCCTTTTGCAGCTGATTCCACATAGTTCTCTGACAGAATAAAACAATGGTTCGGCATTATTTTCACAGCGCTTTTTAGTGTCATTATAATCGAGTGTCGATCTTTTGTTACAGATCAGCATTCAGAATGGAAATTTTACAATATTAGGGAAAGTTAAAGTGAAAAGAGCAGTGTGTGTGTGTATGTGTTCTTACCTAATTATTCTTTACAGCAATGAGTCAAGCTTGTATTGTCCCGTACTTTGAACCATTATTATCATACATGTCTTTAAATTTATGAATAGTTTTAGCACACTATATCATTCGGTAGTGCATTCCGATGATCAATTACTCTATTGGAAAAATGAATTTCCTTACGTCTTATCACCTCTCTTTTCGTACAGTTTTCTGCAGTGTCCTCTTGATGTTGCTTTCCCATAGGTTATATACAGTACTCATTTATGTCTATTTTCTGTTTTCCTGTGAAGCATTTGTATAACATAATCATGTTTCCTCTTTTCCTTCTCTCCTGTAATGTTGGTAGGTTTAGTTTTTCGAGTCTTTCTTCATAGCTTAGATCTCTTAAGCTTGGTGCCCATCTCGTAGAGGCCCTTTGTATCTTTTCAGTCTTATCTAAGTGTTTTTTGAGATGTGGATTCCAGACCACTGATGCATACTACAGAATTGGTCTGATGAATCATATTATTATCTTTCTCAGCATGTCTTCATTCATATACATGAGTGCTACCCTCAAATAAGCAAGCAGTGTGTACATGTTCCTTGCTTTTCCATTTGTGTGTTCAGCCGGTGATGGTCTGTTATTGATAATCACTCCTAAATCCTTTTCCTTTACTGATATGTGTAGGGTTGAACTTCCAAACTTATAGTCCCAGTCTGGTCTTTTTTTTTTTTTTTTTTTTTTTTTTTTTTACCAAATTTTATTACATGACATTTGTCTACATTAAATTCCATTTGCCATCTGTTACTTCATTCATGAAGCGTATTTAATTCCCCTTGTAGCTTTATGCAAGAGTCTGTGACTGTAATTTTCCTTTGTATTTTTTATCATCAGCAAACATATTTAGGTAGTTTCCATTTCCAAAGTTGCTTTCTATGTCATTTATATATATACTAAAACATAATTTGTGCCAGCACCGAGACCTGTGGAATTCCACTTGTCACTGCTCTCCATGATGAGTAATTTCCCCTTGGCACTGTTCTCATTTCCTTTTTATTGAGAAAATCTTGCATCCAATCGTACGGATTACCTTGGATTTCTCCTTGCTGGTAGTTTCCATAAAAGTCTTTGGTGTGGTACTGTCAAATGCCTTCTTGAAAACCAAATATATGCTGTCTACCAAGCCATCTCTTTTCTGTGTCCCCCCCTATGGGGGAACAAAATCTGGCCACACAATGGGGTGGTACTACTACTCTGCGGCCAGGTTGTTAGGAAGAATTCTGCCATCGTATTCCCTGCGTGTCGTAAAATGCGATTGAAAGGGGCGGAGTGATGGGACTAGGGACCCCCTCCTCTTTTTTTTTTTTTCTTTTTCTTTTAGTTCCTAAAAAGAGACAGGTCGTAGAAAGGGATGGGAGATTGAGTTATCCCCGTACCCTGAAGACTGGGTCTATGAATGTGCGTGGATTTAGTACGATTGAGGCTAAAAGGGAGGAGATTGGGAGAATGTTTGTGAGAAGAAAGTTGGATGTGTTAGCTCTGAGTGAAACAAAGATGAAAGGGAAAGGTGAGTCTAAGTTTGGAAGTGTGAATGGAGGATTGTCAGGTGTTGATAGAGGAAGGGCAAGAAGAGGTGTGGCCTTGTTAGTGAGCCCGGAAGTGCAGCATTGTGTGATTGAATGGGAGGAGGTGTCATCGAGAATGATGTGGATGAAAGCGAAATTTGAACGTGACTTGTGGGTATTTGTGAGTGCATATGGGCCTGGTAGCGAAAGGGATGCAGAAGAGAGAGACTCTTTCTGGAATGATGTTGATAAGTGTCTGCAGAGTTTTGGAGCGAATGTGAATGTGGTAATGATGGGAGATATGAATGCTAGAATGGGAAATGAAGCAGTTGAAGGTGTGGTCGGTACGCATGGTGTGCCTGGAAGAAATAAAAATGGGAAACGAATGATGAGGATGTGCGTTGGGAGAGATGGTGATTGGAAATACCTTTTTTGAGAAGAAAGATAGTAAGCCTATACATGGGTGAGACAGGAAGGTGGAAGTGTTGTCAGAGCATTGATGGACGATGTGGTTGTGTTCAGGAGTGTAATAGGAAGATTGTTGGATGTGAGAGTTTTGAGAGGGGAGGATGAAGGTATGTCTGACCACTACCTGGTGGAGGGAAAGTTGAGAGTAGGTAAGAGATGGGTGAGAACTAGGAGAGTTAGGTGTGGCAGGGAGGTTTTGAAAGAGAGTGAGTTGGATAAAAGACAGAAAATGATAGAGTATCAGGAGAAATTGAAAGATGTGTGGAACGCAGTGAAAGATCAGGAGAATGGCAGTGTGGAGGACGAATGGCAGTTGTTTAAGAGTGCTGTGGTGGGGCATGCAGAAGAGGTGTTGGTGAGACGAGTGGGTGGTGGACCGGTAAGAAAGGGAAGTGAATGGTGGTGCGAGAAAGAATGGCTGTGGCTGAGAAGAGATGTGCATATGAAGTGTGGCTGCAGATGAAGGACGAGGTGTCATATGAGAGGTATAAGGAAAAGAGGAATAGGGCGAGGAGGGCTATGAGTGATGAGGTGGGGAAGGCGGTTGACTAAGAATTTTCAACAGAATAAGAAAATATTTTGGAAAGAGGTGAAACGGAGAGTCTGGAAAGTAAAAGCAAGTAGAAGCAGAGGATGGAAGGATGTTAACTGAGATGGATGGAGTAAGGAAGAGCTGGGCGGAGTATTTTGAAAGATTGTTAAATGCAGAGGAGGAACGGGAGGCTGAGATTGTGGTAGATGGAAGGGTGCAAGGAATAAATACAGTATGTTGGGAGAGTCGAATGATTCTTTGATCACGATGGAGGAAGTGCAGGAGGCAGTAAAGGAGATGAAAACAGGGAAAGCTGTAGGTATAGATGGGTGTGCTGTGGAATGCCTGAAAGGTGGTGGAGCGACTATTGTTGACTGGTTAGTAAGAATGTTGAATGTGTGTTTTGTGAGAGGTATGGTGCCAGTTGCTTGGGCAAGTGCTTGTGTGGTCCCGTTGTATAAAGGTAAGGATGATAAGTATGAATGTACTAGCTTTAGGGGTAAAAGTCTGTTGAGTGTTCTAGGTAAGGTGTATGGTGGAGTGTTAATTAAGAGAGTTAGAGAGGGTACAGAGGGAGTGATTGGTGATGAGCAGTGTGGCTTTAGGAGAGGGAAGGGATACGTGGATCAGGTGTTTGCCATGAGACAGGTGTATGAAAAGTATTTAGCGAAAGGTAAGGATGTGTTTTGGGTGTTCATGGATTTAGAGAAAGCGTATGATAGAATTGATAGGGAGGCTTTGTGGACTGTTTTAGGATTGTATGGACTGGATGGTAGGTTGCTAAAAGGAGTGGAAAGTTTTTATGTAAACAGTAGAGGGTGTGTAAGAGTGGGAAATACTGTGAGTGATTGGTTTCCCGTGAGAGTGGGGCTGCGGCAGGGATGTGTGATGTCGCCTTGGTTGTTTAATACTTATATGGATGGCGTTGTAAGGGAGGTGAATGCAAGAGTGTTAGGTGGAGGTCTAAGTCTGGTTAATGTTGATGGTAGAGAGTGGAATCTGAAGAAGCTGCGGTTTGCAGATGATACTGCACTGGTGGCTGATTCAGAGGAGCGGCTGAGACAGTTGGTAGAGGAGCTTGGAAGGGTGTGTGAAAGAAGGAAATTGAAAGTAAATGAGAATAAGAGTAAAGTGATCAAGTGTACAAGGTTGGTGGATGGTAGAAGGATGAATATAGTTTTGAATGGTGAGTTGCTTGAGTAGGTGGAGTGTTTTTTTAGGGTCACCTGTGGCTGTGGAAGGAAGAATAGGTGTAGAAGTGAAGTATAGAATGAATGAAATAGGAAAGGCGCTGGGAGGAATGAAAAAGGTGTTTAGATGTCGCTTGCTTAGAATGTATGTAAAGAGAAGGCTGTATGAGGGTGTTGAGGTACCAACTGCGTTATATGGGCTTAAACATGGAATATGGGTGCAGCAGAAAGGAAAAGTTTGAATGTAATGGGGATGAGGTGTCCGAGGAGTATGTGTGGAGTGAAGCATATGGAGCGAGTGAGAAATGAATAAGTGTGAAGGAGAACTGGGGTTCTGCGGGAGATGGCTGATGGAGTTGAGCAGAGGGTGTTGCGATGGTTTGGGCACATGGAGAGAATGGATAATGAGCGATTGGTGAAAAAAAATAACTAGATCTGATGTGAGAGGTGTAAGGTTGAGAGGAAGACCACGAATAGGATGGATGGACAGTGTGAAGAGAGTGCTGGATGCAAGAGGGATGTCTGTTGAGCAAGGAAGAGTGACTGTGCATGATAGAAATGACTGGAGAGAAATTGTGAATGATGATACAGCCCTGAGGGGATTTTCTCCCGTACTTGGTCTGATCAGCTGACCAGTTCAGGTGCGGGTAAGGGGATGGGTCCATTATGATGTGGCACAGGTAAACCAGCTCCGTTGTCGGTTCATGCTGCGGATGTCACTGACTGCACTGTGCAGTTGACCCTCGTGCAGTGTGGTGCGGTGAGGATCTGTCCCTTCACCCCCTGGGGCTAGGATGCGAATGAATGTGTTTGAGTGGATGATTAAATTGGGAGTGTGTCGTCCTGTCTCGGCTACCTCCCTTTCCCTGGAGGAAGCAGCCTAGGTATATGGATAGATAGATTTCTACAATTCTATCATAGTAGCTCACTACCATACTAGCTTAATAGGTTAGTAACACATGATTTTCTCTTTCTAAAACCAAATCACATTGTGTTTTTCCATGTGATTTACCCTAATTCTTTGTATCAGTTTTTCTAAAATCTTGCTTACGACACTGGTCAGCGATACTGGTCGGTAGTTAGGTGGATTTTGTCAATTTCCTTTCGTTAAAAGGGACACAGTATTTGCTTTCTTCCAAATATCAGGTAGTTTACCTTGTCTTTGGGATTCTCTGAATATTAAATGCAATGGACTGCTTAGCTCTTTTGCACATTCCTGTAATACCTGTTATGCTAGGTGTTTAAGGGTCGGCTTCCCGTCCCTTGAACGCCTATTCTGCAGCTGGGTTCCCTTTCTAGACCGGAGCTAAGGAAACTAAGAGAGACACAGGGCACAAAACTCAGGGCGACAAACTTACACGTCTATTGGTAAATTCTAAATGTGGAACAGGTAGATGTCACAAACAGGAATCTAGGCAATTATATAGCATGTACTGAGATCGGGAGTAGCAGTAAGTCGCAGGATACTGTCGGGACAATAGTTCAGGATAAAAGTGAATAGTACAATGAACAGCACTTAAGGTGTTGGGCAGGGGATTCGGTCACTGTCACTTTGAGGAAAATTTACACTGTGGTTGGAATAGGCAGCTTGGCTATAGGTCTTAAGTTGCGGAAGAATAATATTACTAGAGCCGAGATACACATTCACTCAGGTCACTGTAATCACTGCTCGGCTTCTCTCGCCCTGTCACTGTTTCAGTTAGTTTATGCTCCCGGTCTTGTGACACTGATATAATTTGGGCTTAGTTTCCTTCTAGTATTTCAACACACTGCCCGATGTCTAAGTCAGTTTCACTGCCACTGCACTTCCACTGTCACTCACTGTCGGGACTGGGTAGTTTGGCGGCGTTGGCAGTGGGTGGCGAGAGAACTCACAGCCCGGCTCCTGAAGGGGGCTGAGCTCTGCCAGGGGCCTCCGTGTCCTGCGACCACGGGATCACTCGTGGGGGCATCCTTTCTCATCCGGGGCTGCATGCGGTGAAGGGCTGCACGCTATCGGGGCTGGGAACTTGGGTCCGGCCCTCGGGACTGGGGCTGAAGAGTTTCCTGAAGGCTCACTCAGGTGCCTGACGAAGGACGAGTGTTGTCTGCATCAGGGTGGGGAGAGGCCTCGCCCAGGGGTCCTGGGGGTGGCCTCAGGGGCCCATTGGCTACGGTCTCCTGCTGTCGAGGATGCCATCAGGCGTGGACTCTTGCGTCAGCCTCCATAGGAGTCCGTCAGGTAGGGTCCCTCTAGAGCTGGCTGTGTGGAGAATAGCCCTGGAGATAGTACAGGGCCTCTCCACGGATCCTCCAGGCTCAGGCCTTCCTTCTGAAGATTGCCTCGCTGGTGGTGGACAGTAGGGTCGTCTGCGCCCCCGCCAGTCGGCAGGTCTGATGGTAGAACGCCCTCTCATAGTGGAGTCACAGAGGGCGAGGGGCTTTGGTGCTCCTCCCCGGCACGACTGCCGGCCGTCGCTGGGTTCCCGTGGGCAATGAAACGAGGGCGGCTACTGGCCGTCCCTTCATCGTAGGCACAGCTACCAGCCGTCGCCTGGGCCATACTCCCTGACGGGGATGCAGGCAAAGTGTGGCTACCGGCCATCACTTGCCTGTTGGCGTGGCTACCGGCTGTCGCCTGAGCCCCATATGAGGACGATGTGCTGACGAGGAGCGGCTGCAGGCCATCTCCTGCCGACAGGCACGGCTACCAGCTGTCACCTGTGTCCTGTCCTCTGAGGCAACTACAGGAGGAGAGGGGACGTACCTTTCTCTCCCCAGCGTGGCTACCGGCCATCGCTTGTTCCTGTAGGGGGGTACAGCAGCACCTGATGGGGGAGCGGCTACCTGCCATCTCCTGCCGTGTGGCCCGGCTACAGGTCATGGCCTTTTAAGAGCGCAGCTATCGGCTGTCCCCTGAGCCCAGCTACGGGCCGTGGCTCTTAGGGGGGAGCGGCTACTGGCCGTCTCCAGCGGGGCAGAGCGGCTGCAGGCCGTCTCTGGGAAGCCTTCTGAGTGGCTACCGGCCATCTCCTGAAGGTCTGAGTGGTTATTGGCCGTCTCATAAAGGGCGCGGCTGCTGGCCGTGGCTGGGGTGCTGCTTGGAGCTAAGGAAGTAGCTCCACCCCAATCCTGTTCAGGGTCAGCTCGCCCACAAGGTATTCTCCGTTTCCTGCTATGGTGGTGACGGGCGAGTTCTGGGTCACAGGGGCACGCGGCCTAGGCGGACTTATGTCCCTGTCACCCGGGGTCGGCTCGTGCTCTGTCTGCCCCTGTGTAGGCTCCTTCCGCGGGTATTGTGCTGCAGCCGGTGGCTATTCCCGGCATTTTAATACCCAACACGAAATCTCGTCAGGACCATTAGTTTTTCCCTTGTCTACTGTAATTTCCTCATCTCTTTCTGGACCTCTTGTTTCGATACACATATATTGTTAATATGGGTGGGCATGCTTGTTCATTTTCATCTCTCGCAAGTCTGCTTTCTTTACTGAAAACAGATTAAGAATTTTTGTTTAGTACTTTGCAGATGTCTTCTTGATTGATATAGATTTTCCCCTCATCCATGGTTGACTATTCTATCTTTGACTTTTGTTTTGCTTCTTATGAAGCAGTAAAAACAACTTCAGCTTTTATTAGTACTTTTATTTATACTGTAATGTCTTTCTCAAACTGCCTTTGAACTTGTCTCCTTATCCTTGTATAAACATTTTTGCCAGTTTGTAGTTGTTATATGCTCTCTCACTTTAATGTTGTCTGTATCTGATCCACAGCAAATCTCTTTTCTCTTTCACATTTTTACAATCAGTATTAAAGCAATACTTTATCCTTATTTCTGCTTCTTTGTGCTGTGGAACATGATTCCGGACTCCTGTTTCGTAAAATTCACAGTTTTTTTTATAATCAACATTTATATCTTGTCCTCTTAGCTCCACTTCCTAATCTACATCCATAAAGTATTTCTTTAGGTCACGATAGTTGCCCTTTTTGTGGTTTAGCCTTGGTATGCTAGGCTTTTAAGGGTCGGCTTCCCGTCCCCAGAACGCCCAGAGTGTAGCTGGGTTCCTTTTCTAGACCGGAGCTTAGACACAGTAAGAGAGGAACAGGGCATAAAAACACAGGGCAATAACCTTACACGTGTATTGACAAATTCTCTACTGTGGAACAGGAAGATCTGTACACAATATGCTAATCAAAATTATGCATAGACTGGTAGGTGGGTTTGGAGTATCATGCAGGATAGTAGATGCACAGGAGTCTTAATTCGGGTCTGGGCAATATAAACTTTTAGTGTCTCTGCACGAGAGGCTCTTTTCCTCAAAGGAGGCAAAACACAGGTTTTACGAGTTCAGGGGAATTTGTTTTGGCACTGACTCTGGTTCTAGTTTTTATGATAGTTACAAGAGCTATGTCAATGTTTTCTGGTTCTGGACTTACACAAGGTGGCTGGACACTGACACAGAGTTATAATAGTTGTAATGCTAGGTGTTTTAGGTTCAGCTTCCCGTCCCGTAAACGCCTAGCGTATAGCACGGCTCTCTTTCGAGACCAGGGATTATACAAATAAGAGAGAGGTAGGACACAAAAACTCCAGGCAACAATCTTACACGTGTATTACTTAGTTGGACAGGGGAACGAGTAGATGTTACAGGCACAAGTACACTGGGCAGTTATAAACTCTTGTCTAAATATGGTTACCAGTATCACGCAGGATACTGTTTGGGTTATGGTGAATAGCACTTGAGGCAGAGTGTCCTTAATTAGAGGAAGTCCAGGTTTTCTATACTCGTGGAGTTACTAAGATTATTCCTCACTAGGGAGTGTTACTTTTGGCACGGGTCTGATTATGGTCTGATATCATGAGATATTTTCTGATGGTAGCGTATTTACCCCGTTAGACTCGATTCGCACTGGATGGAAGTGTTTGTGTTTAAACTGTTATTGTCACTCACTCCACCTCTTTGGTATTATCATTGACTCTGATCGGAGGGGTAGCTCACTGTTCCGTCTTTTATACCCCTTGGTCACATACATTGTTCACTGTAGTTATTATTCACTTCACTTCTTTGATATTATTACTGACTTCCATTAGAGGGTTAGCTCACTATTCTGCCTTTGCATAATTTGATCACTGACACTGCACTATTACTGTCACTCCTGTCGAATTTGGCGTCGTGGCGGTCAGTTGCATGGGCGCAGGGGTGTCACAGCTCCGCTACTGACGAGGCTAGGCACCACCGGGGGCCTCTGTATCCAGAGGCCACGGGATCACGCGCAGGGACGTCCGTTCTCGTCCGGGGCTGTGGATGACAAAGGATCCCACGCTCTCAGGGCTGGGGACAGGAGTGCAGCCCTCAGGGATGGGGCCAAACGATTGCCTGAATCGGTCATTCAGGCTCCTGACGGAGGATGAGGATCTCCGACGTTGAGGTGTGGGGAGTTCCCGCCTGGGAGTCCTGGGGGCGGTCTGGGGCTCCTGAGGGCTGAGGTCCCCAGGGCTTGGCGGTGCCATCAGGAAGGGGCTGCAGCACTGGTCTGCCTCGGGGTCCGTCAGGTGGGTCTCCTCCAGAGCCAGTTGTAGGGAGCAGAGGCCTGGAGAGATTACGGGGCCTCTCCAATACTCTTCTAGGCCCGAGACTCCCTCTGTGTCATGGGTCGGGGAACGGGCATCAGTTCCAGATGGAGGAGCGGCTACAGGCCGTCTCTTGCCTTAGGGCCCGGCTGCTGGCCGTGGCTTCCTGGGGGCGTGGCTACAGGCCGTCACCAAGGCCTGGCTACTGGCCGTGACCTGGGAGAGTGGGTAGCTGCCAGCAGACCCAAAGACACCTTTGGAGCGGCTACAGGCCGTCTCCTGACGAAGGCGGGAGTGGCTACAGGCCGTCTCCTTCAGGCGGGTTGAGTGGCTACAGACCGTCTCAGGGGGAACACCTTCGAAGCAGCTACAGGCCGTCTCCCTATTACCCTCAGAGCAGCTACAGACAGTCTCCTTCAGGAGGGGTGAGTGGCTACAGGCTGTCTCAGGGAGGGCACCTTCGGAGTGGCTACAGGCCATCTCCTTCAGGGGGGTTGAGCGGCTACAGGCCGTCTCAGGGGGAACACCTTTGGAGCGGCTACAGGCTGTCTCCTGATGAAGGCGGGAGCAGCTACAGGCCATCTCCTTATTACCCTCAGAGTGGCTACAGGCTGTCTCCTTCAGGATGGGTGAGCGGCAACAGGCCGTCTCAGGGAGAACACCTTCGGAGCAGCTGCAGACCATCTCCTGACGAAGACGGGAGTGGCTACAGGCCGTCTCCTTCAGGAAGGGGGGGGGGTTGAGTGGCTACAGGCCGTCTCAGGAAGAACACCTTCGGAGCGGCTACAGGCCGTCTCAGGAAGAACACCTTCGGAGCGGCTACAGGCTGTCTCAGGAAGAACACCTTCGGAGCGGCTACAGGCCGTCTCAGGAAGAACACCTTCGGAGCGGCTACAGGCCGTCTCAGGAAGAACACCTTCGGAGCGGCTACAGGCCGTCTCCTGACAAAGGCGGGAACGGCTACAGGTCATCTCCTTATTACCCTCAGAGCGGCTACAGGCCGTCTCCTTAGCGAGGGGCGAGCGGCTACAGGCCGTCTCAGGAAGAACACCTTCGGAGCGGCTACAGGCTGTCTCAGGAAGAACACCTTCGGAGCGGCTACAGGCCGTCTCAGGAAGAACACCTTCGGAGCGGCTACAGGCCGTCTCAGGAAGAACACCTTCGGAGCGGCTACAGGCCGTCTCCTGACAAAGGCGGGAACGGCTACAGGCCATCTCCTTATTACCCTCAGAGCGGCTACAGGCCGTCTCCTTAGCGAGGGGCGAGCGGCTACAGGCCATCTCAAGGAAGACACCTTCAGAGCAACTACAGGCCATCTCCTGATGAAGGTGGGAGCGGCTACAGGCCGTCTCCTTAAAATCCTCATAGCGGCTACAGGCCGTCTCCTTAAAATCCTCAGAGCGGCTACAGGCCGTCTCCTTAGTGAGGGGTGAGTGGCTACAGGCCATCTCTGGGGTGCTGGCAGGAGCTGGATAGGCAGCTCCACCCCTTAGCTGGTTGGGGAATAGCTCGTCCAGAAGGTAGTCCAGTATTCCTGCTATGGTGGCGGCAGGTGGGTTCTGGGTCATAGGGGCGCACGGCCCAGGTGGACTTATGCCGTTGTCACTCCAAGTCCCACTGCGCTGTCATTGCTCCTCTGTGGGCTCCTTGTGGGGGTGTCTAGGCACTTTCAGGGGCACTATACTGCATTTTAATAGTGGTACTTAGTGACTGCCTCTCGTCTGTTACAAAATAGGTATACACTGTTTTGGGTGTTTTTCCTTACTTCACTGAATCACACTTCTCACTTATATTACAGTCTTGGCCTCTCGCTGTCAGTCTGTAAGAGCCATATATCACTGTCACTGTTGGGGAATGTCACTGATCGGGCGAGGGGGAAGGGGGGCGGCCTGGAGACTCACAGTCGTCTGCCTGAGGTAGGAGGAGTCCCTTCAGGAGTCCCTTCGTCCCGTGGCCACGGAACCACTCTCAGGGGCGTCGTCTCTTGTCGAGGGTTTGGGCTGGGCGTGGTAAAGCGCCCCTCACTGTCGGGGCTGGGGACTGGGGTTTGGCCATTGGGACTTGGGCCAAATAGGTCTTGGAAGCGCTCCCTCAGGCGCCTGGTGGAGGAAGAGCGTCACCTTCATCGAGGAGGGGTAAGGTCTTGCCCCGGGGTCCTGGGGGCGCCCTCAGAGGTCTGTAGACTGTGATCTTCTCGTGGCGGCGCCTTCAGGTTGGGGCTGCGGCATCATTCCCACCCAGAGTCCGTAAGGTGGAGGTCCTCCTTGGGGGCCTACTGGATGGAGAAGAGCCCCGGAGATAACACCAGGGCTCTCCACCAGTCCTTGGGGCAGAAGTCCTCCTCCTGGAGGTTGCCTCAGTCAGGGAGAACAGAGGGGAGCCCTGCACTCCTGCCGGTAAGCTGGGCTGACCGCAGGTCACCCTTGTGTCATGGAGTCACAGGGGGTGAGGGGCTTTGGTGTCCCTCAGAGGCGCGGCTATGGGCCGTCACTGGGTTCCCTTGGGCAACAGACGGAGGGCGGCTATGAGCCGTCCCTTCGCCGTCAGTGCGGCTTTGGGCCATCACCGGGACCCGACTCCCTGACAGGAACGCAGATGAAGAGCAGCTATGGGCCAATACTTGCCTGTCTGCGCAGCAGTGGGCCGTCACCGAAGTCCTGTATGGAGGGCGATGTGCAAGAGAGGAGTGGCTATGGGCTGTCTCCTGCCTGCGGGCGCAGCTATGGGCCATTGCCTGTGTCGTGCCCTCCGAGGCAACTGCAGAAGGAGAGGGGGCATACTTGTGTCTCCTGGTGCGGCTATGGGCCATCGCTGGTTCTGCAGGGGAAGTGGGCAGCACCTGGCAGAGTGGCTATGGGCCGTCTCCTTGTTAGCGGCCTGGCTATAAGCCGTGGCCTTTTTTGTGTCCGGCTTTTGGCCGTCAGTGGGGCCTGGCTATAGGCCGTGGCCCATTGGCTATGGGCTGTCTCCTTGTTAGCAGAGCGTCTATGGGCCATCTCTTTATTTGCACGGCTTTGGGCCGTCACTGGGGTGCTGCCTGGAGCTGTAGGGTCAGCTCCATCCCGATCCTGGTGAGGGCTAGCTCACCAGAGAGGTAGTGCACTCGGACTGGGGTGGTCTCGTCGAGCACATTCCGGGGAACAGGGGTACGCAGCCTGGGTGAACTTATGTCCATATAGACTGGACATGCCGTGCACTCTGTCTACCCCTCTGTAGTATCGTCCTGGGGATGTGGTGGCGACCTGGGTTACCACGGCCGGTATTTCAAGCCCCTTTTCGTAATTTACATTATCTCTATATCATATGCTATCCCGAAATTGTACTCTAATACTGCATAGTCGCTTTTGCCGAATGGGGGGTGATAGATTATACTGTCAGTTTCACTTTCTTGCCTTGTAAATATAAGATCTAATAATGAGGGGTCTTCTGTTCCTTTTTTTCTGGTGTGTGTGTGTGTGTGTGTGTGTGTGTGTGTGTGTGTGTAATTCACCGGGTACGGGTCAGTCAGGATCACATGATGGTCGTGATCGTCAGCTTTTACCCTCCCGGAAGGGAGCTGAGAGCTCATATAGTCCGATCTAAGGGCAAGGCTGTGACCTTCACACACACACACACCCGTCCCCTTGCTCAAGGGGGACAGTAACCACCCACTTCGTCAGTGAAACTTTTCGCAACCTGAGCGAGGCGCGAACTCCCGTCCACCAGTTGGCAAGTGAGAACGTTACCACTGCACCAGCGAGCGGTGTTTACATGTGTGTGTGTGTGTGTGTGTGTGTGTGTGTGTGTGTGTGTTTACTATAACTGTCCTGTTTAATAACTCGTTTTTATTTCTCTTTCCAGCTGATGTCTGGTGTTCTGTTAGGCATCCCTATACTGATGTTGGTGACCACTGAGGATTTCACAGTAATACGAAGGCATGTATTAATACAGTATAGTACAGTACTGTAGTTTACAAATGTTAGGATTCTTTTGAATATAATGCAGTAAGGTCAATCCTTGATTAACATGCAGTCGAGTAACGCTTTTTCCTTCTAACACGGTCAGCATAATGCAACATGTTATAATCAACGTGGAAAATCTTGAGCGCAGGAAGTGTCAGCTGGCGCCTGGTGAAAGTCGCTGGTGGTGACGACACCCACCAGACTCGCCACGACTGGCCGGCTTACATCGGGGTTCATCACCTCCGATGACAAGGTCAACTTCATTGTTTCATCCCTGGACATCGAAGGATTCTACTTAGATGCTGAAGAAGAAAGTGCAGGAGCAGCAACATCTCAATAATGGCAGCACCAGAGGAGGTTGGGGGCGGGGGGGAGCTACGCTTTATCAAAACATGGGAAGGTTCATTCTTTCCTCTTCCTTCTGCCTATGGGTGACCACTACACTGAGTGACAAGCCAAATGGTTTCCTGTACACCAGGGAACCATTTACTATGCAGGGTGGTAACCATACAACGAAACTATGGCACCTGGTGGTTTAGTGGGTAAATAAGGCACTCCAACAGTTGTTGTATGCAAGGAGTGACTTACGCTGAAAGTTACTGTTCAGCTCAGTGCGCATGCGCTGAGTGCCCTTTTAACTGCTATGCTGAAAGTATCCGTATTTAAATGCCCACCAAGACGAAAAATAACGAGAGGGATGTCGCGACACCCACCCCAGGGGGAGACCACAGAGAGGTGCTTAGGGTGCGTGTAAGGCCCAGGCAGGAAGGGCCTATGTCCCCTACTATCTTGCGCTCCTCTTCCCCTCAACAGACCCCACGAGAACTACACAGTGCTGGTGCATTACTCTCCAGCCAGACCAGCCCTCGCCAGGTTCGGGGTGGGATTGATATCTCAGTCCCAGACAGCACGTGAATGACGGTCACTAGCTGCACTAGGCAGGAGATGGCCACTAACCGCTCCATGGCTGCATCCCTCCCTCTGCAGAAACTTCCTGTGGCTGAGCAGGACACCCCTCCTGTTCTCCCCACAGAGGCAGCCCCCAGGAGGAGCTACGCCTGGAGGAGGTCTGGCAAGGCCCTATCGTGACCCCGGGGGTTCAAGTAGTGCAGCCGGTGCTCAGGCAAGACCACTCGCTGCTAAACTTCTGAAGGAGAGGACGCCACAGACCACCCCTGATAGCGACCCGACCGGAGGGAGACCACAGTCCCCGGACTCCCCGAGGCGTGACGTCCCCAGCCCCACTGGACGACGACCTTCTCCCCAGAGTGGGCGCAGGCAAGTGTGCCTACTCTCTGTATTTGGTCCCAGCCCTGAGGACTGAACTCCCCACCAACGCCCCACTAGGGAAGAGCCCCTCTCCATGCCACCCAGCAGCCCACTCCAGACGATGCGGCCCCCGAGAGTAGTCCCGTGCCTTCTAAGGGAAGGCACACCTGATGGGACCCCTCCCACACCTGGCCGACACCTATAGGCAACCCGAGACTTCAGCAGCCCTGTCAGAGTCCTCCTGTCCAGCTAGCGACTTTTGAACCTGTATAGTGTATTGTGCCCAGATTGTATTCACATTGTATTCAGTGGTGTACGAATGTAAGATAATACACATGTAAGGTTGGTTGATCAGAGTTTTTATGCCCTGTTCCTCTTGTAGTGTATTCTAGTTCCGGTCTCGAAAGAGAACCCCGGCTCAGTGGCTAGTGTTCTTAGGACGAGAAGCTAAAAACACCTAGCATAACACTGGTGGCCAGTGGTGGTTCTTGACCTGATCAGAACACAGGTAGGAGGAAAACAGGGAAGTTTAACAAAATGGCGACCAAACCCCACGTGCAATTACCCAAATTTGACCCCAAGCAATGTGATATTAACACACCTATCCATGGTCAAACCACTCCTGGACATAGGATTTGAAGATGACAGGCAGAAGATAGCAGTTACCCTGCCTCACCTGGGCAAAGCAGTGGCAAGTATTGCACCCAGGATCGTCCCGGAATTGACATGGCCAAATTTCACCCAAATCGTGACCCAAGCCATCACGCCATCCTTGGGAAAAGTCATAGCATTATCACAGCTCGACACTAACTTATAATGGTAACCTGGATCATACACTCATCCAGGCCAGGTGGCTTGTTACCGTCACGTACCCGGAAACCGATGCAGCAACCCGGGAACAACACATGTTTAACACACTCTTAAGGATCCTCCCCAATGTCATTAGAGAACACTTTACAATACATGACCCAACAGGAGACCTAGATAGAGATATCCAACTGGTGCGACGTCTCCTAGCTGCCCACTCCACCCCACAGCACATCGGCGCCATGAGTAAATTCCCCACTCAAAAGACGGCACCACACCACAAACCACAGACGCCTCCAGCCCACGCAAGCCCTCCACCAACGTCCAACTTACCCAGGGCACACCCCACCAAAAGGCACCCCACCCCCAAGGAAAATACAAACTTCATTTCCATCAACCCGTGGGAATACTCTGCCTGTAGCCACAGATGTCCCCTCCATGATATCCGAGCGCACCTAAAAGCTGCCTGGTGCAGGGCAGCCACCCAGGGGAGCCGAAAGGTCTCTTCCCTGGATAACGAGGGCACCGAGGACGACGCCTTGTCAGCCGAATGTGCAGACCCTGGGGAAATGGAACCGGAGGAAGACGAGATCCCGCAGCAGCTGGATTTTTAGGCCTGCCCCAGCACCTCCCCGCAGTGGCGGTGGCCACCTCACAGAAATACCACCCCCCAGTCTACGATAAGATGAGACTGAATGGGGTGAAGGCAAGGCTACTGGTTGACACGGGAGGGGCCAGGTCCTGCCTTTACAGCCACTTCTACTCCCGTTACAAATCGGGTTTCAGCCCGCTTTACCTCAGCTCATCTTGCAGATGTGGGGGACGGACCCCTGCCCGTATGTGGGGACACTCTGGCTCTGCGCACCGACACCCACCAGCAAGTCTCTGCCCAACACAAGTTCATCATTTTTTACTCGACCTGCCGTGCATATGATGGTTAACTAGGGCTGGACCTCCTGCAGAAGCTACATACAAACATCGACTGTCA
Organism: Coenobita brevimanus; assembly: GCF_032717465.1. NCBI lineage: Eukaryota > Metazoa > Arthropoda > Malacostraca > Decapoda > Coenobitidae > Coenobita > Coenobita brevimanus. Next base: position 45,033,674 of record NC_137018.1, read on the forward strand.
CAAGTGACGTCTCCAGTTCCAGGAGCCTCCAGACCCCTTCCCGCAGCTACTCTGTACGTGCACACCCTTGCCCCCCCATGTCCTCCATCCTGCCCCCTACCCTCCCGCCACTCGCCCACACCCCACCTTCCCAGCAGCCATTGCCTCTGCCCTGATGATCCCCCCTCAGCATGAGGCCTGGCTACAGCTGGACAGGCCCACTGGAGCCTCAGCCCTGTTCTCCCCCAATCTACCACTCAGAACCCTCTCATCCTGCCTGCTGTCCCCCACCTTCCTCCTCCCCCACATCAGGGCAGTATGCATTGCAAATGTCTCCACCACGCCCCCTCACCCTGCCCAAAGGATTAGTGGTGGGTAAAATGGAGGAGTCCAAGCCTTGTGCACCCTTTCTCCCCTCCTGCCACCCTACCCCCTCTACCTGAACATCTCACCTCACCAAGCAGACAGCCTCTGCCACCTCCTCCTGGACTTTCAAGACCTCTTTGCGTCAGGACCTGCAGACATTGGCCACACCACGTACCTGACACATGAAATCCACACCACCGGACCACCTATTCACCAACCATCAAGGCAATAAAATCCCAAACAACGAGTTAAGGAAGAATGGCAGGTCCAGGAAATGCTTGATGCCGGTGTCATATCACCTTCCACCAGTCCGTGGTCCTCTAACGTCGTTCTGGTCAAGAAGAAAGATGGCACCATGCGTTTCTGTGTGGATTATAGATGGCTGAATGATGTGACCACTAAGGATGCCATCCCTCTACCCAGGATAGACAACTCCCTCGACTCCCTATACGGAGCATCCTGGTTCTTCACCTTGGACCTACAATCATGATACTGACAAGTCGCCGTACTCCCCAAGGACAGGGGGAAAAAAACTTTCACAACCAGTAATGGAAAACACTATGAATTCAGCGTTCTCTCATTCGGACTCTGCAACTCCCATGCTACGTTTTCCAGATTAATGGAGTCAGTCCTCAGTGGGCTCACCTGGGAAATCTGCCTGGCATACCTGGACAACATAATCATTTTCAGCCAGACATGGGCAGACCACCTCCAATTCCTCAAAAAGGTCTTCCTGAGCATTTGCCAGGCTGGACTCAAACTCAAACCATCGAAATGCGTCCTGGCTGCACGAACCATCTCCTTCCTGGGGCACAGTATTTCAAAGGAAGGAATGGCACCTGACCATGACAAGCTGCGTGCCATCGCGGATCTCCCCCTACCCTGAGATATCCATGAAGTCCGTGCCTTCCTGAGGCTCACCTCTTACTACTAGCGCTTTGTAAAAGGGTTTGCTGACATTGCCAAGCCCATCCACGATATGACTAAAATGGGCGAGCCTTTCACCTGGACTGATGAGTGGAGTGTGGCATTCCACTCCCTACAAACCAGGCTTATCACTGCCCAGACCGTTGTATTCCCCGACCATACTCTGCCATTCCCCCTATACACAGACGTGTCTCTAGTAGCGATCGGAGCCGTCCTCACCCAGGTGCAAGAAGAGAGGGAGCACATCATCGACAGAACCAGCCGCACCCTCAACCAAGCTGAGAGAAACTACGCCACCACCAGACGAGAATGCCTAGGCATTGTATGGGCACTGGAGCACTTTCGAGCCTACCTCTCAGGTACACACATTACCATCATCACTGACCATCAATCGCTCCAATGGTTACGCCAGTCCAGCACCCACAACGCCCAACTCATCAGGTGGAAGGAAACTCTCGAGGAGTTTAACTACTAGATATCCTATCACCCCGGCAAACTACACACCAGCGCTGATGCCCTGTCCCGACTACCGATTAACTCTGTCCACATGAGCCCAATCTCTTGCAGCAGTGGCACAACAAGGATCACCCCCACTGGATACCACCACAGGTATTCTCTAAGCCCCACCAGCAGGGCGATTACCTGTTCACCCAGTTGGGACATATAGTGCTCGACCCCAAAACTGCCCTCAACGCAATGAACCACCTCCACTTGGACAACGAGATTCATCTCGGCACTAAGAAACTTTTGCAAGTATTCAACGATACCTACTGGACGCCTGGCCAAGCAATTCACCAAGGCCTGCTGGGTCTGCATGCTAGGCAGGGACATCACCTGCACACCTGGCCCGTCGGGAAGCATCACCACCCACAAACCATGGCAACTGTTGTCCATGGACGTAGTAGGCCCTCTACTAGCCTAAAGCCAGCTACAAATATATCATCACCTTTGTGGATACGTACTCGAAATTCCCCATCGTCTGTCCAGCCAAGGAATGCCACACTGTCACCATGGCTGATGCCCTTGTCCGCCACGTCTTCCCGTACTTTGGTATTCCCCAAGCCCTGCACTCAGACAATGTCCCAGAGTTCACCAGCACAATATGGCAAGAACTTGCCACCATCTTCAGCTACCGCATCTCACACTCCTCTCCCTACTGGACCCAATGGAACAGAATATGTGAAAGGAGCCATTGCACCCTCCTCAACCAGGTGCAGGCTCGAATAGAAGAGACCAAGGATGAGGACTGGCTGGCTCACGTCAAGACCGTGCAGTGGGGGATGAATTCCTGCCCCTGGAACGACGGAATCTCCCCACACGAATGGGTATCCAGGGAGACCCCCCTTCTCCTACCATTGCGACAGCACCTCCGGCCCCCTCCACGTCCCTACGTCCGACCCCCTTCAACACCTCAAGAGATGACTGCACCACTTGCAGAAGCATCAGGACCTGCAATTGGATGTCGCCCCATCCAACCCCTACAAACCAGGTGACTCGGTAGTCGTGGCCAAACTACCAACACCCAACAAAGTCTCACCATGGTTTGTGGGACGTTACACCATTACCCATGTCCCCAACCCTTACCAATTCACCATCAACTACCGTAATACCCCATGCACTTATCGTAACCGTCACGTACGCCCATTCCCAACCGACATCTCCCGATGATACCACCTCCCTACCCCCGCCTGTGACACCACTTCACCACCACTCACCACTCCAGACTCCCCGTCGGACTCATACACCTGGCCATCCCACCACGTCCCCACCACCACATGCCACCACCTCTACACTTGCACCGTCTCCTCCCCCTCTCCCTCCTCGCTCCACACCCACAGCCCACCCCACACCACAAGCCCATCCCCCAACCACCACCCCCGCCGCCCTGCCACCAAACACCCGGACCACACCAGCACACCCAACCACCACACCACAAGGCCACACTCCCCCCTCGCCACCCACACCCACCCTCACTACCACCACAACCAGATCCGGCTGCCTCTCGGACCTTCCAGCCAGATACTTAACCAAACCCCCACCCAGTCCCCCAATATCACCCACACCACCAGGACAGCCCACCCTTGTCCCCACACACCCAACACATCTCCCATAACACTGCAATTACACCAGGCCCGATGGAAACTCCCGCCAGCTGCACTCCCCAGGGAGAAGAGCTGCACCTACCCTTGGTAACCACATAAAACCCAGACCACCTCACCAGTCGCCAGTATTCAACCAGGAGACACCAGTCACTTACCACCACCATCCATGAAGGTATGTCATGTCACCAGGGCCCCAGCCCACAAGAAGAAACGGTGCATCCATGGGATGCTCCAACTCCTTCAGGAAACATCCCAGATCTCCAACCTATACATCACATACGCACGCCACCGAAAACCAGACATAGCCACCCCCCACTGGACCACCCTCCTCCATCACCTCACACCAGCCCACAGTACCACCACCACGGACACCTACTACCTCCAGCCACGGGAACGTGACTTTCCCCCCCAAGACAGTGGTGGAATGCCCACCACGACAAAACACCATGAGTGGGATGTTGCGACACCCACCCCAGGGGAAGACCATGGAGAGGCACTTAGGGCGCGCATAAGGCCCAGGCAGGACGGGCCTATATTCTCTACTACCTTGCACCCCTCTTCCCCTCAATGGACTGGACGAGGACTACACAGTGCTGGTGCACTATTCTCCAGCCAGACCAGACCTCGCCAGGTGCGGGGTGGGGCTGATATCTCAGTCCCAGACAGCACCTGAGTGACAGCCACTAGCTGCACTAGGCAGGAGATAGCCACTAACTGCTCCATAGCTGCACTAGGCAGGAGACAGCCACTAACTGCTCCATAGCTGCATCCCCCCCTCTGCAGAAACCAGTGACAGCCACTAGCTGCATTAGGAGTGAGACAGCCATCACCTGCTTTCCTTCTGCAGCTGCCTCTGGGAGCTGGACCTCGGTGACGGCCACAAGCCGCACCAGTAGGCAGGCGACGGCAACTATCCGCACTTCATCTGATGTCCCCTTCCCTCACATTGGTGATGGCCACTAGCCGCACCTGCGAACAAGTGATGGCCACTAGTTGCACCCAGCCCACAATCCACTCGGGGAACATGGCCCCGGCGATGGCCACTAGCTGCACCGGGGGACAGGTGACAGCCACTAGCTGCACTGGGGGACAGGTGATGGTCACTAGCTGCCCCTCGCCCAATAGGACTCCTGTGACAGCCACTAACGACACCAGTGGACAGGTGATGGCCATTAGCTGCATCTCTCACACAGTCCTGCCAAGAAGTCGGGTCCCAATGACGGCCACTATCAGCATTGGCAGGAGAGGGACAGTCACTAGCTGCTCGACCCCTGCTGCCCTCGGGACCTTGTTGACGGTCACTAGCCACACCAGGGAGGGAACGGACATCACTTGTCTCTTGCCCCCTGTGACTTCCTCTAAGGAGGATGTCCCTTGCTTGGCCCACCCCTCCTGCAGCCGAGTGGGACACCCCTCCTGTTTAGGCAGCCCCCAGGAAGAGCTATGCCTGGAGAAGTCTGGCAAGACCCCATCGTCACCCTGGGGATTTGAGCAGTGCAGCCGACACCCAGGCGAGACCACCTGCTGCCAGACTTGCGAAGGAGAGGACGCTGCAGACCACTCCTGACAGCGACCTGATTCGAGGGAGACTGCAGTCCCTGGACTTACCGAGGCGCCCCCAGGATCCTGGGGCGTGACCTCCCCAGCCCCATTGGATGATGACCTCCTCCCTAGAGTGGACACAGGCAAGTGCACCTACTCTCCCTATTTGGTCCCAGCCCTGAGGACTGAACTCCCCACCAACACCCCACTAGGGAAGGGCCCTTCACGCCGCCCAGCAGCACACTCCAGATGATGCGGCCCCTGAGAGTAGTCCTGTGCCCTCTAAGGGAAGACACCTGGCGGGACCCCTCCCACACTTGGCCGACACCTATAGGCAACCCGGGACTTCAGCAGCCCTGTCAGAGTCCTCTTATCCAGCTAGTGACTTTTGAACCTGTATAGTGTATTGTGCCCAGATTTTATCCACATTGTATTCAGTGGTGTACGAATATAAGATATTACATGTGTAAGGTTGGTTGATTGGAGTTTTTATGCCCTGTTCCTCTAGTAGTGTATTCTAGTTCCGGTCTCACAAGAGAACCCTGGCTTAGCAGCTAGTGTTCTTAGGACGTGAAGTCAACCTAAGAACACCTAGCATAATACGTATGTTATCTCAAGTACAGTAAACCCTCGATATAATGAACCCTTTTATAGCGAACTTTGGATATAATGACCCACCATTCCAGAGCGAACTTCTGCCGGATATAGTAACCTTTGGTCACTACATCTGGCGGAAGTTCGCTCCCTGGCATAGTAAGTGTACTGTAACAGTATTACATTATAGGCACTGTATTTATATGTACAAGTTCATACAGGATAGTATTCACTGTACATGTACTGTATAACTACATAAACCATTGAATTCTCCATGTGAAACTTCATAGAGTGAGTTGTGGTTGTGCATGCAGGACCGAACAACTCCACAGATATAGCGACCTTGGGTCGGTAATCCCTCAGTTAAGAACGACCATCAGATATGGCGAACTTTTGGATATAACGACCCACCCCTCCCCCCAATTAGTTCGTTATACCGAGGGTTTACTGTATTGTGCCATTTATCAACAACATTTTATGAAATACATGTGTCAGGAAGATAGTTTGATGTCATATCGACCTATAGGTAACTCTAGGTCGATGTACAGACATTTATAAATGAATGTGTTTTTCAGACAGATTGTGAAATCAGTCATCATTCATTCATTCATTGCCAGACGCCATGTATTCCAGACGGGGTGGCCAAGGGCTTAGAGTTAATTGTTTTACGGGGAGGGGCACTAATCCTCCAACAACCCCAATTGACACGTAGGGAAATCAGTCATTTCGTAAATTAAGGTTAGTTTAGTATAGGTTTAATTAGTTTAGGTTGATCTTGGATAAGGTTAGGTTAAGGTTAGTTTAGGTTAGGTTAGGTTAATTTAAGCTAAATTGAGAAGGGTACGGTAACTTTCAGCATAAGTCACTCCGTGCATGGGACAGGTGTCAGGTTAGGTTAATTTAGGCTAAAAAGAGAAGGGAACAGTAACTTCCAGCATAAGTCACTCTGTGCATGTGACACTGGATTGAGCCTGTGTCGGTTCATATCCAAGGGGTGGTTGGGGTTTATTGATCACATAATGCCATTCAGGGATGAGTAAGGCTGGTCACTTTCGTCTTAAATGTCAGAACCAACTTGCCTAGCCCCAGGCTCCTATGCTCCTCATGGGGCAACACAACACAGGATTAGATGATGTACCAGATATGTACCGTATGTATTTATCACCCTGCAAGGGATATTACTCCAGGAGTTGGGGTGGGGTGTACAAAGTCTCAGGGACAACAGAACAAGCGTGATATGCCCAATGTCACACTACGTGGCAACTGGATGTGGAGTGCCACATCGTACCACACAGCAAACCCGGGAAAAGAGGACGGTGTCCTGTAAATAGTGTGATTTAGCTTCCTACATAGACTGACACCCAAGAATGATAAACTAGGCCTACAAGGAGAATCCTGCCAGGGACATGAGAAGGACGTCTGTGGCCAGCAGGGATGACACAACATGATGTACTATAAAGGAACTGATGCATTACATTTTACCTTAGTGAAAATGGTCAAGATGTTGAAAAAGAAGCTGAGTGACCCCTGCAGGGGAAGGCCTGTAAGAATAATTCTCTCTAGACAGGGTTGAGACAAGGGTGACTGAAACTCCATGAGATAGCCAAGTGGGATGTGCCCTCAAACAAGGGAAAAATGTCTGAAAGGGGTCTCATCTCCTACCCGGTGTGAGCCAGTAAGAAAAGGAAAAGTGGGGTCAAAGCTGCCAAGGACATCTGGACAAGACATGCCCCTAAAAAGGGAGAAATCTGTTGGGTAACCTTTCTCTAGCCTGCCTTAGGTTGCAAACCAAGTGGCCCTTGGAAAGCCACACTACAAAGGAATGAATGCCAACTATAGACCACAGAGAAGGCTAAACAAAGCCAGAACAGAAAATCACCCTGTCCCTGAAGGTTGGGAGACAAGTAGGAAGAGTGAGAAAAATAAATAAATGTAGTAAATAAAAACGTAGAAGTATTAAGTAGGTTGTCAAGAAACACATGGTGCCCATCAAAGAATGAAAACAAAGTGCACTAGATGTGAGCTATGGTAAACTCTGTGGAGCTCCATATACGTTGTGGAGATTCGCAAATGTTGTAGCTATGCGCCTAGCCGTTGTTTTTCATCAAATAGTTTCTCTGACAAGCAAAATACATTACACAAGGCCTTTCAGTGGCTTAGTGTGGGTTTTGTGGCTTCAGGCACTACACCCTGTAGAGGACAGTACAGTAATTAGCTCATTTTTCTGCAGAATTCGGGAAGCTTGCAGTACTGAACAGGCATCTGAATCTTCATCCCCAGGTCCATAGAGAGTGTACTACAAGAGACAGCTGGGAGTGGCCTCCAGCTAGTTGTGTCTGTGTCATCAACATCACCTTCACTCCTGACTCTTCTGCAGGAGTACCCCATCAGGACTCATATTGCTCCCACTTCTTCCACACATGACATTTTCTCAAGGTCTGTTGTTTCAGTGTCATGTCTATAGGTGTTAATGGGATCCACAAACTTTGTGTACTTTTATATGTTTGCTGATTTAAAATTCCTTCATTCATACACTTGTATAATTTTTAATAATAACTATTTAATAATCTCTCAGGCCTGATCAATTCAAGTTCCTCCTGAAACAAGTAGTTCCAAGATTCTCTGCTGTCAGTAGCTTCTCCAGCATCCTCCGGATCTTCACTGACAATGATGTGTGTACAAAAGATGAATTAAGTCCTGAGATAGGAATACTGACCACTGGGGCAAACTTTTCCCATACATCAAGTTACAGATTTACCTTGGGAGAAATAAAAAACCATGAGCGAGGAACCCCTTACATGGAGCACCCCTACAACCCAATGTATCGCAGGGCCACCATCAACAGTGAGCAGGAGCAGAAGGAAAAATCAGGGGAAGATTATAAGGGAAGTGCTGGAAAAGATAGAATAGGAAGCATTAAGGAAGGCAACAGTGATGGACAAGCAGTCTGTCAAAAAAGCCAAGAATTGAAAGAAGCACTCCAGTTCATCAAGGACTCCTTCCCTGAGCTGCAGTATTTGGTGCTGATGGAGACGGGGTATGTTCTTGCTCCAGACTTTGTAAGGTGAGTCCCAAGGTCCCTGTATAGTGATATCAAACAAGAAGTACAGTATACAGTAGGATATATTGCACTGTAGTCTGGCTTTTGGAAGAGATGCAGTGTTCATACACAGAATAACACTGGCCATGTAGATTTTTTTATTTGTGTTGTAACAGCATCTTCAGGCTCTAAGGTTTAACATTTCGGAATTTCATTCATATAAATATGCATAGTTAGTACCAGACCCTTGATGTTAAAGCCAAACGCTGTGCTGTTCAATAATTTTCCAGGCGTTGTGGCTTTTACTGGACAAAGATCGTTAAATATAGAGCGTCATTCGGCCATACAGCCGTACACAGTAACACACAGCTATCTATTTTTTTTTTTTTTCTCAATACATGCTATATTTATGGTTCCTCTCATGATGTTAGTCACCCAGAGACTTATGCGGTGTTTTGCAGGATGGGGAGGAACACTTGTGTGTGTGTGTGTGTGTGTATTTACCTAGTTGTGATATACAGGAAATGAGCTACGCTCGCGAGGTCCCGTCTCTGTTTCTCAGATCTCTGTCCAGGTTATTCCACGGGTCTATACATCTATAAGGAAAACTATATTTCTTGATATCCTTCGAGCAGCTTGGCTTCTTCAGTTTCATTCCGTGTCCTCTTGTTACTCTCTTATCCTATAAAAACAGATCTTCTCTTGTCAATATTATCTACTCCCATCATGGTCCTGAACACTGCAATCATGTCGCCCCTGTCTCCCCTTTCCTCTAGGGAAGGCAAATCCAGCTTTTCCAGCCTCTCTCTGTACGACAGATCTGCCAGACTGGGGACCATCTTAGTTGCTGTTCTTTGTATTCTTTCAATCTTGTTTATATTTCTTTTTGTGTGGGGACCACAGTACTGCTGCATATTCTGATCTGGGGCGGATCATGGCCACTATTAATTTTTTCATCATATCCTCATCCATGTAATGAAATGCTACTCTTATGTTAATCAGAAGTTTATACGTCTCTCTAACTTGTTAATATGTTTTTCAGGAGACAAACTATCCTGGACCAGCACTCCCAAGTCTTTCTCTTCTCTCGCTTTTGTGACAGGTTCATTACCCATCATATAATTCAGTGAAGGCCTCTTCGTACTTTTACCCATTTCCAATATTTTACACTTCTTTGCATTGAATTTCATTTCCCACTTCTGGCTCCAATCATGTATCCTATCCAGATCCTCCTGCAGCATTTTAGTCCTCTTCTGCCTCTATCTTCCTCAGCATCTTTGCATCATCAGCAAACAGACTTACATAACTGTTCACTCCCTCTACCATTTCATTAACGTAAATCAGGAACATTACAGGCGCCAACACAGACCCCTGGGGGACTCCACTTGTTACTTCTCTCCATCCAGACAGCCTGTCCTTTATTACTGTCCTCATTTGTCTGTCTCTCAGAAAGTCTCTCATCCATTCCAGGAGGTTTCCCTTCAAGTCCTCCTATATGCTCTAGTTTCCACAATAGTCTCTTATGGGGGACCTTGTCGAAGGCCTTTTCCAAATCTAAATACACACAATCCACCCAACCATCTCTCTCCTGTAGCACGTCAATTGCTCTTGAGTAAAAGCTCTAAAGCTCAACAAGTTGGAAACACATGACCTTCCACTTCTGAATCCAAACTATCAGCCAAAATATTCATCTCTTCCAAATATTTTATCCATCTATTTTTCAGGATTCTCTCGCACAATTTTGAGACCATGCTGGTCAGGGACACTAGTCTATAATTCAACGGTTCTTCCTTGTCTCCTCCCTTATAAATTGGTACCACATTTGCCCTCTCCCATTCTTGAGGCACTTTCCCCTCTTCCAGAGAACACACAATTAAACTGTGAAGCTTATCCGCCAGTTGTTCTCTACATTCCTTCAGTATCCAATTAGAGATTCCATCTGGTCCTGGGGCTTTCCTTACATCCTGAGTTTCCAGTAATTTATACACTTCCTGTACTTCCACTGTGAATGAACAAATGATGATGCAGCCCTGAGGGGATATTCTCCCGCATTTGGTCTGATCAGCTAGTCAGGTCAGGTGCGGGTAAGGGGATGGGTCTATTATGATGTGGCAAGGGTAAATGCTGTCGGGCCCTGCTGCGGATGTCACTGATTGCACTGCGCAGTTGACCCTCGTGCGGTGTGATGCGGTGAGGATCTGTCCCTTCTCCCCTTTGGGGCTAAGATGCGAATGAATGTGTTTGAATGGATGAGTAAATGGGGAGTATGTCGTCCTGTCTCGGCTACCTCCCTTTCCTTGGGGGAAGCAGGCTACAGTAGGTAGCCTATATAGTTAGATAGATAGTCTCTTCTCCACAGTTTGTATTTTCCATCTCCCATATGGACATCAGCATCCTCTCTTAACTTAGTCTCTACAAAGCACATAACACCATGTTCATGAACCCTCAAGAAGTCAATGATTTCCAACCTAGCCGATATTAAACCATCAACATTAGTATACGCCACTTTCAAATTTTTGTTGTTTTTTATATCCTCTTCTCTCCGTCGGTACCACTTCCTCAATTTCTGATTCATAACTCTCCAATAAAAACACTGTCTTCTCTTCCTCCGTTCTCTGTTCGTTTTTTGCCTTTGCTTCCTTTACTAACTCCTTTATTTTAGCTCTTTCTTCCTCATTTGCATCTCTCCTTATCCAAACATTTTTGAACCCCTCTTTGTCTGATAATTACGAAGTTCTATTGATGATTTCATTTACCATGACCTGGGACTTAAACTTTACCTTCAATGGCCTCGTCCCTCCTTCCTCGTACTTTCCAAACCTAAACACTTCTTCAATCTCTTCTTGAGCTTCGTTGTTATCCTCCATAACTACTGATATTATTTCTTTAACCTTACTCAGTTCATCTTTTTCTCTTTCTGATCTTACTGTCATACGTTTTTCTTTTACTCCTGAAATTATTACACATTTCTTCTCTGCTATATCCCTGACTAACGCTTCTCTACTTCTCAGTACCCTAACCACTTCCTTCTCCACCCTTTCCTTACTTTGTTGTTCTATAATCTCTTTCAAATTAACGTTTCCCTCTACCTGAATTTTTTTCCACCCCTTATGTTGTTCCTTGATTTCCTTAATGTGCTCATCTTGCATGCTTGACTTAGAGTCATACTCATCTAAATTACTTTTCATCTTGTCCCTTTATTCTTCCAACCTCTTATTCTCCCTCTTGAGCTCTTTTATTTCATTGATTGCAGATTCGTGTGTGTGTGTATTTACCTATTTGTAGTATACAGGAATTGAGCAATGCTCGTGTTGTCCTGTCTCCATATCCACATTTATCAAGTCTACCTTTACACACATGAATGTTTTTCTCATGCACCACCTCTTTGTCTAAGTCGTTCCAAATATTTAAGAATATACCTAATTGTGATATACACGGAATGTACTATGCTCGTGGGTTTCCGTCGCTGTTTCTCAATAAGTCAAATTTAACTTTAAACTCGTTTAAGTTTTTAGACTGGACGATCTCTTTGTCCAGGCTATTCCATAAGTCTATACTTCTGTAAGGAAAGCTATATTTCTTGATATCCTTCAAGCAGCTTGACTTTTTCAATTTCATACCATGTCCTCTTGTTGCTCTCTTATCCCATACAAACAGATCTTCTTTGTCAATTTTATCTACTCCCACCATGGTCCTGAACACCGCAATCATGTCTCCCCTCTTTCTCCTTTCCTCTAACGAAGGCAAATCCAGTTTTTCCAGCCTCTCTCTGTATGACAGGTCTGTCAGACTGGGGACCATCTTGATTGCTGTTCTTTGTATTCTCTCAATCTTGTTTATATGTTTCTTTTTGTGTGGGCACCACACTACCGCTGCATATTCTAACCTGGGGCGGATCATGGCCACTATCAATTTTTTCATCATTTCCTCATCCATATAATGAAATGCTACTCTTATGTTAGTCAAGAGCTTATAAGTCTCTCCAACTATCTTGTTAATGTGCTTTTCTGGTGACAAACTATCTTGGACCAGCACTCCCAAATCTTTCTCTTCTCTCCTTTTTGTGATTAATTCATTACCCAAAAAATAATTCAGTGATGGTCTCCTGGTACTTTTACCCATTTCCAATATTTTACATTTCTTTACATTAAATTTCATTTCCCACGTCCGGCTCCAATTGTGTATCCTATCCAAATCCTCCTGCAGTATTTTACAATCCTCCTCAACCTCTATCTTCCTCAAGATCTTTACATCATCAGCAAACAGACTCGCATAACTGTTCACTCCATCTACCATATCATTTACGTAAATCAGGAACATTACTGGCGCCAACACTGAGCCTTGAGGGACTCCACTTGTTACTTCCCTCCATCCAGACATCTTGTCCTTTATTACTGTCCTCATTTGTCTGTCTCTCAAAAAGTCTCTCATCCATTCCACAAGTTTCCCCTTTAGTCCTCCTATATATTCTAGTTTCCACATTAGTCTCTTATGAGGTACCTTGTCAAAGGCCTTCTCTAAGTCTAAGTACACACAATCCACCCAACCATCTCTCTCCTGTACCACATCAATCGCTCTTGAGTAAAAGCTCAACAAGTTTGAAACACATGACCTTCCACTTCTGAATCCAAACTGACATTCAGCCAAAATATTCATCTCTTCCAGATATTTTATCCATCTGTCTTTCAGGATTCTCTCACACAATTTTGCGACCATGCTGGTTAGAGACACTGGTCTATAATTCAGGGGTTCTTCCCTGTTTCCTCCCTTGTAAATTGGTACCACATTTGCCCTCTTCCATTCTTTTGGCACTTTCCCCTCTTCCAGTGAGCATACAATTAAGCTGTGAATTTTATCCGCCAGTTGTTCTCTGCATTCCTTCAGTACCCAATTAGAAATTCCATCAGGTCCTGGGGCTTTCCTTACATCTTGAGTTTCCAGTAATTTATACACTTCCTGCACCTCCACTTTTATATCTCTCATCACCGGAACATTTCTAATCACTCCCTCCCCTTCCACAAGCTCCTTTTCTTTAGTGAAAACTGACTGGAAACGTTTGTTCATTATTTCTGCTTGCATTGCCGCATCCTTAAAGACCTCTCCATCTACTTTCAGCTTGGTGATTCCTTCCTTTTGTTTCAGTTTGCCATTAACAAATCTATAAAACAGTTTGGGTTCATCCTTGCATTTGTCAATTATACCTTTTTCAAAATTCCTTTCTTCTTCCCTACGTATTCTTGTGTATTCGTTTCTTGTTCTTTTATATTCTTCCTTTGTTCTGTCGTTACCTCTCTTTCTCCAATTGTTCCACGCCTTATCTCTCTCCTTTTTGGCTATCATACACCTTCTATTAAACCACTCCTTTTTCCTGTTTTCTTTCCCTCTTACTCTTGGTACAAATTTTTCCACTCCCAAATTATAGAGGTCTAGAAAGATATCCCACTTCCTCTGTATCTCTCTTGTTTCTCTGAATTTTCTCCTATCCGCATTTTCAAAAAAGTTTCTCAATCCTGTAAAATTTGCTTTGCCAAAGTTGTATCTTCCCTGTCTATGAAGCTCGTCTCTTGGCTCGACGTTTCCTATTAACATCTGGAACTCAATGACCACGTGATCACTTTTTCCCAAAGGACAGAGATATTCCAATGATTCTATTACATCGGGTTCTTTGGTGAACAGTAAATCTAACCTTGCTGGTGTGTCCTCACCTCGAAACCGTGTCTCTTCTTTGACCCACTGCGTCATCACATTATTCATTATTATATTTAATAACGTTGCTTTGGGTCTGGTTAGTACTTGGATGGGTGACCGCCTGGGAACACCAGATGCTGTTGGCATCCCTACGTGTCAAGTGGGGTTGGTGGAGGATTAGTGCCCCTCCCTGTAAAACAATTAACTCTAAGCCTTTGACCACCCCGTTTGGGATACATGGCGTCTGGCAATGAATGATGAATATTTAATAACATAGTACCCCACGAATCCTCGCCGCCTCCCGAGTACCATTCCTCCCAGTTCACCTCTTTACAATTAAAGTCACCCACCAAAATTATATTATTGCTTTTCTCAATTATTTTTTGCAAGTAGCTAGCCATATCTGACATCATCTCATGGTATTCGTCATCCTTCCATGCTCTCGTCTTTGGGGGAACATACACTACCGCCATATCTCCCTTAACATTCTCTCCAGTTTCTAATTTCATATATATCACTTCAGCCCTGCCTTCTCCCATTTCCACAGTATCTACATTTATATTGTTCTTCACTGCTATCATCACTCCTCCTCCCTTTTTTTCTTTTCTGTCTTTTCTCCACAGTTTGTATTTACCATCTCCCAAATGAACATCAATATCTTCTCTTAATTTGGTCTCTACAAAGCACATGACATCAGGTTCATGTTCTCTCAAGAAATCATTAATTTCGATCCTTGTCGATATGAAACCATCAACATTAGTATATATCACCTTCAAATTATTTTTGACATTATTAATACCCTCTTCTCTCCTACTCTCTGTCCGTACCACTTCCTCAACTTCTGATCTTTCACAACCATCCCCCTAGTTTCCTTCACTTCTATTTCCTTAAATACCATTTCCTTACTTTCATATCCAATACTCTCCAAAAAAAAAGTATTACGTTCTTCCTCTGTCCTCTTATCATTTTTTTCCTTTACTTCTTCCTTTAATGATTTTAAAACTTCTCTTTCTTCTTCATTCAGATCTTTTCTTATTATAATATTTTCCATCCCCGCCTCTTTGCTTAATTTCCAGGTCACTTTAAGTATCTCATTTATTACACTTTCTGATGTAAACTTGACTCTCATTGGTCTTGTTTCCCCTTTCTTATAAGGCCCTATCCTCCTTACTTCCTCAATTTCTTTTACCCACTTGTCTCCTTCGGGGTCAATCTTGCCTAATATTCCTCTCACCATGTTCGTGTCTCTCTCGAGTCTTGCGAACCTAACCTTTTCTTCCTCTTCCCTGTTTCCAAATACTACCACACATATGTTCCTTTCTACAGTTTCTCTCACTATTTTCTCTTTTTTCTTCAGTATTTTCACTACATTTTCTTCCATTTCTTTCTTGTTCATTTCCCTTTCTTCCTGGATGATCTCTCTTAAGCTGACCACTTCTTTCTGTTCTTCTACGTGTGCCCACTTTGCCTTGTGTTCTTCTAGTACATTACTCACCTTCTCCGTTTTATTAGTACTCTCTTCAAGTTTCCTCCTCAGTTCAACATTTTCCCTCTTCAATTTCTTAATCTCTTCATTGGCTGTTTCGATGGACTGGATTAGACTCTGTATGGTGGTTTCCGTATTTCCTGACACATCCTTTATCACTAGATTCTCTACTTTTTTTTCGAGTTCACTAATCCTCATAATTAATGTTTTCACCAGGTCCATGACATTAGTATTAGCATCAAATCCTTGAAATTCCATTCCCTCATTGTTTACATTTTCGGCCATGTTTAACGTACCGGTAAAGTACCTAAACAGCTGTTACCGAATAAGCCACAAACATTCATGTATACTAATGCCAACAAATCTTTACATTTTTGGTAGTCTACCAACTTTCATTATTTTAAATTTAAAGAAAGACCCTAGGAGACAGGACAGACAAAATTCCTGAAACTACTCAAGGTTAGGAGCGATGCCTGAGACGACCTCTCTCTCCGGCTGTTCGTGTGTGTGTGTGTGTGTTCTTACCTAATTGTATCTTTACAGGAATGAGTCAAGCTCGTACTGTCCCGTGTCTTAAACCATATTTATCGTACATATCCTTAAATTTGTGAATTGTTTTGGTACACACTATTTCATTCGGTAGTGCATTCCACTGATCAATTGCTCTGTTTGGGAAACTGAATATCCTCACGTCTTTATCACCTCTCTTCTTATGTAGTTTTTTGCAGTGTCCTCTTGCTGATGCTTCCCCATATGTTAAGTAATCATTTATGTCTATTTTCTCCTTCCCTGATATGCATTTATATAGCATTATCATGTCACCTCTTTTCCTTCTCTCCTGTAGTGTTGGTAGATTCAGTTTATTTAGTCTTTCTTCGTAGCTTAGAACCCTTAAGCTTGGTAGCCTATCCATCTTGTAGCGGCCCTTTGAACTTTTTCAATCTTGTCTATGTGTTTTTTGAGATGAGGACTCCAGACTATTGATGCATACTCCAGGGTTGGTCTGATGAATGATGTTATTATCCTTCTTAGCATGTCTTCATTTATGTATGTGAATGCTATTCTCATATATTTGCAAGCAGTGTATACATGTTCCGTACCTTCTCACTGATGTGGTCAGCCGGAGATAGTCTGTTATTGATAATCACACCTAGGTCCTTCTCTCTTTCTGATGTGTGTAGGGTTTTATTTCCTAACGTATAATCCCAATCAGGTCTTTTTCCACTTTTACCAAACTTGATTACATGACACTTGTCCACATTGAATTCCATTTGCCATGTATTACTCCGTTCATTTATTTAATTTTCTTGTAGCTCTTTACAAGAGTCTGTGTTAGTAATTCTCCTTTGTATTTTTGGATCATCTGCAAACATATTTAGATAGCTTTCATTTCCAGTGTTACTGTCTACATCATTTATATACTTGTGTGTGTGTGTATGTGTGTGTGTAGGGACGCCATGCTGGTCGGTGTTTCCCGTGTGTCCATTCTTTTACCGAACGAAAATTCATTAAATGTACATAACGTTCAGCCAGCTCAAGGCAGTCGTTAAAACCGAAATTCGTTAAAAGAGGGTTCAGTATACTGAAGGTTTACTGTATATGAATTTCTTCATCTACTGACACTAAAATAATTAGAATTATATGATGATACAAAAAGTTTCATGAACACAAACTATAATCTTAAATACTGGTTTTTGGCATATACAGTATAGTATTTACTCAACCTTATAAACTTAATGGCCTAAGTGGACTTAGAGCCTATGGAAGCTATGTAAACCAGCCATAATAAATTTGTCTCATCTCCAACAGATACCTGAACCAGACACTGCACGCCACTCAGAAAGACCCCTCAGTCTACTGCATCTCAGCCTACAACCCTCTGGCTCTGGCTCATTCTACCCAGACTTCATTCCACCCTGTAAATGAATCGCAGTACCCCATACTAGACCACACTCACCTCTTGCGATACGATCATTTTGTCGCAACTGCCTCGCTCATTCCAGTGAAGGTCATGAATGAGGTTATTCACAACTTTGTGGTCTACAAGGAGACAGCAGCTTCGGAGAAGCAGAAGTCAGCAATGGTGTGTTGTTATTTAAGTCTTAGTAATGAAATAGTATCTTCAAATATCGTTCAGCTGGTGAAGGAAAATTATCGGTACAGGAATCCCTTGTTTTACATTTGGGTTATGTTGCTCGACAACCAACTGGATAATGATCCGTTGTATATTAAGCACATCATAATATGGGTTCAATGGGGATGCATTTTTGGCCAAGGGTCAGTTACCAAACATATGTCCTATATGTCTAAAAATAAGTTTCCAGTTCAGCTACACTTTTTTTTTTTAACAGTTATTCCACTTCACTGCACATCATTTGCTTGTTTAACTGCAACACCAAACTGTTGCTCAATCACTGACACCGCGCAGAAACAGCTGCAATAGCTGAATGGAGGCAAGAGAGAACACTACACAAAATGATGTTCTGCTCAGATATATCTTGGCCATCTTGGAACGGACAAATGACTGTAGGCTTGCATGTCGGTAGCTGATGAAGCTTTGTAGAGGACTGTAGCAATCATATAAGCAAAAATGGCAGTTACATACTGAACACTGGAGGTAGTCATAGCAATCATATACCTTAAGTGAAAATGGTGATCATTCATCAAAAAATGGTGGATAAATCTTCAGATTATGGTACATAAGCAAATGATCACAAAATAGTCGATTGTAAAATAAGAGCTTTCTGTGTAAAATGCTCGATATAAATAAAAAGAAACATGTTTGCACTTGAAATGTTCATGAAATATATTATGCTATGCTTCAGATGGGTGCACTTGTGCTGATGGTGACATTAATCTCTTGTCATTCTTAAACAGTGTACATTTGTCCCCAGTACAGCATAAGCATACACTCCAAGCAACATTTGGATTCCACTATTTTAGTGAGGAACACATTTTTGGTAAACTACCAAATACTTTTGCTAGGGCTTGTGGAATACAAAGGATTACTCAAGGATGACAATTTCAAATGGCATAATTAAAAAAAAAAATCAGAAGTAACAATGACAACGTCCCGTACCTGCAACTGATCTCCGTATTGATAATAAACATACAGAAAGCAACAATATCATTGCAAAATCATAACTTCTTGCTGTCTTTAATGTTTATTCTCCAATAAAATTCATATTTCAAGAGGACAATAAGACTGAAACATCATCACCTCCCACAAAAAGCAAATCAAACAAAACATAATTATGAACTGCCTGGAGTTATTAAAGCTCTGAGACTGATCGCTAACAGGGGACGAAGTATTATGTATGAACAGTCACAAGTTCACAGAAACTGCAGATAATGTCATGTACTGTACTGTATGATGGCAGTCATAAATGACCGACTTGTAAACTTTCACTTTGGAACCTTGTTGATCTGCAAATCCCATGAAATGACCAAGTCATATAGATGATGGATTATTCACATTGTTCTTGCAACCTTCAGATGATTTAATACAGCTTAAAAAAACTTTTCAAACTGGAAAAGTTGATATAGCCTTCATTAACCTGTTCAACAAGCAGGATCCTTCCCAGGCTGAATGTAATCATCTGGAGGTAGGAAGATAAACGTAAAATGGCATCACTATATTGAAGGAGTTCAGTTTTTCTATATTACATACAGTATTACATTTACTGAACACAAATATTTCCCTTGTGCAGTACTTAATGTCACTTGACACTGCAGGCTTGGCTTGAAACCTGGCTATCATGGTGGAGTCAGAGACAGCGACGAGCGTGTATTGTGCCGGCCGTTCCCAGGGTGTGTCCCCTCACACACACCACAGAGCAGGATAGCGGCAGTAACTCCCACTCATCATTCTCAGTTAGTTGCTCCAACCACACAGACACTATCTTCAAAACTAAAAGGTATTGGTGCAGTCACAGCTTCTTGAATTATTAAAAATCCTTACATACAGTATGTAGATAGGAAAGAATGTAAAAGAAGTGGGGTATTTAAGAAAATGAGAGATGAGTGAGAGAACAAAGTAGACTAGAAGCAGTTCTTTCATAGGGTTTACCATGGGGAGCAAAGGTATTGGTATTGATGATTATGAAACAACTAGCTTATTCTGTGGCTGGATTTTAACTAACAGCATCTTTCCCATTCTTTGTTGTTGTTATTGCTCGACGCTGGTCCATTTGATCAAGCAGACCTGTCGACCGCAGATAAACAACCGTGCCTATGGGGTTGTCCTGTAGGTTTCCTTCATCACTGATGTTGTGTCTGTGTCTTAGTGTGGAATATGCTGTGATGTTCTATTTATAAGTAATATTGTATGGCCTTGTTCTACAAGTTGGCCACATGTCATCTGTGATTCCACCCAACTCAAATACTGTATAAGGTGGTAGCTGAGGAGGGCTGGGTGATGTCCTGCTCTAAGCATAGCTAGATGAACTTAATCATCTCTATTTAAGGACACCTTCAATAGATGAATATCAGGGGAAGAGACTTGTAGTATGGTGTTGTGATAAAGGTATTATATTGTCCTGCACGTAAAGTGAGTATGAAGGTGTTTCTGTACTGCTAGTGTTGGAATGCCTGGAGGTGGATACTGATGTAGAGGGTTTGATAATATTTGTGGTGACTTTTTGTGTGTGTGTCTAAATGTGTTGTGTGTCTGTCATATAATGACAGGTGTTGTGTACTGGCACAGGCTCCTGCACAGAATTATGTTCCTCTCGTATCAAGATAATCAAGATAGTTTCTGACAGGGAGGACTTTAGTTTCAGAGTATGAGCTATGGGAGTGGTTTTGGTGCAGCCAGTGGCAATGCATAGGATGTTCTGTATTTGCATGGAATTGTAGTCATTATCAGATAGAATGGGAACCCATTCTGGGGAGGCACAGGACATCAGTGATTTAATGCACTGTGTGTTGAGTAAGGAGAGTTCCTTTTTGTTGTCCAAACTCTTGTCCTGTAGTTGCCCTGAGTGCACTGAGTCTGTGGATGCATTGCATCTTGATGTCTTGTACATGGTCCAGGAGGTTGAGCCTAGTGTCCATTGCCACTCCAAGGATTTTTGTGAAGGGTGTGTGTGGCACACATACATTACATGCGATGTGGGAGGAGTACCTGTGTTCATGTTTACTGGTGGTGATGAGTTTGGGGGTGGATCTGACTGGGATATTGTCAGCCTGTTGTCCACAATGAAAGTCTGCAGTGTGCTGAGGGAGTTCTGTTGTACAGTGCAGGCCGTGTCTCCAGTATGGTGTGTGATGTCATCTACATACTGTATAAGGCAATATTTGAGGGTGGTTGGGGTGTGGGAACATCATGCATATAAATGTGGGTGAGAGAAAGGAACCTTGTGGAACCCCAATTAGGAAGTTTAGCTTTCACTGTGACTTGCCATGGAATGTAATGTGCCTGCCTACCAGACAAATAGATGGCAAGACAGCATTTGTTGTTCTCTGACTGTATTATACATCTTAGTGATTAGCTTGCATGGGGGGGTGGGGGGGAGCATTGAAGGCTTTTACTAATATCTATCATTGTGAGAAGTGTGCGTTATACAGGTGTCGTAGAGTTGATGCCATCCGATGCTTGTTGTGTGAGATTAGTCAGTGTAGTTTTGGAGAGTGCAGCCCTCTGACTCACTGTTGTGAAGAAGCAGAGGAACATGGGGAGCGATTGTTAAGAATAGGGCATCCAGTTACTGTGGACGGTGTGCTAAGCAGTATTACAGGTCTGTATGAAGAAGGGAGTATTGGGTCTTTCTTTGGTTTGAGTATAATGATGACAGTTTCAGGTTTCCAAGTACTCGGAATGGTACAGTGTGCAAATGAGTAGTTACTGATGTTTGTGAGCCTCTGGATGTCTTGTGGTCCTAAATATTTCAGATGCCATCCAACTCTGTGCTTGTAGAGTTCTTTGTTTTCTTGATAACATTGTGTGTTTGTTTTGGAGAGAAGGGGGTTGCACTGTGGTGAGTGAGAAGGACTGCCTATGTTGTGAAGGTTGTTTTTCAGACTCAGTGTGTGTTTGTGTTAAGTAACTTATGTTTGCATGTTCTTTCTAGGAAGGGATATGTGTTGGAGGTAATGGTGGTGTGGGTTATGGCAGTGCATGTTCATGATTTACTGGTGCTGTTAACCATTTTGTAGAGCCGAGATGGATCTGTGGAGTAACAGAAAATTGTTACAAAGGCCTCCCAGTTCTCTGTTTTCTTTGGACTAATTTTCTTGTTGATTTCAATGTTTGGTTACTGAAGCCTTGTGATGATGTCTTGTTTATGGGAGAAGTGAGTTTGTTTAAGTCTGTTACACTGTCATGTGAGGCAGGCAATTTCCTGTGTAAAGTGTGGGTTGTACCGTCTTCTGTTGCCTTAAGAATGTGGTGCTTGTCCATACTGAGTATGATGTTGAACTTTGTAGTGTGTCTGCTAATGTTGGTGATGGATACATTGTTTAGTGAGCTGAAGAGTTGTTGTGTTTCTTCAGCAAATTGTCCAGTCTGTTTTCTTGTAGTTTGTGTATATGATGCATAATTGCTTTGGTTTCAATTGTTTCTGTAGTGATAATGATGAGGAGATGATCTGTAGTGAGTTTGGATTCCATTTTTCAGGTGGTGTTGAGTGTAAGTGTTGGTGATCAGAATGTAACGCGTGGGGAGAAAGAGGTGCGGTTTGCTTGATGTGGGGTGAGTGTGAATTGTAAGGTGTCATTGAGAATGTACATGTTGTTGAGTTGTAAAGCAATGTCATGACCTCAGTGGTAGTTTTGACTGTGTTTTTACCAAGCATTGTTCTTAGCATTAACCCCAGCTGAAAGAGTTACGTTAGGTGTCTGTGAAAGCTGAAGGAGCTGAGGGCTGTACTGCAGTGGTACAGTGTGGGAAGTAGCATGAGGATTGTATAGTACAGTCGTGGTCATAAATAATCGCCTATCCTCCTGTACCCCGTGCCTCAGGCTGGCTCCTTTATGCGCGACAAGTCACAGTGGAGTAAGAGGGGCTGAGAGGATTTGGCCAAAGAGAGAAGGGAAGATGGGTGGGGGGATGAGTGATGGTGAAGGGGAGGGGGGTGGAGTGAGGGAGGGGAGGGAGGGTAGGTAGAGGAGGGAGAATGAAATGTGACGTTGTGGTCACATCATTTGTCTGTTTTCTTTCATTCAGGGCATGATATAAAGGAGTCAATATTCAGTAGATAATGCTGCATTATGCCTTGTATAGTGGCATCAGATAACAAGCTTTAGATAGGTGGTGATATCAAGGGCTGGCTCGTGAGAGAAATATACTGACGTGACAGATCAAACATTAAAAGTGTGGAGCCAGATCTTTTTTTTTTTTTTCTTTTACGTCGCGACCGCTTTTCTCAATAAGGGCGAAGGTGTTGCCCCTGGGTAGAGGACTTTGGTTTTTGATAATGTAGCATTTTATGACTGGATGCCCTTCTTGGTGTCTACCATTGACCCTTGGGTGGACTCTAACCTCCGACCCTTAGGTCAGAGCGCTCTTACCCGCTGAGCCACGGCTGCTGCAACCAGCTAAGTGACAGGAGAGCACTATCCCTCCCGGCAAGTCAACTTCTCCGGGCGCTGCGCGAACTCAACTATTCGGTCTTGAGTCAGTCGCTCTACCACTAAGCCACCATGCCCCAGATATTTGCGTTTATCCGTATATATTTACTTCAGATGCAGAATGGAGTCTGGATGGCTTTGACTTGTAATGTTTGTGTAAAGAAACGTCCTTTACCCTTCCATGTAATTACTTGTTGGAACTAAATATCATATGCAACTCTTGATATGGCTGTGTCCACAGTAAATATGATCATCCTTTCGGTATACGCTCCCTCTATGCAGTCACCATCACGTCAACTACTTTATGGCACCTATAAGAAAAGGCTATTTAAAATAATTGTGCATAAAAAGTAAATAAATTTGATGTCTATACACATGGGTGCATATAATAACAATACCTGTCATAATCTGTTGCTTGGACTCCATGCCGGTATGGGTTTGAATGACTGTCCGGCAACCTCAACACCCTCTCATCACTTCAGAATTATATTTTTCTCCGACAAAAATCAGTTAGTTACAAACTGATGGACAAGGCAATAGTGTGTTGTGCTGGAAACTTCTGGCTCTGCACTAATGTTTGATCTGTCACAGTAGGCCTATGTGTCTCATGAGCCAGACCTTAATATCACCACCTATCTAAGGTTTCTAATCTGATGTCACTATACAAGGTGTAATGCGGCATTATCTACCAAATATTAACTCTTTTATTATCATGCCCTAAATGAAAGAAAATAAAAAAATAATGTGACCACCACTTCGCATTTCATTCTCCCTCCCCTACCTACTTATGCTTCCCTCCCTCATTCCACCCCTGCATCATCACTCATCCCCCCCACCCACCTTCCCATTTCTCTCTGGCCTCTCACTCTCAGTCCCTCTTAAACCACTGTGACTTTGTCAACGGGGTTTTGTAATTTATTAATGCGTGTGATCCAAAATTTAATGGAAGTTCAACGACTAATAAATTTATGGCAAGTAGATCGCCATTTTATTCCAGCTGACTGCAGATTCTCAAAAGTTGAGAATTAACGCTGTCTCTCTCGACAGCACACAGCGGAGATTAATTACTCACAAATGCTGTACAGTCGGTACTGCAGGCCCCTGAGAGTTTTTTACCCCCTGACAATCAATATTTAATATTAATAACAGGTTCTTGCTGAAGCTTAACCCCTAGCTAGCACAACGGATTTCAGAATTATTATGAAAGAACTGCTTTAAGTACAGTTATGAAAAATAAGTAAGTTGTGCGAGCTAAGATAAGCAGACTAAAGAAGCTCGTGGTGAAATAAAACACGAACAACAATTAAGCTCAAAGGAAAGAACTGTAAATTTATTGATTACAATAAATAAATTTACGTTACATAGAGCAAAATGAATTCAAATATTAAACGGAATGCACTCACTCACTCTTTCACAAAACTAGCTAAAAGAATTATGTTAAAACTAAGAAAAAAAAATAAAGAAATACTGGTCAATGTAGCTTATCACCAAGGAAGGGTGGGAGCCTGGAGAACTGTAGTCTAGTGGAGTCTGGGTGCTAGAAGACCTCTCTCACTCTCACTACTGGAGCATGGAACCACACTCCGTCGCGACAGACAAAAGTCTCCTTCAAATACGATGCATGTGGTAAGGATGCACAGGCCAGCCGGAAGAAGGCGTGGCCAACGGTTGAGGCAAGCAGGGGCGAACAATATAGAAACAATAATATCGCTCCGTAGAGCACTTAATGACGTGCATTAGAACGGTCACTTTTGAAACAGTGACGAATGTTTTGAAAAAAGTATACCATCGAAATGAAGAGAGAAACGGTTAACTGAACGATACACAGTGAGTTTTCCAATAACGGTTCGTGGTTTCTCACAACAGGAAAATGTCGCGAATTTGATTCAT
Source organism: Coenobita brevimanus (assembly GCF_032717465.1). Taxonomy (NCBI): domain Eukaryota; kingdom Metazoa; phylum Arthropoda; class Malacostraca; order Decapoda; family Coenobitidae; genus Coenobita; species Coenobita brevimanus. The sequence continues at coordinate 45,058,857 of NC_137018.1, forward strand.
GACAGACATGCCGCGCACAAAGGAGCCAGCCTGAGTCATGGGGTACCGGAGGATACGTGATTATTTAAGACCACGACTGTACAGTACTGTATGTTTAAAATGTTGATTTCTTGTCTGTTATTCTACATTCCTTTTCTGTACTCGTGGAATTAGGGTAATTCAGAATAATTGGAAAAATACAGTACCACCAATAAAATATAATAATTTCATGTCACTGGTAGGTGGTTGTGACCATAATCCACTCACTTGATGTAGTGCTTCTTCCTTCACCATTATAACTTTTTCTGCGTCTGCCTTCCGCTCTTCTATTTCTCCCATCTCTCCTATCACTTTTATTACTCTTCTTTCCTTTTCAGATTGCTATACATTGAGTAACAGGCCAATGGTTTCCAGTATGCCAGGAAACCATTTACAGTGTTGGGTGGTAACCATATAACCAACCCATACATGTTCCCTACGTATCAACAAGTGGGTTGGTGGAGGGCTAGTGCCCCTCCCTGTAAAACAGCTAACTCGAAGACAAATGGCCACTCATTATGGGATTATGGTGTCTGGCTATAGATAGGCTAGACAGACACTGTGATGCAAGAAAGAAGGTGAATGCATCAGCTTTTGTCATCATTCCTGATGCCGTGCTCTCTCTTGGGAACCTCCTATGCCCTATCCCCCATCCCCACAACAAGGGATGGCCATGACAGAATCTCCTTTAGATTCTGTAGTCCCTGCTTTTCCTGGGACTCGTTTTTCTCTTCCTTCTCTCACCAACAGACTACTAAATTTCCCCACAGTAAGATGACCACTTTTCTCTTCTAGACTGCTGCACCATGAGTACAGCCAGGACTTAATCAAGGTGGTGGAAGCTGCAGAACCTCTGGGTACCAAGGTCCTCAACTGCTCTGACCCAAATTTTTTCCCGGAAATCATGGTCAGTAGTTGCAACCAAATAGTAACCGTATGGAAGTCCATCATCTGTATTTCTATTGCTATATGTATTGCCAATGTAGATTCTCAGTTTGACAAATGTATTATGGTACAGGGGTATCAGTAAAGCCCTTACCTCCTTCACTACAATGGGTCTTACATGGCCAAAGTCATCTGGCAGTAGCAAGAATAAAAGAAAATGGACATTATCTTACTGAAGGGGATTAGGAGTAAAATAAAATTGAAATCATCGTACTGAAAGGGTTTAAGAAGGCAGTAGTAATTGCAACTTGTTATTGTGTCTTGAGGCTCATATGGACAAAGTTGTGATTTTTATATTCATTATGCCACTAAGGGATGAGTGAGGCTGGCCACTCTCATCTTAAATGTCAGGACCAACTTGCCATGCCCTGGGCTTCTATGGTCCTCATGGGACAACACTGGATTAGATGATGAATGAATGAATGAATGATCATTTGATCTGATTTGATTTCATTCTAAAGTTATATAATGGACATCTCACAGTGCCTTTGCTTTCAGAACTCATCCATTTACATCATCTACATCAAGATGGAGAATTATGCTGATGATTTTACTTTCCACCACTTTATGAAGGTCAGTTGTCACGTAGGGTTAATTGTTCAGTACAGTACTAGTGTTGTATAGTATCTCTGAAGGTGTTAATGGTAATGCAGTACTGAAAGATTATATACTGTATATATATATATATATATATATATATATATATATATATATATATATATATTGAATATATAAATAACAGTGGTTATACTACAGTAATATACTTGTATTGTTCTACAGTGTTTTGGGTTGGATTTACCATCAGCAGTGGGTTACTTTGAAGGTGTATTTCAGCTGACTCTCCGTAATATACGTATCCTCCTTATGGGCATCCCGTATTCTCCATTCTCGTGAGTAATCATAACTCCCAGACTGATCAGCCACCAAAGTTTCTTAACAGAAATAACTGAAATATCATAATAGTGAATCATTCCATTTTAAGTGTATGGACTTGAGGTTTGGCTACCATAGTAGCCAGAACTGGTTTACAGTAGAGGTAGTTTATTACTCTAGAAAATCAAATAATTTACTTTATTATCATTATTAATTTCTGAATACTGCACAGCAAAATATTAAACACATGGTTCACTGGTCAAAAGTTTTGGAATTATTTCTTTAACTCTCTGAAACCTGGTTTTGTTATATGACTAGTAGCTAGTTAATATCTTCCTGTACCAATGATGCTGCATACCTATCATCATATCAATTTCCTTCATGTATTTTACCCATCTATCTACATTACAGGCCATCAATGAAGAATACAGAGGCCCTGCTGGTTGCTGACATTCCAGATATGTATATCCGTGGCCAGACCAACTACCAGAGGTTTAAGCATAGGCATTTCAACTTCAACACAGTCCTTGTCAAGCAAAAGATGCTGTAATCATAAGCTTTACTAATGGACACATCTGTTTTACCCCTACCATCCCCAAACAATTACTTCCAGTTTAAGAAGTGCCTCATAGTGAGAAGGTTAGAAAGAGCTTCTTTACAAATATGCAAACATTTCTGCATTATTTCCACAACCCCAGACTGTATTTTCACATCTTAGGAAGGATATCCTATAAATAAAGAGTGAAGAGAACTCTGAATAACACAGAGGCAAACCCCGATTTACGATACCCCTAGATGCAATACCCTGGAATTGTGATGGGGGTAGAAAAACCACCCTACCCCACCTGTCGTAGGCCTACCCCTGGTTTTGCAATGAGTTTGGGTATTTTTAAAAACTGATTTTGATGATATTTTAGACATAAATTTTGTGTTTAGGTTGATTCATAAACTGTTTTTAGACTTAGATTAATGTGTTTTAGTCATAGGTGGAGTGAACACTGTCGTCTGGGGTAGATTCTTGCCCATCGGACGAGGTACTAAACAGTGTGGACAACTAGGTGACTCAAAGAATATTTCGTGTCTGACCACTGAACTGTCATCTAACTTATCATGGAATACATAATAATAATTTTAAATAAATATTAACAATTATGAAAACCTTAGATGTACTGTAAATATTTCATGCATTGATGAAAACTGTGACATCAATAAATCATGTGTTTACATTCTGGCTGTTCAAGGAAAAACACTCTGAAAATACAAAAGGAATTCTGAATAAATTTTGGAAAATAAGAGAAGAAAATAAAGGAGCTCAGCAACCAGACAAGTAACTAAAACGACATAAAGAGGGGCCTTTGAAAAGACTGTCCCAATCGCATCATCGATCGCATTCCCCGTCAAGAGATTTCCCCATCAAAACATCAACGATTCTCCATCACAACAATGGACGTTCAGTATGGTGTTTATAATACCATACTGGACGGCAAATTGTCGGACATCCAGAGAGAGAGAATTGCAGATTTCACAATGATATTCCACTGTTGTGCCTTGAGCTGTAAGACATGGCAGAAAAGTGGAAGTGGAGTAAACTTCTCCCGGTTTCCAGCCAATGAGGAAAGGCAACAGCAGTGGATAGCTGCCATGAAGAGGGAGAACTGGCAGCCAATGGCCTACACTCGGCTCTGTAGCAGGTACTGTATTTCTTATCAGGTGAGCCACCCCCTACCCCCTCCAACCCCACCCCCATCCCCCCCACTGCCACCCAACCACCTTACACACACACACACACACACACCACCTACACACCTCTATCACCCTCCCACTGCCACCCCAACTCCCCTGCTGCCACCCCGACCCCCCCACCTCCACCCCCACCCCACCACTGTCCCCCACCATCCCGCACTCCCACCCCCCAACCCCCCACTTTTGAACCCTCCATCCCCCCACACCCCATTCCCCCAACTCTCATCCACAAGCCCCCCACAATACCCCCCACCACCACCCAACGCCCTTCCCCTCCACCCCCTACCCATCCCACCCCTTACCACCATCCCCAACCCTCCCTCACACCCCACTCCCACACCCTCACTCCCCAAACCAACCCTAATCCCACCCCCCAGCCCCCACTGCCATTCAAACCCCCCCACCCTCCCTCCACCTCCTTCCCCCACTTCCACGTCCCCACCCTCCACTCATTCATCAACTACTCGATTCCCAGTCAGTGTATACAATCCCTCCCCCCTTGACCCCACGTCAATAATTTACTGAATACCAAGACGATTTACAAGTTCTGTATGTCAATTCCAGCGAGATATATTACACATAGTTACCTTAAGGGATGCCCCGGTGAACTTTCACGGGGTGTTCACCAAATGGTGATAGAGATCGTCATATCTGAGATCTGGTTTCGGTCTCCCGTACTTGAAACGAGTAATTTTCTCCCTAGATATGGTGTGAGCATCCAGCCTCAAACACTTTATCTTGTTCCTGTACAGATCTTGGTGGTGTTGATCCAGATTTCTGTATGTATTAAACAGTTCAACCTCTGACAGCCCTGTCTGAACAGCCATTACTGTGAGGAGTTTGCCGTCCAATATGGAGTCGTAAACAAAACCACGTAATTTCTGTGACATCACTGGAAAAGGTCTGTTTGCACCTTGGATGATTCTGCGTCATTCATACATTATTATTATTGAAACGGATGTTTATTTAATTGTCCCGGGACCGTTTGATGGTGGGATTTTATACACTGCTGCTGCTTCTTCTCTGCTGAGTTTGAATACGAGTCGCAGGTCGCATTCTTTAGTGACCTTGACTGGGTACAAGTGAGACGGGCACTGGTTTCAGGCTTAGGTTAGCTTCTTTTACAGCTGTTAGGCCATTTAGATTGGCTTTAAACTTTTTTTTTTTTTAATCTCATTTGGGTCTTTGCAATCAGATTCCATTCCTGATGTCAGCCAGTGGTCTTTGCATGGGCTTGGATGCTAGACTTTACACTCAGCAGTACCACACAAAACCGTGGCAGAACACTTTCATTATCTCATCTAACAAATAATTTAATTGAATACAGTCAGGTCTCGTTATAAGATTGTTCGCATGCAATAAATCACTATAATGCTGAACAAAAAGTGCGACCCGTTTTCAAACTAGTGTTGGCAAAATGATCGTGAATTCACTAGAACGATGGCTCTGTCAGCTGATTGAGTCAAGATGGTCGCCCATTGTCTCTATGCGTTGTGATCTGCCTTTCATCCCATTTTGTGCGTGAAAGGTTATTGAAACAACACTGGTGTTGCCAAGTAACAGTGCAAGTGCATAATAAACAGTGCACTGTGCAACTTTAGGTGGTGGTAGCACTTTTGTGTCAAATACAGTCCATCCGTCCATCCAATCCTACGTTGCCCAATGAGAAGCGTAGGAGCCCGGAACTAGGCAAGTTGGTCCTGACATTAAAGATGAGGGTGATCAGCCTTACTCATTCCTGAGTGGCATTATGTGAGCAATAAACTCCAACCACCCCTTGGATATAAACCTACACAGGCTCAATTCGATTGGAGCACCTTAATTACTGACTAAACCACCAGGTGCGATAATTTGGTTATACGGTTACCACTCAGCGCCGTAAATGGTTTCTTGGTGTACAGGAAACCATTTGGCTTGTCGCTCAGTGTAGAGTTACCCATAGGCAGAAGGCAAAGGAAAGAATGAAGGAAAAAAAAGACAGAAGAGGGAATGTAGAGTCACCTGTAGGCATAAGGAAGAGGAAAGAATGAAGAAAAGAAAGACAAAAGAGGATAGAAGGAAAGAAGGTGCCTTGCCAAATATTCCTGAATCAGCTGAGAAGAATGGGCAGGGGCATTGTCATGGTGCTGCTTCCAACTTGCCACTTTCCAAAGGTCTGGTCTCTTCTGAACTGCGTCACGAAGACAATGGATAACATCGAGGCACAGTAATAATTTTTGTTGACAGTCTGGCTTTCTGGTGCATATTTGTGATGCACAACACCACAGTAGTTGAAAAAACTGTCAACATGCATTTCACCTTCCTGTGGACCTGTCATGCTTTTTTTGGTCGAGGCGATCCTGCATGCTTCCAATGGGACAACTGTGCTCTGGTTACTGGGTTGTACCCATACACCCAAGTCTCATCTCCAGTGATAACAGTATAGAAAGTCTGGATCACGATTTACACACTCCAACATGTCTTGAGCAACGTTCATCCGCAGAGCTTTTTGTTCATGTGAAAGGAGCTTCAGAATGAACACGGCAGCAACTCTTCGCATGTCCAAGTTATCCATTAAAATTTTGTGTGTTGATCCATCGCTGATTCCAATTTCATTATCAATTTCTCAGACAGTCAGCCGACGGTTTCCCATAAACAAATTGCAAACTTTCTTCATATTTTCAGCACTCCTGCAAGTTGAAGGCCTCCCAGGATGCGGATTACTTTCGATTGATATTCGGCCATTTTTTTAAGCGATTGTACCACTTTAAGGAATTGCTGAACATAGAGGATGGAAGTAATGTGAGTATAAGTGGTTGGGGAATGGCTGGGAGTAGGAGGGAGGTGAGAAGACAGGAAGAAATCAGTAGGATAGAAGCTGTGAAAGCAAGGAAGAAAGTCAAATTGAGGAAAGACCCAGGTATTGATGGAGTGTGTGGTGAAATGCTGAAGCATAGTAGTAGAATGGATGTGGAACACGTGCAGATTGGCCTGGGAGGAAGGTAGAGTCACGGAGGATTGGATGTCAGGTATAATTATTCTCTTGTACAAAGGAAAAGGGGAAAAAGAAGAGTGTGGTAATCATAGTGGCATTTGTCTTCTTAGTGTAATAGGAAAAGTGTATGGTAGGATACTTATTGACAGAGTTAGGGAAAGAACAGAGGACTTAGTTGGAGAAGAACAGGGAGGCTTTAGGCAGGGAAGAGGTTGTGTAGATCAGATATTCATTCTTAGATCTTTAGTGGAAAAGTTTTTAGAGAAGAGAAAGAAGTTATATGGGGCTTTCATGGATTTGGAGAAAGCATATGACAGAGTGGATAGACAAGGATTGTGGAAAGTATTAATATATGGAGTAGATGGGAAGTTGTTGAATGCTGTGAAGAGTATGTATGATGGTGCTAAGGGTGCAGTGCGTGTGGATGGTGAACTGAGTGAATTTTTCTCTTTGAAGGTTGGGTTGAAACAGGGATGTGTCATGTCTGAATGGCTGTTCAATCTGTACATGGATGGGGTAATAAAAGAGGTACAAGGTAGGGTAGTGGATGTTGGAGTGGCCCTGGTGAGAGAGAGTAGTGTTTGGAAACTCCCTGTACTGTTGTTTGTAGATGATACTGTGTTGTTGAATGAAGACGAAGGGGAGCTGCAAGGCTTGGTGAATGAGTTTGGGATAGTGTGTAAGAAACGGAATCTAAAGGTGAATGTAGGGAAGAGTAAAGTGATGGTCTTTGAGAGAGGTGAAGTCAGTGCATGTACACTGAGGTTGGATGGTGAGGTCTGTAAGATCTGTAAGAAGGGTATTTGTAGAGTGTAGAGGCCTAAAGCCATGTTGTGACTGGGCTAGGGGAATGTGAGGTGTGACTAGTTGTAGTACCAGTCGTTAATCTATGTTTGGCACATAAGAGGCATTTAGTCAATCAAATAATACCATCAAGAGAAGCTTGCTGATCATCTACCCTTAAATGTGATGGACTTAAGTTGCCTAGTCTCAGGTCCCTACATCTCGGTGGGGGTAATAAGGGTCTCTGCATTGAATCTGAGTTTACTAAGATGTAGCATCTTAAGAACTCAAAAATCATCTAATCAAAATTTAAGATTAAAATTTTCAGTCAAGTATGTATGCTACATCAAATGCTCATAACCAACACTGAAGAAAAACAGAGAATCACCGCATGAGAAAAAAATTTCCAATAATATGAGCACAACAGTATACTGCTGTTCCTTCCCACAAAACCACAAAATCATAGGCAAATTTGTAGGAAAATAGACTACCCTGAGTTGGCAACCAAGTGAACATGTGAGTGAATAAGCTACTGAGCAGTATGAGCAGCTAACTTCTGCTGCAGGATCTCATTTTTGGTGATCTCCTGTCCGAGGGCATGGACAGTGCGTGCATACTGCCGATGAAGCTCTTGCAGTCTTGCCAGCTCTTCACTCAAGCTGCTTCGATGTTGTCGCTCTTCACTGTACCGACGCTCAAGCTGTAGAAATGCTACCATTAGTGGAGCCTCACTATAGTCTTGAATCATCTTCACTGATTATCCTAACAATGCTTTTACTTTACACTAGATAATATATGTGTACAGCATCTACTATACAGAGGGTCCTCAACTTACGACAGGGTTATGTTCCGATGGATCCTTCTTTAAGTTGATTTGGTTTTAAGTCGAAAATATATAAAAAATACAGTACGGTAATGTCAAAAGGCAGACATACAGTACACATTATTAAGGCACAAATATATCCAAACACTTTTAAAGTTCATCATCATCATCCGCACCTCCATTCCCATCCTAGGGCAGGGTGAGGGGTAGCAACCTTCAAACAGACAGTTTGCCTAGTTCAATGGGCCACGCTTCCAATCACTTATTATTCAAGCCCTCGAAATCCAGGCTCCATCTGATAGGCCAATAAACTTTCACCACGTTCTGTAGCTTCACATATATGTATCTGATAGAGCCAATTCGAATGCTGTCACGTTAAAACGGGGTGCCAAATCTGTCGTCATGCATAAAATTCATCCAGCCAGCTCGATCTCTTGTCAGTCCCTTAGCCTCACCAACTGCCATTCCTCTTCCTCACACACTAATCCACCATATCCCTCCACCTTCTTCTTGGCCTAACTCACCTCCTCCCTCCTTCATATTCGCTCAGATATAACTTTTTCACCACTCTATTGTCATCCATTCTCTCCACACGTCCATACCATCTCAGTACTCTCTCTTCAGTTCTGGTGTCCACAGATTTCCTCACTCCCATCTTTCATGAATTACATTATTCTGTATCCTATCCATTCTCTACTCCACATACATTCCTCAGCACTGCTCTTACTCTTGACTTTTCATTTTCATGCCACACTGTAGTCTCACACCCATATGTTAAAGTTGGCACTAACACTCCTTCATGTAAGTCACGTCCAGCTGCAACACTCAAGACCCTCTTTCTTATCAAGGCTTCCATAGCACCAGCTACTTTCCTTCCTTGTGTCACTCTACTTTCCACTTCTTTTGCACATTTTCCTCCCTTTTCTAGTTGGCAGGTGGGGGTGCCCATCATCCACTCACTCAGTGTTGTGTTGCCTAATGGTCTCTACACTGTTTGACAAGCCAAATGGTTTCCTGTACCCAGGAAACCATTTACAGTACTATGCTGGGTGGTAACCATGTAACTGGGAGTTTTGGCCAGGTTAAATGTCCCACAGATTCCCCTATCTAAAATCACTAAATCGTGGCAGACTTTTAAAGTTAATGATATAAATAAATACTAGACATAACTGTTACTCAAAATATAGAAAATATTTCATAAACCGTTGAACAGTAAAACACACACACACACACACACACACACACACACACACACACACACACAAATGTCTCAGCTGCCATCACATCGACACTAACAGCCTCACCACTCACCCTGACATTAGGAAGGGAAGAACAGTTTTTAAACTGCATAAACCAGCCATGGCTAGCATTAAACTGGACATCACAAACAGGGCCCACATGTTTCTTTTGGACTGCAAAAAGAAAGCAGGCTGTGGGCTTGGGTTCGAGATGAAATGAGTGCATCCTTGGTTGCAAACTATCATACAATGTGATGTTCATACAGTATTTTTGCAGTAAAGAGAAACTGTAAACAATAACATTTAACAATAAACAGTACATTCATATATCAAGAACAGTTTTTATTATAGCTGTAAAGTATTATAAATTTGATATTCATGACCATTATTCATATCGCTGGCAGCGTTTGTTATGTATGCAAGCCTCAGAACTGCTGCCTCAGCCTGCTTGGCTTGCCACTTGGGACTACGAACACCATCAGTTACAACTCAAAAGTACTTGTGAAGGCTCAATGGGGCCTTCATTGCAAGTGTGAAATGGTCATAAGTCAGATGGTCGTGATTCATCGACTAACTTTGTATACAGTGGAATTAAATAAGCTTATCAACAAAAGACAGAGATGAAAAAAGAGAGAAACATGGATCAGATCAAAGAAACCATCAAAAAAGGAAAAAGTCTGAAACAGGTCTGAAGTAAAATGGCACTTGGAAAGCAACAAACTGAAAGATAAAAACAGTGAAGTCATTAAATGCAGAGATAAGATGCTGAAAAGAGTTGAAGAATTTTACAAGGAACTGTATGTATCAAAGACCGTAGTACCAATAGCTAACTTTTCAGCTGACACAAATGAAATACCTGAGGTAACACCAGACGAAGTAAATATTTCTCTTAAAAATATGAGAAGAGGGAAAGCTCCGGAAGAAGATGGAATAGTAGCAGATTTACTGCTGGATGCTGGAGTAAAGTACAAAATAGGCTTGCTCACTTATTTACTCAATGTATAAAAAAGAAAAGTCCCAAAACATGGTATAATGCATGTTATTTTACTTTACAAAAACAGTGACTCAAAAGATCTTAGTAACTATCAACCCATTAGCTTACTATCAGTCATATACAAACTCTTCACTAAAGTCCTTACAAACAGAATAACTACAAATTTGGAGGAAAATCAACCTCGTGAACAGGCAGGATTCCAAAGCAGGTATTCGACTACTGATCATCTACACACAATGAATCAGCTAACTGAGAAAACTACAGAATATAATAAACCACTGTGCTTAGGTTTCGTTGATTACAAAAATGCTTTCGACTCAGTGTTGCACATAGCAATTATAAATTCATTGCGAGAACAAGGAGTGAATGAGAACATTGTAAAATGGTTCGAAAACATATATAAAGAGGGAATTGCTACAGTTAAATTACATAAGGACTCAGAGAAATTTAAGACTGAGAAGGGTGTGAGTCAGGGAGATACAGTTTCACCAAAGTTATTTACAGCATGCCTAGAGAATATTTTCAGAAAGCTAGACTAGGAAAACAAAGGAGTGAACATAGATGGAGAAAAGCTAAACCATTTAAGATTTGCAGATGACATTGTCCTAATCTCAGAAACTGCAGAGACATTGCAAGTAATGTTAAATGACCTGAACAGAGAAAGTCTCAAAGTAGGGCTAAAGATGAACCGGAGTAAAACTAATGTTTAATCCACAAACACCAAAGAGCATCATCAGAATAAGCAAAGAAATTCTTTAAGATGTCAAGGAGTACAATTACTTGGGACAAATACTAATATTAATGAAAGATAATGATGGCAAAACAAAAAGACGCATTACAATTGGATGGAAAGCTTTCGGTAAACACAGAGACATTATGAAAAGGAGCTTGCCAGTTTGTATGAAACGAAAAGTATATAACGAACGTATAATTCCAGCTATGACATGGTTGTGAGACTTGGACACTGACAAAATCAATGGAAAATAAATTCATTCATTCTGACAGAGCAATGGAAAGGTCAATGCTGGGAATATCTTTAAGAGACTGGAAAAGATCAACATGGGTGAGAGAGCAGACTAAAAGTCAAAGATATAAAAGTTATAAAAGAACAGAAATGCAGGTGGGCAGGCCATGTAGCAAGAATAAGGGATAATCGATGAAGCAAAAAGTTGACTGACTGGACACCAAGAAATCGTAAGCGTAGCAGAAAAAGGCCAGATAGGAGGTCGAGAGATGAGATAAAGAAATTTGCAGGGAAAACGTGGGAAAGATTGGCTCAGTCAAGGAATTCATGGAGAAGGCTGGGGGAGGCCTTTGTTCAGCAGTGGACTTGTAAAGGCTGATGATGATGATGATGATGATGATGATGATGATGATGATGATGATGATGATGATATACAGTAGATGCTTGATTTAACAGACACCAATTTAGTGGAAGAATTTTTTTCCCATTGTTTTTCTCTCCCATTTAAGGGAAAATATCAGTAAAACTGAGTATAATTCTGTAAAGGAAATTCCATTCTGAAAACTAACGAATTTCCAGAAAAATCTCCGTAAATTGAGTGCGTCATCGAACCCAAAAAGGACTGGTCCCCTGGCCAGTGGTGTGCAAGGATGCTATACGTCCCCACTAACCCGCCTGGGTAGTGGCAATGGCAGGGACTCAGTGATGTTGCGCAGCCCATACAGTACAGTATTCACGTGACCACCCTACTATTAGCAATAACTCTGCGTGTGTGTGGCTTTGCCTTGGTATTGTGGCCTTATTTGTGTTTTTTTCAGTGAACTAAAACTTTTGTGCACCATGCCTAAGGTTCAGGAGAAGAAGGAGAGGGTGGGGCTTTCTCTTGCCCAGAAACTGGAAATAATTGAGAAGATGGAATGCAGAATCAGCCCAGGGACAGTGATGAAGGAGTATGGGGTAAAGAAAACCCAAGTGTATGGCCTACTCAAACTCAGGGACAAAATCAAGAATTTGAAATTGAAACCAGTGGTGGGTGTTGGTGGTAGTGAAAAATCTAAAATATTTGGGGGGGGGGGAGTATAGCTACCTGTATCAGACAAGTGCAGAACCCCTACTTTTGGAGGTAACCTTACTGTATTTTACTATCCCTTTTTACTATACAACAGTACTGTATTTGGTACACTACTATCCCTGTATTGGATACACTACTATCCTCACCTTACTCTTTATATGTGCTTATTTTATTTCTAAGTAAGTACTGTGTATCACTGTTAACATGTACACAATAATGCATTTAAGTGTCGGTATTTAACTATGGGTTCTTACTGCTGTGTGTAGCATTGAGGGTTAGCACAGTCTGCTAGGTCTGGGTATGCATTGTCAGGAACTCGGCCTGACCACTGACTTCAAGGACTGAATGGAAAGTTCCTTAAATACCAGAAAAATTTGCTTTACATATCACCTTGGTTATGGAACTTGACAGTGGAAAATTCAAGAAAACAGAATAGGGGTTGGCTGAATTAGTTCAATACACTGAGCATCTACTGTACATATGTATACAGTAAACATATATATATATATATATGTATATATATATATATGAGGAGCTCTGTAAAGCAACGACGTATCGACCAGTCTACTCGAAATCCTGTTTTTTGCTGCCATATGGTCCTCAACCACTCTAGTTTTCTCCAATGGCTCATATGCCGCTACCCCGCTCGAAACATTATGTATACATACATACTTACAAGCATCCATACATACATACAAACACACCTAATCCATTTTTGGGTTACTTCAACATGTTATTTTAATTACACAATGGATTTTGGGGTTATTGTAACATTTTGTATACATACCAGTACAAGCATACATGCATACACACATACATACATACATACAAACATACATACATACTTACAAACACACATAATTAGGCATTTTGGGGGATAATCAACATTTGATGTTTGTATACGTAAAAATAATATACATACATACATGCATACATTCATACATACATACATACAAACACACATTTTATGCATTTTGGTGTTATTTAAATATGTTATGTTTGTATTTCTTTTATTTCAAGGTATTATGATATTAATGTGGTGATGCTACAAGGTATACTCCATAGCTTTCTGTGGTTAAAAAAAAAAAAAAAAAATGAAAATATAAATTCATAAATTTTCATTTATATTGTAAAGGGATGTCTGGGCTCTATTCAGAAAAAAAATCTTGTAATATGGACATGCAGGCATTGAGTTATTGAAGGGCGTAGTTTGGAAAACTTTAAATTGCGTTTTCCTCTTTTTTTTTTTTTAAGTGGCACTTACATCAGTGTTTTAGGGAGGTCCTCATATATATATATATATATATATATATATATATATATATATATATATATATATATATATATATATTCATTCATTTATTCATCTAATCCTGTGTTGCCTCATGAGAAGCATAGGAGCCCGGGGCTAGGTAAGTTGGCCATGACATTTAAGATGAGAGTGACCAACCTCACTCACCCCTGAATGGCATCACATGAGCAATAAACCCCAATCACCCCCTGAATATAAACTGCACAGTAACAATCCGATTGGAGCACCTTAATTATCCATTACACCACCAGGAGCCCTAATTTGTTTATATGGTTACCACCTAGCATAGTAAATGGTTTCCTGGTGTATACAAAACCATTTGGCTTGTCACTCAGTGTAGAGCCACCCGTTGACAGAAGGATGAGTAAGGAATGAAGGAATGAAAGACAGAAGAGGAAGGAAGGAGGAGAGGAAAGGGCAGTCACCCAAGAGCAGCATTACATCGAGTGAGTGGATGGTGAGTGCCCCCACCTACCACTATATCCCATTGGATCCCAGAGTTGCTGGGCGAGGCATTGCACTGGGAGGGTACTAAGCGTACCGTCCTCCGCCTGTCAGATCATAGTCGCGAAGCTCATAGGTCCCTACCCGGGGGTTCCCCACTTTATTAAGATTTGAAAATTCCCAGTTCTGTCCAATGCTGAGGACACTGGGTTCCAATGGGATATATATAGTGTGGAAGGTGGGGGGTGCTCACCATCCACTCACTTGATGTAGTGCTGCTCTCGGGTGTCTGCCCTTTCCTCTCCTCCATCCATCATTCCATCCATCCTCTTCTGTCTTTCCTTCATTTTTTCCTCTTTCTTCTGCCTGCAGGTGACTTTATACTCCCTCTTGTGTCTTTCTTTCCTTCATTCTTTCCTCTTCCTTCTGCCTGTGGGTGACTCTACACTGAGTGATAAGCCAAATGGTTTCTTGTACACCTGGAAACCATTTACTAAGCTGGGTGGTAACCATACATACATACATACAAACACACATTTTATGCATTTTGGTGTTATTTAAATATGTTATGTTTGTATTTCTCTTATTTCAAGGTATTATGATAATTAATATAACCAAATTTTGGCACTTGGTGGTTTAGTGGGTAATAACAGTGCTCCAATCGGATTGAGCCAGTGAAGGTTTATATCCAAGGGGTGGTTGGGGTTTATTGCTCATGTAATGCCACTCAGGGATGAGTGAGGCTGGTCATTCATATCTTAAATCCCAGGACCAACTTGCCTAGCTCCTCATGGGACAGCATGGGATTGGATGATAGATGGATGGATGATATATATATATATATATATATCATCATCCAAACCTCCTTCCCCACCCTAGGGCAAGGTAAGGAGTAGCAATGTCCAGACAGCCCAAATCTGCCCAATCCAATGGGCCATTCACTCATCATTCAAGCCCCCAGAATCCTGGCCCTATCGGATATGCCAAAAACATTCACTACGTTTTGTAGCTTCACATAAATGTATCTGATAGAGTCAGTCTGGACGCTGCCATGTTAAAAAGGGGTGCCAAATCCCTGATCATGCACTTCTCCTCACAACATTCATCCAGCCAGCTCGATCTTGTCAGTTCCCTAGTCTCACCGACTTCCAAACCTCTCTTCCTCACACACTCATCCACCATATCTCTCCACATTCTCCCTGGCCTACCTTGCCTCCTCCCTCCTTCAAATTCGTTCAGATATACCTTTTTCACAACTCTGTTGTTATCCATTCTTTCCACATGACCATACCATCTCAGTACACTCTCTTCGATTCTGGTGTCCACAAATTTCCTCACTCCACATCTTTCACAAATCACATTATTTCGTATCCTATCCACCCTCTGTACTCCACATACATTCCTCAGCAGTCCCATCCCCACTGCTCTTACTCTTTACTTTTCATTTTCATGCCATACCATAGTCTCACACCCATATGTTAAAGTTGGCACTAACACTCCTTCATGAAGCCTTGTGCAGCTGCAACATTCAAGCCTGTTTCTTATCAAGGCATCCATTGCACCAGCTACCTTTCTTCTTTGTGTCACTCTACTTTCAACTTTTTTTCCATATTTCCATCTCATTTCTATCATTGTACCCAAGTATTTGAACTCTCTCACCAATTCCAGTCTCTCCATTCACTGTAACATCGAACTGGGAGTCACCTCTCTAAATAACCATCACTCTACTCTTTTCTACATTTACTCTTAGGGCATGACGCTCACAGACATCAGCAAAACTCTGCCGTAGCCTACCAAGTTCCTGTCCGGTATTTGCAAGCAGTACTGCATCATCAGCATACAATAAATTTCAGATATTCCATCCATCACCATTCATTACCAACGCCATCCCTCTCTCCATTACTCGTGTTTTTACTTCTCTCATCACCCCATCCATGTATGTATTGAACAACCATGGGGACACCACACAACCTCGTCGCACGCCCACACCAATCGTGAACCATTCACTTAGACGCCCATTAACCCTTGCACATGCTTCACTACCATCATAAAAACTCTTGACGGCACCTAGCAGCATACTATCTACACCATGCATGCGCAAAACTTTACACAGTCCCTCTCTGTCCTCTTTGTCGTATGCCTTTTCCAGATCCACGAATGCCATAAACACCTTATGGTCCTTCTCACAAGCCTTCTCTGTTATCTGTCTCACTGCAAATATTTCATCCACATATTCTCTGCCACTCCTAAAGCCACCCTGTTCATCACTCACTAGGACTTCCAATATCTCTCTTACTTTCTCTATAATAATTCTTCCATATACCTACCATATATATCTATATATATAGATAGATAGATAGATAGATAGAAATACTGAATATTCAGTATGACAAATTATCTAGTAGAAAACTGCTTCATTACTTGAGGAAATATTTTTTCAAACAGTGCATAGGAATACCCATGGGAACATCCCCAGCCCCGTTCATGGCTAATTTATACTTATACTGTTATGAATTCAAATGGATGGAACGAATGTCAAAAGTTCAATATTCAGTAGCGATAAAATTTAACAAAACTAAAGGATTCATTGACGATTTAATATCCTTAAACTATAATGGAGAAATGAATGAAAGGATAAAAGTAATATATCCTGAAGCATTAGTATTAAATAAAGAAAACACCGACAACTGCCTGGCAAGCTTTTTGGAAATTAATATCAAAACAGATAACAAAATCATATCAACAAAACTATATGATAAAAGAGATTATAATTTTGAAACTGTATCATATCCAAATTTATCGGCAAACATACCTAGAGTTCCAGCATACGGTGTATACGTCTCAATTGCTACGGGTCGCAGAGGCAAGTACAAGTTTGGAAAACTTTATTATAAGAATCCAACAGATCACAAAAAAATTTCTGTCACGGATTTTTCAAAACAGAATTGCGTAAAACATAAAAGAAAACGTATCAAAACTACAACTCCTTCAAACATCTGAAAGGAGAAATACACAGTCTTACAAGAGAAATATTTGATACTGCTATGGATACAATAGTATCCCAGGGCCTTCGATGGGCAGAGTGCTCACGGGATCCCCTCCTGCCTCTGCAGCAGATTAAAATCGACTATAACAAAAACCAATTATACCTACCAATTTGGACTCAACTGAATGCAACTTAATTGACTATAATAACAACAAACTATTCCTCTCAATTACAACAACCAATTATACCTATCATTTTAGACTCAACTGGGTGCAACTTAATTGACTATGACAAGAACAAATTATTCCTACCAAACTGAACTCCATTGGATGTGGCATATTTGTCCTATCTTTTCATATATATATGTGTGTGTGTGTGTGTGTGTGTGTGTGTGTGTGTGTGTGATTTTACTCATAAGTTAGGATCTTGAATAGTGAAGGGGTTATTGAAGGCTGTATCAAACTCCTCCCACTTAAAATGCATTCCCAATACTGAATAATATTGTTTCAAGGCAGCAAGAATAAACTACTGTCACTGTACTGAAGGGGCAAGTACTGCATAAAAATGTGAACACACAGGTATTGGCAAATACATAATTTTCCTCCATTCCTAGGTACCAAGAGGTATGAGACTGATTACATGCCTGCTTGCAACACATGTACTGGGTTGCAGAGTTGCCATATCCCAAAAGCACAGCAGTTCCTCATTATGTCTGGGATGTCTTCTAAATATCACAATTTTAGTTTACAACCAGTACTGTACATAAGCAAATTAGTTTTATATGTAGGACAGTGGTGTCAACCATCATCCACTCAATGCACTGCTGCTTACTTCTCCCCTCACTTTTATCACTCTATCTCTGTGTCTTCCCTCCTCTCTTCCTATTTCTCCATTTCCTACCAGTCACTTTTTATTACTTTTCTTTCCCTTTCAGGCAGCTCTTCACTCAGTGACAAGTCAAATGGTTTCTTGTAATCCAAGAAACATTTACAACACTGGGTGGTAACCATATATCCAGATAATAGGATGATGTGGAGGCTGCTATGGCAATCCTGTTAACTGAGTGGAATGATGCAAATGCGGCATCCATCTGGGAACCGAACCTCCACATTCTTCCCTGCACCAAGTGGAAAGGAACAGTGGTTCACTGCATAGGATGGCCCTGTAAAGGCGGCTGCTTGCCTATGGATGATAGGTCTGCTTGACCAGACAGACTGGGGCTGATCAACAACAAAAATATGTAGGACAGAAACAGCACTCTGATATTCAATTTTATACTGTGTACTTAAAAGAGAAAAAAAGTGTCAGAAAAGACAGTATAAAACAATGACATCTTGTCCATACAAGAGTAATTTGCAAACCTCATTCTTTCTGCACCTTTAACAACAAACACTGACTTCATGGGTGACATTTTCTCCCATGTATGTAGGGATGATACAAGTAACTGAGTAATCTCAATTTATTGTTATTTATACAGTACTGTGATGTTCCTGTTGTTATGACATACAGCTAATGAAGTGGGAAGAAGAAGAAGAAGAAGAAAATCTCTACAAAAGTCATACCATTTACTAAGCTGTTTTCATCCTTTGACTGATGTCACATGATATATCTGTGACTGGGAACTTCCCCACATATAAGGGTAAAATGTTTAAGATATCTGTTTTTCTATAAACAGAGTAGTATAAGTACACACCTTCATCTTGTTCTGTCTAATGCCCTCCAGGATTGTCTCCAGCTGCTGCAGGTATTCATCCATGTTGGCTGAACTGCCCAGTGCCCTGATACAGGAAAATACAAAAGACAACATTTTACTTAACAAAATATACATTACAGTGTGTTTGTTTTAACCTGACAAAGATCCCTAATCCATTCACTTCCTGTCAGCTAGCTGATGGCCAAATGTAATCAAACTGGAGGAGGGCTGAGCTGCCCTAAAACCAAGGAGATTCATTCCTACCTCTTAACTAAGGTTCATAAATTTTCACTCCAACTGACTGTTCAAGTGACGTTAGGTGGTGGCGACCTTCACCCATTCGCTTGATGTGGTGCTGCCTGATTCTTTGTATGGTGATTACACTGAATGACAAGCCTAATGCTTTCCTATAACCTAGGAAACTATTTACAATCCTGGGCAGTAACCATACAACTAAGTAATAGGGTGATGTGGAGCCTACTGTGGTGCTCCTGTTAAATGAGTGGAGAGAGGTAAATGCAATGTCTACCCAGGAACCAAACCTCCATACCCTTCCTTGTGCTTCACTGTGGCAAGGCACAGTCCACCACAAATGAACATGAGTTCACTGCATGGGATGGCCCTGGTGGAGTGATGGCTTGCCTACTGTTGATGGGTCTGCTCAGTCAGACAGACTGGAGTTACTCTACTACTACTACTACTGTTCAAGCTGTCATGTGAAAAAAAACTGACTATAGTCCCTTTAATGCTTTCAATAATTAATACTTTTCTCTCTCTACACAGATGATAAAAAATTATGTTTATCATTAAAGATGTGGAGTAAGGAGGTCTGCTAATGTGGCACAAGATTACGCTTAGAAAGCATGGTTAAACAGAGATAATGCATGTAGACAGGGTACTTGTTGTTGGAAAATGGGTATATTGTACTGCCTATGACTGAGCTGAAGTCAGCAGGAGAAAAGGTTGGCTAAGAAGGTGGAAAGATATGGTAAATGACTGTGTAAAAAAATGCTGTAAGAATGCAGAGCATTTGACGGGATCAAGCTGGTCGGACAAAGTATATACAGAGAAGTACTTGACAGGTGTGATTCCCATTTTTCATTTAGATAGTCACTAGATTTATTTTATCTGACTGGTATCTTTCAAGAAAAGTACTCCCCCAAATATGTGGCTGTGAGGTTAAACCAAGATTCTGTGGACTTGAATGATTTGTGAATGATTCAGTGGACGATTTCACTGGGCATGCTGTTGATAGCTCTCCAACTTTCATACTCTCTCTTCCCTTTTTTTTTTTTTTTTTTTTTTCTTTTTTTTTTTAATGTCTTTCCCCATCTTTTGGTACAAAAAAGTTGATTAAGACAATGACAATGATGATGATTTGTTTGCTGTGTGGTGTTTATGAAGAGAATTATGATGTGAATGTGCAAATATGCCCTCTCTACTATTTGTTCTGTCTTGTTTAGAAATGTAGTTGGTGATATATGGAGTGTTGGATTTATCTGTTGACCTCTCCCAATAGTGCAATGTTGATGTTGTGTGTGTGCTGTGGAAATTGTCAATTCTGTGGTCTTTTGTTTTAATTTCATTTATATTTAACTGCCTGAACTGTGGTGTGTTTCTCTCTCTCTCTCTCTCTCTCTCTCTCTCTCGTTTTTGGCATGTTCCTTGTGCACTGTCAGGTGTAAAGTACATGTACTGGAACACTGGTACAGAAAAGATGCAATAACCTCAATGTATCCGTCGCACTTGACTAACCACACTCTACTGTATGTATAACACTTGAGGCATTTCACAGAAGAAGGGTCACTTAATCAACCAAAAACAAGGTTTGGGAGAAAAATGCGTTCAAAGATTTGAAAGTTAGTATCTCAGTAATGGCCACTCCAATTTTCTTTCTTAACCACCAAAAAATCTGCAAATAAGCTTTCACATTATAACTGGTAAACACATTTATAATCATGCTGGTAACTATTTATAATATGATAAATGGGAGGTCTGTGGGTGATGGCACCTATTCTTCTATGTTGCAATGCAAAAACCCACCCCATTTTGAAGGTTATGAAATGACAAGACTACTGATATATAATACTTGAGGCCTCCTTTCCCCCCTCCCCCCCAAGAAAAATAAAATAAATTACATTAATAAATACATAAAAAGGTGCCAGTTTGGGGCACCATTACAGCAGTTGTATATGTAAATTATGCAATAAAACTGACAGGCATTAGGCATCAGCTGTCAAACTCACAGGCCAAAAAGTGCTTCATTGGCTAGGAGGAATCTGGCCAATCATCCTTCTTGTGAGAGCACTGTCCATTTGGCCAACTGAATGCAAGAGGGTCCAATGCTTGGGGTCCAGACTATGGATTCTCAACTGAGCTAAAAAGGGCCAATATTTGTTTCTTTGGGGGTAAAATCATGCAATGTAAGTCTGGGGAACATGATGGAACCTGTACCAGGTAGGTCTATTCCACCATTTTTGGCTGGTTACCCCTTCTTCCTCAAAATGCCTCATATGTTTTACATGTTGGACAAGTTTTTGTACATGGACCAGGGTTAGTCTTTGTCACTGGCCAGGAGTAAAAGGGACTGGAAGGCATAAGTAACTGCAGACTCACTAAATGAAAAAAATAAAGACTGTATTCTCTGGGAACTTGGCTTTGGGTGCTGCTGCAGCCAACCTTCCTCTAATGGAAATGGATAGAAATAGAAGTAACAAGTTGTTTCAGAAAACTTTAAATAATTCTTTAACTCACATAGCCATATTGTCAAGGATGGAGTTGAGGAGAGACAGTTCCTTCTCCATGTAGCTCTTGGTGTCAGCCAGAGTGTTGTACATATGGTAGAACTGTTGTGTCTCTCGATGGGTTGCTGCAACTGTCAATATAAGGACATATTTGGAAGTACTGTTCAAAGTTAGCTTACACACCAAGAATTACAAGCATCCAGATGCTTAAGCATTTCTCACCCCACTGTCACACTTTCATAAATGAGAACTGTCATAAAAAATAGGGAAGTGTGCATGGAAGTAAAGAAGTTGCTACATGATAGTATTGAGATACCAACTCTACTGTATGAAAGAGAAGCTTGGACACTGTTGGAAGGACACAAGTCAAGAGTGAGAGCAATGGATATAAGTTATATGAGAGATGCATACGGAGTTACATGGAGAGACATGAGGAAGAGAAGGAGTGCTGTGGGTTGATGTGGATGTGCTAGAAAGGATTAGAAATACATTGAGGTGGTTTTGCTATGTAGAGAGGGTGTACAGCGTGAGACTAATGAGGAGAGTGTAGTGAGTAAGGTGGAGGGGGTAGAGGGAGGGGGAGGCCAAAGATGAGACGGAGAGATGGAGTAGAGAGAGAGGGGGGATGTGGGCTGGGGACAGGACTGTGAAATGGCAGGGGTCAGGGCAACATGGAGGCGAGTTGTTTGTGGTCACCCCTTATGGGATTAACCCTTTTGAGCTGGCTGAAGTGTATAGCCGTCACGATTCAGGGCGCGAAGTGCCACCGGCTGACGGGATATGCCACAAGCACCTTCCCGCCACCCTTTGAACTTGCGACCATTTTCTATGACAACCATAGGGTAGGAAGGTACCCAAGGTACCCCATTGATGCATGGCTCAGTCTGTACATGGCACTGGTAGAGTGTAGAGTGATGTCTTCCTTATCCTCCTCGTCCGATTCCGTCCCTCCATGCACGGGGGCGACTGCATTATCAACCCCCATGAAAGTTCTGCCCTTACCACCAGGGAAAGGGCTCAATGACTGAGCAGGTGTGTGGGAAACTGTAAACAGTAAACAGATATGCACAACTGTTTTTTTATACATATGTGAAATGTA
The DNA here is from genome assembly GCF_032717465.1 of Coenobita brevimanus. NCBI lineage: Eukaryota > Metazoa > Arthropoda > Malacostraca > Decapoda > Coenobitidae > Coenobita > Coenobita brevimanus. The sequence continues at coordinate 45,081,562 of NC_137018.1, forward strand.
AGATGTTATATCTAGTAAGTGTTATAAGTGTTTTATCATAAGTTTTACAAGTGCATTGCAATAAGCGTTACTGTTTATGGTTATTGTGAAACAATGACTGGAAATACCTTGAGTAACTTTATCTAGTAAAATGAAAGAAAACCACAAGTGCATGGGAGAGAGAAAAAATTACCTGGTTGGCTGACTAAATTTTTTCCCTCGTTACTGAGAAACTATTGGTGAACATGTCAGCATTAGCGTATTTGTGATGTGAAGTACAAAAAATGTATGTTGTGTATAACATCAGTAATATTTTCATGATACCCCTGATCAGTACAAATTAGTCACAATTTCTGTACAAGTAATTATCTAATACTCAACCATACTGCGTGAAACAGCCAGAGCATTTACTGTGCTTCTCAAAGTGCGAGTACCCGTAATCATGATATCAAGTGCAAATATAAGTGCCGTAGCAGGGGGAAATTATTATAACTGATGCAAGAAGTGAGTACAGAAAATAAAGAGCTACCGGTATTCTTTTCCCACACATCTACGGGGCATAGTGGCACTATGAAACAGGAGGAAAACCCTATGGGGAGCCACATGGACATGGTAATAGCTCATCCTTATGACGGTGAGTAAGGAAAAGTTGAAAGAATGAGTGGAATATTCCAACAGGCCAGGCAGTGTTACAATCACCACTCCAGTCAGTGATGCCAATGCTAGCCAGCAAGTCCAAGGTCACTGACAGTGATGCGCACCTGGATTAGCCCGCCAAAACACGGAAAACCAGTCATCTTTAACTTATCCTTACTCATTGATGGGACCACCTGGAGACCTCGGGATACTTTCATTTGAAAGAGGAAGAGTTGGTGATTCTTATGTATACAAACTTTTTCTCCAGCTATAATAGTTTGGCAGATATGAGGATTTGAAGTTTAGGTATTTGTTCCATAATCTTGGATATTCCCCGTAAGGAGGAGGGGGCGATGGCGGGGAACCCCCGGCAGATAAGGTTTGTGGTGATAGACACAAAGATAGACATACATGAGGAAGACAAGATTCAGGAGGAGGGTAATGGAAAACACAGAAGTAGAAACTACTGATAATGCTTTTAGTGATACAGAACATACATCCATTCACTCATCACTCAAGCCTTCAAAACTCTTGTGATCCACCCCACAATCAACACTACACCAAAAACTAAATTTAATCATCAAACTGCTCTCACAACACTCATGAGGAAAAGCCATTTGGCCTAAGTATTTGCCAAGCTAGGCAAAGACACAGAATCTTTTCGGGCACATCTCAATACAAACTCTATACATCCAGTTCTTTCATTAGTTCTTTTAAACTGTGTTCACTTTATAAGGAAGCAACCATAACAGGGAGGCCATAAGAGGATAATAATTACAGAATAACTAACTGATAGTTTGCTAATGACTATAAGGCTAATGCCATGACAATATCCTAGTCCTGTGTGGAGTGACTGAGAGAATGAAATCCAAGTGCCAGATAGCAAAGATCATATGCCACTCTGTTATGATTTGAAGGTATAGTAAGGAGTAAGGAGGACACAGCAGAGCATAATTACAAACTAAAGGGGAGATTTTAGACTAGATGAAGGATCAACTGAATGACTGAATATTCTATCACCAGGCAATAATGGCCATATGGCACTAAGGCAGAGAAAGGTGATGGCAGAAACGGAAGAGACAAAGGTCTTGATGTTGAAGTGACAGTGACGTTGAAGCTGTTCTGAAGTCTAAATGATGTAGTGCAAAACTGTTGTGGAAAGTCCTTAAACTTGCCATGCCATGAAAGCAAATGTCCAACCTGATACAAGTAGAGGGAAAAAAAGGCCAGAAGAAACACAAATACTGTATTTATAAGGGTGTGTGGAGAGAAGATGAGGGCAGGAAACAAAAAGGTCTCTTTAAGTCACTCCTTACAAGCAGGGATACTGGGGATGTATTCTTTCCACACCTCCCCAGGGGAACAGTCCTGTGTGGAGACATCTGGGATTGGGGATCAGTAGGTAAATAGGCCGGGACTGCAGCACACGGAGGGCTGCCATCAAGTAATTAACAATACCCTCAGTTAAAACCTTAACCGGAGACTTTTTTTTTTTTTTTCCCCTAATGGCAGTTACTATCAGATGACTGTAATCAACTTGGATGAGACATTCCTGGGCATATGGGCTAGAAACTATTTCAAAAACCATTTCAGCCTAGATATCTTTTCTGTTTTATTTGGTTAGTGCCACACAATTTTCTTCAGCTTAGGTAAGATGTCCATGGACTGTAGGGGTTAAGCATTAGGACAATACAAAATTTCAACTAAACAAAGTCTCTGAAGAGGAAGTGTAGCATCATCTGTCTATCTGTCTGTACAAGGGTTTATCCAGTTGCTACTCCTAGATGCATGGACTGATTTTGATGAAATTTTGCAGGAACAATCCCTTGAGCCTGAAGTATCAAATAAACTTTTTTTTGTTTCAAAACTGGATTATATATATATATAAATATATATATATACAGTAGGCTCGCACAGTGCGTGAGAGATTGGGCAGTCCACGACCTCGCGCACTGGGAATTCGCGTACTGGGAATACATAATCTTAGGGGAATAATTACATATGGGTGGTACCCCCTCATACCTGGACATTTTTTGGCCCTTAGAGACATAATAAAGGTCATATTTTTCAGACACTGTACTAAAGCTATAGCTACAATAACAAAAATATGGGTAGTCACCTTAACAACAGTAGACAACAGGCCTGATGACCTTAAATAAAAGGGGTTCTGAGGCGCAGCAACACTTACAGCGCCGCACTCCCCACCGCACCAACACTTCCCTCCACAGACTCCTCTTGAGCACCTTCCCCAGGAGCATCAAAGTCACTCACTTCGGCCATACACCCTTCAAAGTCCAATGCTGACACTTCTGACATTGCATCCTCTTCATCCTCAACAGGAACAGGAGCAGACGACACACGACGCGCTGCGTGAGGGGTGGTCGCACACTAATAGAAAATGGCATTTTTGAGCCACTCCTTGCCTCTGCCTCGCGTTCTGTGCGGTAAACTCGCGCATTCAAGGGTTTCTGGTTATGATTTTTGGTCACTCGCGCACAATGCGAATCGCGCACTGTGATGACGTGCACTGTGCGAACCTACTGTACACACACATACACACACACACACACACACACACACACACAATTATTAGTTACCCCTTTATGTTTGTTAAGCCATGTCTATTTTCTTTTAATCTTACCACATACTAGCTTATTCATAAATGTTTAATTTATTTCAAAGTTCCAAAAAATAAACAAAAGATGATGAACCAAATGAGCACAGGCTGCTTATGCATGTTTTCACTGAGTGACTAAATAACAATGATAACACTCCATGGCTCAAAGAAAACTCCTGCTGTACAAAAGTTCTTAGGAGGATTTATGGCATCATTCTGACTGGCTGTTTAAACACCAATGCTAACATTCCATGGCTCACTTTGGTTGTAAAGCTCAATGAACCTGCGTTGGTACTGTGACAGCTCAGCACGGCCTGGTACATCGTCAATGTACCGCCGCAGTGTCTCCACCTGCCTTGTCTTCTTGGCCAGCTGCCGCCGCATCCGTGCATACTTCTCACGTTCCACTGCACAGCGCTGGCTCACCTCATCTCCTGCCTCAACCTCTGACAACTGCATCTCAAGCTGGCTGCCAAGTGGACAAAACATCAAGTATAGCTAATTCACTTTGCCCCTTCACTATGATGACTTGTTTGCTTGTCCCGTGGATTACGAGCCACAGCTCAGGCTGGGTAGCGTCACACTGCAAGCCACAGCTCAGGCTGTGCTGGCCATGCATCACTGTAAACAACTCAGCCCCTACGCAAACTTACGCACGGTGCTACGCAAAGATGGAGAGAGGGAGATTTCTTTCTTTTCACCAGATGATGCCCTGGATGTTTATCTTCAAGTTTATAATAAACAAAACCAAAAAATTTTTTTTTTTTTTTTTTTTTTTTTCCAATTTTTTCACTACTCCCGTACGTAAACTTATGCATGGCCCTACACAAAGACGGAAAGAGAGAGAGAGAGATTATTTTCTTTTTCACCAGATGATGCCCTGGATGGTTAGCTTCAAGTTTATAATATACAAAAACTAGAAAATCTTTTTTATCCCTTCTTTTTTTGTGCACCACGGGGTGGGATAAACAAAGGTAATTGCGCAATCCACAGGTTCATCATCATCATCAACAACATCCAATTGTGTGTCACCCCACAAGAAGCATAGGAGCCCGGGGCTAGGCAAGCTGGTCCTGACATTTAAGAGAGTGACCAGCCTCACTCATCTGAGTGGCAATACATGTGCAATAAACCCTAACCACCCCTTGGATATAAACCTGCACTGGCTCAATCTGATTGGAGCACCTTAATTACTCACTAAACCACCAGGGGCCATAATTTGGTTATAAGCTTACCACCCGACATACTGTAGTACCGGTAAATGGTTTCTCGGTGTTCAGAAAACTATTTGGTTGTCACTTAGTGCTGAGTTACCAATAGATAGATGGAAGAGGAATGAATTAATAATAATTCATTCATCCATTCATCATCTAATGCATTGTTGCCCCGTGATGATCGTAGAAGCACAGGGCTAAGCAAGTCGGTCCTAACATTTAAGATGAGAGTGACCAGTCTCAATCATCCCTGAGTGGCATTATGTGAGCAATAAACCCCAACCACCCCTTGGATATAAATCTGCACCAGCTCAATCCAATTGGAACATCTTAATTACCCACAAAACCAACGGGCACCATAATTTGGTTATATGGTTACCACCCAGCATGGTAAATGGTTTCCTGGTGTACAGGAAACCATTTGGCTTTTCACTCAGTGCAGAGTCACCCACAGACAGAAGGAAGAAGAAGGAATGAAAGAAAGAAAGACAGAAGAGGAAGGAAACAAAAGAGGAAAGAGTAGGCACCGGAGTGCACCACTATATTCAGTGCGTGGATGGTGAGTGTCCTCACATACCACTAATAATAATAACAATGATAATAATGATTCACTCATTCTTTCATCATCCAATCCTACACTGCCCCATGAGAAGCGTAACAGCCCGGTGCTAGGCAAGTTGGTCCTGACATTTAAGATGAAAGTGACCAGCCTCACTCATCCCTGAGTGGCATTATGTGAGCAATAAACCCCAATCACCCCTTGGATATAAACCTTCACTGGCTCAATCCAACTGGAATGCCGTAATTACCCAATAAACCAACAGACACCAAAATTTGGTTATATGGTTACCATCCAGATAGTAAATGGTTTCCTGGTGTACAGGAAACCACATGGCTTGTCACTCAGTATAGAGTCACCCACATGCAGAATTCATATGATAATAATAATCATCATCATCATCATCATCCGAACCTTCTTTCCCACCCAAAGGCAGGGTGAGAAGTAGCAGCGTCCAGACAGCCAAAGTTTGCCCTGTTCAATGGGCCACACTTCCATTCACTCATCATTCAAGCCCTCAAAATCCTAGATCCATCAGCTAGGACAATAAAAAATTCATCACATTCTGTAGCTGCACATATACCTATTTGATACAGCCAATCCAAAAGTGTCACGTTTAAAAGGAGTGCCAAATCCCTGGTCTCCGCAAAAAAATTCATCCAGCCAGCTTGATCTCTTCAGTCCCTTAGCCTCACCAACTTCCATACCTCTCTTCCTCACACACTCATCCACCATATCCCTGTATCATCTTCTTGGCCTACCTTACCTCCTCCCTCCTTTAAATTCGCTCAGATATACCTTTTTCACTACTCTATTGTCATTCATTCTCTCCACATGACCATACCATCTCAGTACATTCTCTCTGATTCTGGTGTCCACAGACTTCCTCACTCCACAACTTTCATGAATCACATTATTCCATATCCTATCCACTCTCTGTACTCTACATACATTTCCCAGCAGTCCCATCTCCACTGCTCTTACTCTTGACTTTTCACTTTTATGCCACACCATAGTCTCACATCCACATGTTAAAGTTGGCACTAACACTCCTTCATGTACGGCTCATGCAGCTGCAACACTCAAGACTGTTTCTTATCAAGGCCCTCATAGCACCAGCTACTTTCCTTCCTTGTGTCACTCTACTTTCCACATTTTCCCCTCTTTTTTATCACTGTACCCAGGCATATGAACTCTCTCACCAATTTCAGTCTCTCTCCATTCACTGTAACATCACACTGGGAGTCACCTTCTCTCTCAGTAACCATCACTTTACTCGTTTGTATATTTACTCTCAAGGCATGATGCTCACAGACATCTACAAAACTCTGCACTAGTCTACCAAGCTCTTGTCCGGTATTTACGAGTAGCACCGCATCATCAGCATACAACAAATTTGAGATATTCCATCCATCACCATTCATAACTAAGGCCATCCCTCTCTCCATTACTCACGTTTTTATTTCTTTCATCACCCCGTCCATATATATACTGAACAACCATGGGGACATCACTTAATCTTGTTGCATGCCCACACTGATCGTGAACCATTCACTTAGATGCCCATTTACCCTTGCACATGCCTCATTACAATCATCCCATTTACCCTTGCACATGCCTCATTACAATCATAAAAACTCGACAGCACCTAGCAGCTTACCATCTACACCGTATATGCGCAAAACCTTCCACAATCCTTCTCTGTCTACTTTGTTGTATGCTTTTTCCAGATCCATGAATGCCATAATCACCTTATAGTCCTTCTCACAAGCGTTCTCCACTACCTGTCTTACTGCAAATATTTGATCCACACATCTCTGCCGCTCCTAAATCCACCTTGTTCGTCACTCACTAGGTCTTCTGATCTCTCATACTTTCTCTATAATAATTCTTCCATATACCTTCCCTACAACACTCAACATAATTATGCCACAATCCCTACGTGTTAAGTGGGGTTGGTGGAGGATTAGTGCCCCTCCCTGTAAAACAATTAACTCTAAGCCTTTGGCCACCCCGTTTGGGATACATGGCGTCTGGCAATGAATGAATGAATTCTTGCACTCACTTAACTCACCTTTATTTTTGTACAGGGGTACAATCACTGCTTTTTTCCACTCTACTGGCAGTTTCACTCATCCATACCTTCTTACATATCTCCAACAAGCACTTCATTCCATTCTCATCACTACACTTAACACGCCCCATTCCGACCACTTTTCCACCACTGACTCCCCCCAATCCCGACCATTTTTGGAAAAAAATATTTTTTGGCTCAAACCTCCGCTTTTGGTGAGAAACATCGAAAATTCATGGAGACATCACTCACCTAAGGTTTAAAATACTCAATACAGGTAGCAGTACCTCCTCACCTTACTGTGTTTTCTATCAGGCTGGCTCAAGAGAAAATGAGTTCTATGGGAGGGTAACCATTCCACACCAGTCATAAACGGTATTTATTTATTTATTTGGTACGAATTTATATGCAGTACGAGAGTATATTGGTTTTCACACAGTAATATAGGCAATATAAGCACTGTTTCACTCACGAAACACATCAACATACCTGACCTTTTTTGGCGACATTACCTGATCATCATTTCTGACTGTTTCTTCCTCTAATGCAATTTAAAGTTTGTCCTCCACATTGTCATCGATTGGGGAGTCACTCTGGCCCTGAATTTCAAACCGTGGCACGACATGTCTTTACTGGTCAGGTCACTGGTAACAGGTGAATTGCCAAGACAATGGCATTGGGGGGGGGGAGGTCATGCTGGGTAAGGCATTGTCCCTGCCAGGCATCTTGTAGAGGAAGGTGTCCCGTGTATACGTACCAAAAATCACTCGCGAAAACTGAAAATTGTGCAAATTAGGGACCTTGCAATTGATTCGCATTTATGTACGTCAACGGGATTGGCAGTGACAAAATGTGTGGACGTTAATTCACGTCGACGGGACGCCGCAGGTTAAACAGCTCTGCATACACCTTATCAACCCCAGTTGCTTTCCCATTTTTCAGTTGCTTCATAACATTCTTCACCTCTGCAAGTGTCACATTTCCTTACACTGCATTCCCTCTCCGTACACCCCCAAAATCAGTCATGTTAACAGTCGCTTTGCTCTCTCCATTCCCATTCATCAGATTTTCAAAATATTCTTTCCATCTGGTCCTTACTTCATCCCCATGGGATCCTTCATCCTTCATCTTTCACACTTTCCTTCCACTGTCACTTCTAGGCTTCCGGACCTCTTTCCAGAATAACTTACTACACTTAACCTGTGGACTGCACAATTACCTTCTTTATCCCACCCCAAGGTGTGCAAAAATGTTTTTTTGAGTTTTTGTTTCTTATCAACTTGAAGATAAACATCCAGGGCATCATCTGGTGAAAAAAAAAAAAAAACAATCTCTCTCTCTCTCGCCATCTTTGTGTAGCTACGGCCATGTGTAAATTTACGTAGGGGAGTGGTGAAAAAATGATTAAAAAGACAAAAAAAAATTTCATTTCTGTTTATCATAAACTTGAAGAAAAACATTCAGGGCATCATCTGGTGAAAAGAAAAAAATCTCTCTCTCTCCTTCTTTGTGTGGTGCCACATGTAAGTTCGAGTACGGGTGGAGTAGTTAGCAGTGATACACAGCCAGCACAGCCTGAGCTGTGGCTCGCAATGCGACGCTACCCAGCCTGAGTTGTGGCTCACAATCTGTGGGTTAAACATCTCTGCATACACCTTATCAACCCCACTTGCTTTCCCATTTTTTAGCCGCTTCACAGCATTCTTCACCTCTGCAAGTATCAAGTTTCTTTGCACTGCATTCCTTCCCTATACCCCCCCAAAACCAATCATGTTAACAGTCACTTTGCTCTCTCCATTCCCATTCATCAAAAATTCAAAATATTCTTTCCATCTGGTCCTTACTTCATCCCCATGGGTTAATGATCTATCACTTACATCCTTCACACTTTCACATTTCTTTCCACTGTCACTTTTACATTTCTCTACCTCCTTCCAGAATGACTTCCTATTTTTAGAGTAGTTTGCATTCATTTTTCTTCCAAGATCATTATTTGCCTTCTTGTTTTTCCTCTTCACTAGTTTCTTTATGTGCTTCTTGCTCTCAATATATTCAGTTCTTATTTCAAATGAACCCCTGTCCTGTATCCACTCTAGCCACTTCTTCCTCTTTTCCTCTCCTGCTCTCTTAACCTTTTTTTCCACCATGCTATACCTTTCTTCTTTGTTGTTATTCTTGCCACACCACACACCGCTCTAACATTCCTAACTAAGCTAACCCTATATGCATTCTACATGCTGTCCAGATCCATTTCATTCCAGTTCACTGATTCTAACTCCCCCATTACTTTGGCCCTGTATTCTTCTGCCATTTCTTTGAAAATCAGCTCCTCAACTTAGATAATAGTAGTACTAATAATAACAACAATAATAATAATGACGACAACATCAATTACATTAGCTTGATCTCTTGTTTTTTAAAAGTGCCAGTTCTTTCAACAAGGAATTAACTGGCACTTGACACACTTGAACACTTTTACAATATAAAAAATAACTACTATCACTCATATACAGGTTTAGTCAACAGAAATAGCAATTTAAACCCTATAATCATCCGCCACAACGTCTCTCCCCAGATCATAGCTCTTTGAAAAGAGAAAGGTTTGAGTTACCCCTTAATAATTCAACAGCAGCCAACTGCCTCATGGGTAATGGAAATTTATTTTATAACCAAGGGGAAGTATAGGAAAGGTTTGAGTTGCCCCTTAATAATTCAACAGAAGCCAACAGCCTCATGGAATATGGAAATTTATTATATAACCAAGGGGAAGTATAGGAAAAAGATTGTTCAAAGGTAGTGACTGGAGAACAGCTCTACATTCACAGAAAAAGTGATGAACCTCACTTTGTAGCATCATACCTAAGTGCACTGGTGAAAGTTTCCACAATTCAAAGACACTTTGGCTCACAAAACTTAAGAACCTTGGAAATAGTAAGACAGTTTAAATTCTGTTCTAACCTTTACTCACAACCAGTGTAAACTATCTACAAGATAAGGTAGTTGGGATTCTCGGAGGAGGGCCAAAGATAAGCCTTGCTACCCTGTTCAAGAAAAGCTGAACCTTCTTTAACAGATTATTTGGATGACCAATCCATAATGAGTTGCGGTAATCAACATGAAACAAAACTATTGTATGGACTAATGTTAAAAGGGATCATTATTTAGAAACTATTTTATAGAATATAGATTTCTGATATGCAGGTTACAACTTCTGACAACTTGACTGATATGCTCTTTATAATTTAGTATTGAACTGAAATGTAAATCCACATTTCAAACAACAAAGTTGTGACTCTCCAATCTTCAGAGTCTCGGCATTATCAGTGTCACCTTGCCTTCTGTTTCACCCAATAACAATTTCTGTTTTACCATGATTCAATTTGTCTCCTCTCTGCAAGCAGATCTTAATACTGAACATTAGGGATTCTAATTTATTCTTAGTATCATTAATATTCGTCATCTTAACGTAAAGCTGCCAAGGTCAAATAACCATCTAAACAACACAGGAACTCTAAACTGGTATGTATATTTTTTCTTTTTTTACTACAGGTTGTGTGATGTCCCTGTGGCTGTCCAATATATTTATGGATGGGGTGATGAGAAAAATAAAAACACGAGTAATGATGACAGGGGTGGCATTGGTAATGAATGGAATATCTCAAATCTGTTAAATGATGATGATGCAGTGCTACTTGCAAACACCAGACAAGAACTTGGTATACAATTGCAGAGTTTTCCTGATGTCTGTAAGCATTGTGCCTTGACAGTAAATGTGGAAAAGAGCAAAGTGATGGTAATCGAGAGAGAGAGAAGGTGACTCTCAGTGTGATGTTACAGTGAATGGAGAGAGACTGGAATAGGTGAGAGTTCAAATACCTGGGTACAATGACAGAAAAAAGCAGAAAATGTGCAAAAGAAGTGGAAAGTAGAGTGACATAAGGAAGTACAGTAGCTGGTGCTATGAAAGCCTTGATAAGAAACAGAGGCTTGAGTGATGAAGCTGCGTGAGGCTTACATGAAGGAGTGTTAGTACCAACTTTAACATTATGCGTGTGAGACTATGGAATGGCATGAAAATGAAAAGTCAAGAGTAAGAGCAGTGGAGATGGAACTTCTGAGGAATGTACGTGGTGTACACAGAGAGGATAGGATACAAAATAATGTGATTCGTAAAAGATGTGGAGTGAGGAAGTCTGTGGATGCCAGAATCGAAGAGAGTGTACTGAGATGGTATGATTATATGGAGAGAATGGATAACAATAGAGTTGTGAAAAAGATACATCTGAGTGAATTTGATGGAGGGAGGAGGTGAGGTAGGACAAGAAGGTGGAGAGTTATGGTGGATGAGTGTGTGAGGTATGGAAGTCGGTGAGGCTAAGGAACTGACAAGAGATTAAGCTGGCTGGATGAAAGTTGTGCTTGATCTGGGATTTGGCATCCCTTTTTAATGTGACAGCATTCAGATTGCCTCTACTGAATACATTTACGTGAAGCTACAGAATGTGGCGAAAGTTTTTAGGCATATCAGATACAGCCAGGATTCCGGGGGCTTGAATGATGAGCGAATGGAAGCGTGGCCTACAAGATTGGGCAAACTTAGGCTGTCTGGACATTGCTACTCCTCAACCTGCCCTTGGGTGGGAAAGGAACTCCAGATGATGATGATGATGATGATGATGATGATGATGATGATGATGATGATGATGATGACTTCTTCGGCCAAAATACACCTTTTTTAAACAATGAACCTCACCTTTTTTAAACAATGAACCTATCATCGAAAATGCCAACCCTGTGACATTTCGTATAGGTACAGTACAAGCTGTCTGCTGCCAAGGTCACATTACATTCTATATGGTGTGGGTGCCTCAAAATGGTTTGGACATATCTAATTGTTAAGTTTTTCTTGTTTCTTGGGCCAAAGTACACCTTTCTGGCCACTAATCCCAACATCTCTTACTGATAAAGTGCACCCCCACACAATGTAAACTCACACAGTGCGATTCACCTACAATGCGAGGTCAACCCAGAAAATACTTACTTTTATTGAATGCGAAAGCTGCGAATCGAACTTCCCAACATGCGAATCAGCTGTATGATTCCAAGGCAAAAATTGACTTCCCGCCATTACTACGAGTGTCAGGCTGGACAATGCGAGTCAGTCACACAAAGGCAGGTGATTGGCAATGAGCCAGATTCAAAATGGCAGGCAGCTGGCCAGCTATCTGCATGCCTTCTACTGCCTTTCCTGGGTAAACAGACACTTCTTCATATTGCCGAGAGAACACATGGTGTACCTCGCATCCTGTGATCTGTTTTAGCATCATAGCAGTACTCAGCTGTTCATCATGGTCTCAGCTGTTGGCCTTGAAGGCTTTATGACACCTCCAGGAGACCTCAGCAGCACCAGTGAAAGTGACAACAGGGCACCCCGCCCCGTGGCGGGGCAAGAGTAGATGCCCCCAGCCTCGGATACCCACCCCCTCCCTTTTTAACAAGCCCAGAAGTCACTTAAATAAAGGTGCATGGTGTTCTATTGTTGTTTTATTTGTTGGTCCAACTAGAAGTAATATTAGACAAAGTGTTAGCAGGATAGAATAGGCTGGAAGGGGACCTGAAGACCAAGCCCTGGTGAGCAGTCCACCATATACCATTTTTCCCATACGTTCTGTGGTTCACACAATGCTAAATCGCAGAATGCCAGGGTTTCTGCCGCCCATAAACTTGCATTGTGTGAGGGTACACTGTACAGGCAGCCGACCCTTTATAGGTTATGGACAGATGACTTGTCTACTCCCCTTGGTGGCACTACATGATCAAAAAACCTCCAGTCATTTCTTGGGGACTGAACCTATGCATAGCCATCACTCCAACTGGGGTGCTCCAACTACTAAAGCATCAGGTCAATGCAAAATAAAAGGGAAACGAAAAAGTTTACTCTTCTACCTTATCTCCTTCTTCATCTTCTCTGACTCCTTGCGACATGCATCCTTGAATTCTGACTCCTTCTTCCTGGCTGCCTCATTTTCTTCCACCAGCTTTGACAGCTGTGTCAGGAGTCTGGAAGTATGAATTATCAATAAAATAGTCATTAGCCAATAGTTTGATCACCTGGTTCATATTCCATTATCTGCTACACAATACATTAACCCCCTTAATGCCTGTGACATCCATTAAGTTTACTCTTGCTGCTGCCAAATTACTTTATTCAGTTTAGGAAAAGCCTCTTATCTGAAAGGGATTTATTAAGGTTGCACCCATCCCCTCAAAAAAAAAAAAAAAAAAAAAAAAAAATGCTTAGAAGGTCTCCCTCTCTCTCCCTCTTGCCAAAACAACAAAACAGTATTCTGACATACAGGAAAGGAAAACCTTAACTTCTATCATCTACTTTTGTGCTTTCCATCCATTCATCCATCCATCATCCAATCCTATGTTGCCCCATGAGGAGTGTAAAAACCCAGGGCTAGGCAAGTTGGTCCTGACACTGAAGATGAGACTGACCAGCCTCACTCATCCCTGAGTGGCATTACATGAGCAATAAACCCCAATCATCCCTTGGATATAAACCTGCACCAGCTCAATCCGACTGAAGTGCTTTAATTACTCACTAAACCACCAGGTCCCATAATTTGGTTATATGGTTACCACCCAGCGTAGTAAATGGTTTCATGGTGTTCAGGAAACCACTTGGCTTGTCACTCAGTATTGAGTCATCCATAGGCAGAAGGAAGAGGAAAGAGTGGAGAAAGAAAGACAGAAGTGGGAGTGTAAAGTTGCCAATAGGCAGAAAGAAGAGGAAAGAATGAAGGAATGAAAGACAAAAGAGGAAGGAAGAGAGGACAGGGCAGACACTCAAAGTAGACATTTTTATTAAATCTCATCTCATGCTGGTATACAATCTACCAGTCCATCCACCTAACTTGGCATCATTTTTGTTCTTTTGCAGTTTATTTCACATACCTCAACTCACACAGTAAAACAATTTTACTGCTTCATGCCATTTCCATGGCACTTTGTAATTAGCTCCACATTCTAATGATAATGATAATCTCTTCCTTCATATAATTATTCAAGATGGCAAAATAGTAGTTGAAGTTTAAAAATTACAATATTTTTTTACCATGTTTATAGACACTTATTATTCTTGGTCAAAGATGTGTTTCAAATAATTCAACGTTTTCCATACAACTGGCAATGTAAACCTGAAGAACTCCCAAATCAGCATCATAGACAGAAATCAAACTTTAATTGGCAATCACTCTAGACCTAATGTAAAAAAAAAAAAAAATGAACATTAAAAAAGGAAATGTATCAAGAATACTCACTGTACAATAAATAAGTTTCAAGTTAGTACCATACTGCTGTGAGCCCTTTCACTTCAGGTGGTATTTTTTGGCTGGATGTCCCACACATGTGGGTTTTGAGATACATAAATATAACTGTTCTGATAAAATATTCCATGCCAAATAATAGACCATAATTTCCTGAGTCAAATGATGTCTAACATGATGTAAAAAAATAATAATAATAATAATTACCTGTGTGGTGACCTGTCAAAACCTGCAGTGTTGGAGCTCCTCCACTGCCAGACGTATGCCATTCAATATAATGATGAATCCAAAGCTGTTCTTTTTTCTTTTTTTTTATAGTAGCACTTTCATTTTCATCTAACAATATAATCTGAGTCATCAGACATCACTTCCATCAGATCCAAGTAAGCTGCCAAGGCAGCAAATCATCTCATACCACATGCCTCAACATACTTCTCGTACGTGGAGAAAATAATACACATTAAAACAATCCTCCCGTGATGGCAAATCCTCAGTCTTGCCACCTCCTAATACTGAACCACTATTGGGCCCCCAGTACTGGCGAACAAATATAAAAAGTTCAGAACACATATATGTGCCACCCGATGGCTAGAGACAATTACTTGGTGGCACGTTAATGTGCCACCCGATGTGAATGGGTTAAGTACCTGTAGTTCTGATTAATCTCTTGAATCCAGTGACTTATTTTATTTCACTGTGACTGTCTCCAACCTATCATATTCACCTTACAAAGGATCTTTATCAGAGAAGGGTGTCACGAACTAAGTCGCGACATTGTATTAGTATTGTATAAGGGAACGTCTGAATTTCATGGAAATGCGTAAAGTTTCGCTCAGACCATTAACTGCCTCGCTTTTGTACTCAGATCGTAATGAATTTCATAACCCTTACCATTGTTTCATAAATGACTGTCTTTCTGTATACACAATGCGTTTCACTGAGCGAAAATTTTTGTTTAGTTGTCGTTTTCACATTGCCTCTCGACCGTTGGGCCGTGCCCAGCTGCTTACATGAGTCAGTCGGTGTCGAGCAGCCACAGGAGGAGGTTCGTTGTGCAAGAGCTGAGAGAGGAGGTCTTCTAGCGCCTAGTCTCCAGAGTTCAACGATTCTCCATATTTCCTCGCTGAATTTGGTAAGCGGTTGCAGTAAGCATAGCCAACAAGCAGCAGCCTGTCCTAGCAGAAACGCCCAGTCTTGTGTAGCTTCAGCTCCGTTCCCTTCACTGACCAGAATTTTCGTTCGTTTTCTTAGCCTCATGTCTGATTAGCTTTTGAATCAGTGAGTGTATTTCCTTTGTTATTTGAATTCAGAAATCCCCCTGTGATGGTGAATTCCCCCTTTGAATTCATTTTTGAGATTTATGTAATGTAAATTTATTTATTGTAATCAATAAATTTACAGTCCTTTTCTTTGGGCTTAATGTAATGTAGTAACGGTGTTTAATTTCTTCATATTGAGCTTAATTTACTTTGCTACTCCCAGTTAGCACAAACTTCTTATATTAATCACAAATGATATTTAGGCCAGTTCTTTTGTATCAAAACTTAAATCTGTTGTGCCAGCCAGGAGTTAAGCATCAGCAAGAACTTGTTCATTATTATTATTAATTACTGACTGTCAGGGGGTAAAGATCACACTTTCTCAAAGGCTAACAGTACTAATGATACAGCATTCATGAGTAGATAGTCTCTGCTGTGTACTGTTGAGAAAGTTTATAAAATTCTCGTCCTTAGAGAATCGGCAATGTAAGCCAGTATAATGTAAAACTTACTACTTTATTTCGCAAGCCAATTCTTTGTGTTTACCTTAGATTAATATCAGCTTTAATTCTTAAATTTACATCTCCCTGTGACAATGGGATTAATTTGCCCCCTCAGTGCTGAAGTATGGGGGAGAGATAGTAGTAGAATGGATATGGAAAATATGCAGATTGGCCTGGGAGGAAGGTAGAGTCCCGGAGGATTGGAAGTCAGGTATAATTATTCCCTTGTACAAAGGAAAAGGGGAAAAAGAAGTGTGTGGTAATCATAAGGGCATCTGTCTTCTTGGTATAATAGGAAAAGTGTATGGCAGGATACTTACTGACAGAGTTAGAGAAAGGACAGAGGAATTAGTTGGAGAAGAACAGGGAGGCTTTAGGAAGGGAAGAGGTTGTGTAGATCAGACATTCATTCTTAGATCTTTAGTGGAAAAGTTTCTAGAGAAGAGAAAGAAGTTGTATGAGGCTTTCATGGATTTGGAGAAAGCATATGACAGGGTGGATAGACAAGGATTGTGGAAAGTATTAAGAATATTTGGAGTAGATGGGAAGTTGTTGAATGCTGTGAAGAGTATGTATGATGGTGTTAAGGCTGCAGTGCATGTGGATGGTGAACTGGGTGAATTTTTCTCTTTGAAGGTTGGGTTGAAACAGGGATGTGTCATGTCTCCATGGCTGTTCAATCTGTACATGGATGGGGTAATGAGGTACAAGGTAGGGTTGTGGATGTTGGAGTGGCCCTGGTGAGAGAGGGTAGTGTTTGGAAACTTCCTGTACTGTTGTTCGCAGATGATACTGTGTTGTTGAGCGAAGACGAAGGAGAGCTGCAAGGCTTGGTGGATGAGTTTGGGAGAGTGTGTAAGAAAAGGAATCTAAAGGTGAATGTAGGGAAGAGTAAAGTGATGGTCTTTGAGATAGGTGAAGTCAGTGAATGTACAGCGAGGCTGGATGGTGAGGAACTGGAAAATGTGAGTACATTTAAGTACTTGGGTAGTGTGATCAGTAAGGATGGAGGTTTGGAGAGTGAAGTGATTGAAAGGGTACAGAAGGGAAGAAAGGTTGCTGGTTCCTTGAAAGCAGTGATAAGAAGCAGGGAAGTGAGCATGGAAGTGAAAAAGTTACTACATGACAGTATTGTGATACCAACTCTAACGTATGGAAGTGAAGCTTGGACGTTGCTGGAAGGACACAAGTCAAGAGTGAGAGCAGTGGAAATGAGTTATTTAAGAGGAGCATGTGGAGTCACATGGAGAGACAGGCTGACAAATGAGAATATAAAGGAGCATTGTGGTGTGGATGTGGATGTGACAGGAAGCGTTAGGAGGAATACACTGAAGTGGTTTGGCCATGTGGAGGGGATGGAGGGTGACAGACTGACGAAGAGAGTGTATGTGAGTGAGGTGGAGGGGGGAGAGGGAGGGGGAGGCCAAGGATGAGATGGAGGGATGGGGTAGAGAGGTATATGAGAGGGGGGGGGGTGAGTTGGGAGCGGGGCAGTGAAATGGCGGGGGACAGGGCGACGTGGAGGCGATTTGTTTGTGGCCACCCCGAACGGGATTGAGGTGTCTGGCAATAGATAGATAGATAGAATCCAATAACGTTTAAGTTTATTCTCGCTATCACCACATGATTATCTTCAGCCTAGGGAGACACTGAACTGGAAATTGCCTTAGTTAACCCCCTCATTATTAAAGATTCTTCCTAAATTCATGACATATTGTGGTACTGTAGTGCAAATAAAACACAAAATATACCAACGTCGTGAAGGGTTGTTGTTGCTCAGTAACCCCACTCTGTATGGCCAAGCACACCCATCAACTGGACAAAAGGAACAGCTCCTGCAGGGCCATACTGCATGATAAACCGGTGTTCCGTTGTGGAGAAGAATCATTTGGTTCCCTGACGGAAGCCATGACTGGGTGTCTAGACCCAGTTAATGGGCACCATAACAGGCTTCACACCACCCCATTATTTGGTTATATGTTTACCATCCAGCACTGTAAATGGTTTCCTGGGTTATGGGAACCATTACTCTTGTCACTAAGTGTAGAGCCACTTGAGGTGGAAAGACGAGCAATAAAAAGTAACAGGAAGGATAGGAGACAGGAAGAGAGAAGGGCAAACACAGGAGGAGAACAATAAAATAGAAGGAAAAACCTCCAGTTTGAGATATCTCCTAAGCTAAAAAAAAAAAAAAAATCATCATGCGGATATAGAAAAAATAAAAATAAAAACACAAATACTGACGATGTAGTGCTGTTCTCAGGTGTCTGTCCTTTCCTCTCTTCATTTCTTTTGTCCTTCCTTCCTGTCCTGCCTTTATTTCCTTCATTCTTTCCTCCTCCTTTTGACTTTACACTCCCTCTTCCGTCTTTTTTTCCTTTCATTCTTTCCTCTTCCTTCTGCCTGCGGGTGACTCTACATTAAGTGACAAGACAAATGATTTCCTGTACACCAGGAAACCATTTACTATGCTGGGTGGTAACCATATAACCAAATTATGGCGCCTGGTGGTTCAGTGGGTAATTAAGGTGCTCCAAATCAGATTGAGCCTGTGCAGGTTTATATCCAAGGGATGGTTAGGGTTTATTGTTTACATAATGCCATTCAGGGATGAGTGAGGCTGGTCACTCTCATCTTAAATGTCAGGACCAACTTGCCTAGCCCTGGGCTCTTATGCTCCTCACAGGGAGCCACAGGATTGGATGATGATGATGATGTTAACTTTTAATCCATACTCTGCCAGAAAAGCACTACAACTGAGCTGATAACAGGACCTGGAAAACAAATAATGGTTCAGATGTTTGAAATCCACTGCAGTATTCATCTACAACTTTGGCATCATTCATAAACCCCATCACCACAACACACCAATCCAACAAATAATTAATCCTTTCAGGCAGAGGAATTACTAGTATTTTATTCCAGCTACATTCAAGATATTTTAATCAGTTCAGACTAAACTTTCCCAAATGGACTAGATCAATTTAGCTTTCATTAACCCTTTCACTGGTAAAGATTTTTCCAAGGCCGAATAAAACTGTCTGGTGGTGGACTGATTAAAATGAAGTATACATCACTTGACTGAAAGTGTTAATGATATAGAGGAAGTTCTCATTACCATATATGGTGCAATTTTAAAATGATGTACTTCCCTTACTAAGTGCAAGGTAATTTACAAACAACTGCCTTTTAAAATACAAATGCTACCTAAAGGGCTGCTTTGTAAGTTACTTCTACCTAACTGCGAATTGTATGGACCGTGTTGTTATATTCTAAAACATATCCTTGATTTATAATGAAGAGTACTTGCAGTTCATTTTCAACATCAATGTCACTAACTTTTTATTCTCTGCTGAGTCTACTACCCCCAGGCTCTGTATCTCCAAGTCAAGTCTCTGCCGCTCCTCCTGCACCTCCTTCAGCCTGACACGGGCCTCCTGTGCCCTCGCTGCTGCCTTAGCCCGCCCCGCCTCTGCTTCAGACAGCTGGGAGGCCAGGGCTGCACACTGGGTCTCTAGGGTGGCTAAGAGTCGGGCCTGAGAGGATGCCGTGTCTCCCAGCACCTCCTCCTGATGGGATTGATCAAGTATAAAAATGTTTTTTTAAGCGTGTCAAAAATGCTGAAGAGGATAAGTTAATGGCAATAAGGCAACAGACAACACCTGTTACCCATAACATCAAGAGTGGGATGGTAATGCTTACTGTAATCTGCTGCTGAAGCTGAGAATAGTGTTCAGATGTTGCTGCGATCTCCTGCACACGAGAGCTGACAATGCTGCCCACTTGCTGTGCACTCAGCCGGCCCTATACAGGTTCAACACAGACAGAATTAGAGAACAGATTATAATGCAGAACTCATCTTAGTACTGTACCAAGACTATACAGTAATTCACAGCAGCAGAAAATATGTAAGACCAACACTCCTGGCCATACTAATGAAACAGTGTGAAGATGTAATCAAGTCCCTAAATATTATTTCCTAAACAACAAGAAATACAATCTTACCTCAATAACTTCTGCCACATCCAGTGTCTTCATTAATGCCTCAACCTGCGCCACCTGCTATGACATGCAGTTTAGTTTAAGTATACACAGACATAACACACAACCAAGGGAAGAGTTAATGTGAACACAATCTGCTACAGTGTTATAAGAGGAAATGTTGAACAGTTTACAGTGGGGAAATCAAATTTTATCTGTAGATTACTGAAAACAGAAAACAAACAGAATACAACTAGAAAAATACAGTATATGTTTTGGATGGTTCAATTTTTCCATACTTAAGGGTTGGTTAGGGTTTATTGCTTGCATGATGCCACTCAGGGATGAGTGAGGCTGGTCGCTCTCATGTTAAATGTCAGGACCAACTTGCCTAGCCCCAGGCTCCTATGCTCTTCATGGGGCAACAGAGGATTAGATGATGAATGAATGAATTAATCAATCAGACTTCAGGAAGATATTCAATTTCCTGATTGTATTATCAAAATGGACTGATGACTTGTCCTGTAATGTCATTAGGTGTAATTGCATGACCTAAATGAAATCTGCTTTGACAGAAAGTTCGTTACAAGATTCTAAGGGAATACAGTAATTAAACACACCAAGCAATATATGAGAGCATAATCATTCACTAAACAAATGCTGTACTGTATAAATCAGTTAGATAATGACACTCAGTATTATTAACCTTGATCAACACTAACACAAACTCTAATACATGTTAATTGTTGGCCCACAAATCTAGACTATCGTGAAGGCAAACTACAGGAAATATTGAGAACCTAATACTGGAAGTCACTGTTTTATGTTAAGGACCATCATCATCATCTGGACCTCCTTTCCCACCCTAGGGCTGGGTGAGAAGTAGCAACGTCCAGACAGCCTAAGTTCGCCCAGTTCAATGGACAATGTTTCCATTCACTCATCATTCACGCCCATGGAATCCTGGCTCCATCAGATAGCCCCCCAAAATTTCACCCTGCTCAGTAGCTTCACATATACCTGTACAGGCATACCCCGTGTTACGATACCCCAGCTTAGCGACGGGGGTAGAAATACCACCATACCCCACCCAACGATCGCCTAACCCTGGTTTGGCAATGGGTTTTGATTTTTTAACACTGATTTTGATGATATTTTAGACTTAAATTTTGTGTTTAGGTTGATTTATAAACTGTTTTTAGACTTAGATTAATGTGTTTTAGTTATAGGCAGAGTGTCATTTGGGGTACAGTTTACTAAGTTTGACTTTTTCCAGACTTAGTTTTGATGATTTTCAGATTTTATTTTTGGGGTTTGAGTGAGTTATAAACTTCTTATAGGCTTAGTTTAGCTTGTTTTAAAGCTATTTGGGGGTTTAGGTTAGCTAGAAACATGTTTTTGGACTCATTTGGGTGGGTTTAGGACTTGGTTGGGGGGAAAACCCATGGCTCAAAAACGCATCCCTATACTTTACATGTTAAATCTACCCCGAGACACGATACTCCGCCTAGCGATCACTTTTTACTTAACTAACTGCATCATTAAATCAGGGGATACCTGCACCTATCTGACAGTCTATCCGAACACTGTCACATTAAAAAGGGGTAACAAATCCCTGGTTATGTGCTTCTCTGCACAAAATTCATCCAGCCAGCTAGGTCTCTTGTCAGTCCCTTAGCCTCACCAACTTCCATATCTCTCTTCCTCACACACTCATCCACCATATCCCTCCACCTTCTTGGCCTATCTTGCTTCCTCCCTCCTTCAAATTCACTCAGATATATCTTTTTCATCACTCTATTGTCATCCGTTCTCTCCACATGACCAAACCATCTTAGTACACTCTCTTTGAATTGTGGTGTCCACAGACTTCCTCAATCTGCATCTTTCTTTGTTAAGGACACATTCTAAAATAAATTTTTTTTTATACAATTAGTATGGTAAATCAGAGGAAATTAGTATATCAGTTTAAAAGGTAACTATGGACTTTAACTGGCAATCTCTTTCTACCTTACTGAAAAAAAAATAATAATAATACAATAGCATAATGTATGAGTATAATGATGACTTACAGTACTTGAAAACAATAATATCACAAGACAAAGGCACACTCCTGTTTTCTCAACTGGTCTCACCTCGTTATCCGTACCATCAACTTCATCCTTCCCTCCGCGCTGAAAGCAGATACAGTAAAGAGAATTATGAGATGAGATACACAAAACAGGTCGAGCACTGTGCTAGCCCCTTGCAAGAAATGGCAGTTATAAAATAACAGGCAAAAAATTACAGTACTAAATACAATGGCTATCTATGGGGAAAGAAACACACTGAATGAAAAGCTCAAACTGTGACACACTGTATTTAAGACAATTTCATCATAAGCACAACCGATGAGAACAGAACTGCATCAAATCATTACAGTACTACATACTTTTTTGTTTTTAATGCAAAGGAGGACCCAATGGCTAAAAGCCTGCAAATTGTTCCCCCCCCCCCCCAAAAAAAGGAGTCAAATTCAAGATCTGTTCATCTTGAGATACCTGGACACCCTGTGTTTAACAAGACTGAGTTTAAAAGGCAGTACTGGGGTACTGTATAAACAAAACTGAACACTTGGCTTCTTTATCAAACTTCCCAATTGTTTTTCAAAGACATGATCTTAAACAATGCAGTGGGGCCCTTGTTTTACATGGGTAATGAGGGGGTACTGTCCCCGTGTACAAGATTCCCCATAAACATTTCCATAAGAATGATTGTTTTATAGCTAATGTGGAGGAACACTGCCAAAAATTTAAGAGATCCTTATTATGGCACTACTGGAGGCCATACCCCACCAACAAAGTTCCAGGCCCAGAAAGAATTCCGCCAATTGTTTTGAAAAAGTGTTCCCCTGAACTTGCCTCTGTCCTAGCTAAATTATTCAGACTATGCATACGTACTTCTTTATTCCCAAATTCATGGAAAGAAGCCAATATCCACCCAGTTCCGAAGAAAGGAAGTTCATCTGACCCCTCCAATTACAGACCAATAGCTGTCACATCTTCTCTTGGTAAGGTATTTGAAACTTTAATTAATAAGTACATTGTTAAACATCTTGAATCCAACAACTTAATTAGTGATAGACAATATGGTTTTCGCCACGAAAGATCCACCATTGACATATTCAATCTCTTAACTCATACCATTCATCAATCAATTGATCTTTTTGGAGAAACTAATGCAGTAGCTCTTGATATCTCTAAAGCTTTCGACAGAGTATGGCACCGTTCCCTGCTGTCCAAACTCCCTTGCTATGGACTAACGTCTTTTGTTCCTTTGATTTCTTCAGATCTTAGTGACAGGAAAATAAGAGTAAAAGTAGATGATGTATATTCCAATTTCCACTCAATTAACGCCGGTGTGCCGCAGGGATCAGTTCTGGCGCCAACCCTACTTCTGGTTCATATTAATGATCTCTGATCTGTCACCCACAATCCCATTCACTCATATGGAGATGACTCAACACTACATAGTTCATTCACACTCAGACATCCATTTACAAAGTCTAATATCTCCACCTCTCAACTCAGTACAGCCACCTCCATAAATCAAGATCTATCTACAATCAGTGAATGGGGACAAAACAACCTTGTCTCTTTTAATGCTAGTAAAACTAAATATATACAGTTTACTAACAGACAGATATTGCCTGATTCGTACATTACCTTCAGTGCTACTAATATTCCCATCTCCAAAAGTATTGAAATTCTTGGTGTCTCACCTAACAGTGCTCTCATCTGGACCTCTCATGTCAGATCACTTGCTAAAACCGCCTCAAAGAAACTTGGATTATTGTACAGAGTCCGTAACTTCTTCGCCGATGAGCACTTAGCTATAATTTATAAGAGTCATGTGTGCTCTCAGCTTGAATATTGCTCACCCTTGTGGAATGGTTGTGGAGAGGTTGCATTAAGACAACTAGACAAAATTCAGAACAAAGCTGTTAGAATCATTAACAACCCTGCCATTACAAATAAACTACCTCCTCTGCAAGAAGGAATGTTGCCTCCCTTGCATTATTTTACAGATACTTTTTTGGCAAATGCTCAGACAAAGTTGCGTCCATGGTGCCACCTCTCTATGCCTTCCCTTGTGCTACACGGGCATCTGGTAGAGCTCATGACTGGAATGTCACTCAGCCATATTGCAGAACTTCTGCCTATCAGAATTATTTCATTCCCCGAACTGCATCTCTCTGGAACTCGCTTCCCCAGAGTTGTTTCCCTCCAAATTTCAACCCACAACTGTTCAAGTCTAATTGTTACAGATATTTTATGAACAGAGGACACCAGTAATCTGGTGTATGGATTATTTTTTTTTTACTCATTTGTTTTTCCTTCCTCCGTTCTGTTATTTATAAAAAAAAAAAAAAAAAACACACACACACAAGCATAAACACACACTGATCATCATTAGGCATAAAAAATACAGACTGTACAAAAACAATGGTAGTAACGGTAGGATTTAAACTCAACACAGTAGCAGATGTGACTAACGCTGTATTTCTGCAAGGCTCGAGCCTTAAGCCATGTTTTGCTCTTTGGTTTAAGGCTCAGTGGCCCCACAAAAACACTGTAGTCTCTGATCAGCCAACCACTGTAAGCACTCAGATCAGCTGACACTATTTACATAAAATATTCATTTCTAAAATGTATCCACAGTTACTTCCACCATCATCGCCACTGCAAGTGACATATTCATTGAATAATTCAAAAGAAACGAGAAAACAGCACTTTCAACAGAAGAGACAGTACCTGCTGTGTGTATTTACCTATTTGTATTTACCTATTTGTAGTATACAGGAAATGAGCAATGCTCGTGTTGTCCTGTCTCCATATCCACATTTATCAAGTCTACCTTTACACACATGAATGTTTTTCTCATGCACCACCTCTTTGTCTAAGTCGTTCCAAATATTTAAGTATTTACCTAATATACCTAATTGTGATATACACGGAATGTACTATGCTCGTGGGTTTCCGTCGCTGTTTCTCAGTAAGTCAAATTTAGCTTTAAACTCGTTTAAGTTTTTAGACTGGACGATCTCTTTGTCCAGGCTATTCCATAGGTCTATACTTCTGTAAGGAAAGCTATATTTCTTGATATCCTTCAAGCAGCTTGACTTTTTCAATTTCATTCCGTGTCCTCTTGTTGCTCTCTTATCCCATACAAACAGATCTTCTTTGTCAATTTTATCTACTCCCACCATGGTCCTGAACACTGCAATCATGTCTCCCCTCTTTCTCCTTTCCTCTGAGGAAGGCAAATCCAGTTTTTCCAGCCTTTCTCTGTATGACAGGTCTGTCAGACTGTGTGTGTGTGTGTGTGTGTGTGTGTGTGTGTGTGTGTGTGTGCTCGCGCGCATGCACACTAGCTCCATGACCACACCCACGATCACTGTAACACTATGCTTTTACAACATTTCAATTAATCAAACAGCCTACCCAACCTGGCAGCTGCCTCCACCTTAGTCACGTATAAGTGCACAGTCCATTCATTAACCAGCATCTGTGCTTGAGAATGTCCTACTTTTTTAAAAAGTAAATAATAATAGAAAGCAGCACCCATCTGCCCCTGTTACCACAATGAGGGCTTTTCTGGTGCTTGTGGGGCATCATGGTTCAAGTAATACAGGGTAAGTATTAAACTGACTGCAGATTACAAGAGATTCTGACATGTTCATTGGTCAAGGTAGGAAATAACACATGGCCAGCATGGGGCAAGAGAATGATGCCCTGAATATCACGTGCACATGCATTATGGCCATGACGTCAGCATCCTGTGACAGTGGGTATTCTCAATGTTCAAGGCAGGGTTCGTAGCTGCAATCTTCCCACATAAACCAAGAAAAGGCCAGCATAAAGGGTATAAGGGCAGAGATTAGGCGTGCTGTGTAAAAGGTGATTAGCGTATGCCACGCCTGTGTAAAGAAAGGTCCCACCGTCCTTTTACTCCATCACATTCCACCCTGGATCACCTTCAACTTCATCATTCAGCCCTGAACCGTTTTCTCAAAATGACGGAATGACACCTAAATAAATACAGGATTAACCAGAATACAGGATGAAAAAATTACAGAGAGACATTACAGAGATGATGTACTGTAATACAAAAATACAAACATATATGACCATTCCCTCACTATGATGACATTTTTCTTGATTTATTCTTGCAACCTCTTGGCTTAGGAGAGATTTTCTGAACTGGAGAGTTGAAGACAGTCTTCATTAACCCCTTCAGTATGAGAAATTTCTACTAGGTTAAATAAAATCATCCAGGGGTAACAAGACATCATACTGAAAAGGTTAAACGAAGTACCCCATGTTATAACAATATTCACCTTTCCTCCACCAGCAGCATCCATATACTGTTGTCCATATTCCAAGAGTGTGGTCTGCACTCTGACACTCTTTGACTCATCTTCAGATACTCCGGCTTTCCTCCGCCATCGACGCTTAGGGCCATACGCTGACTGGGGGTGGGGTTGTCAAGCATTTCAGGTTTGGCAAAATAAAGGTGGCTGCTGCTTAGAAAAGGGATTATTAAAGTAGACAACCAATTTTTGGTATGTTCAAATCTTTCCCTAGGACACAATCTGCAATTGTTATATAACCACAGGGTGAAGATGAAGAAGAGGAAAAATAACTCTAGGAGGAAGATGTGGGTACAATCAGTTACCTCCCAGATTATATCAATAATAGTCATCTAGGTGCAATCTGTTACCTCCCAAATTACATCAATATCACTCATCCTCAGAATAGTGTTAATGCAGAGGGTAACTACAAGGATCTTCATAAATCAAAGTACACTGGGTCCCTCAGTGGCAGAGCTAATTGATTCTGGGGATGCAATGTGAATATGGGAACTAGGTCTGGCCTTCCTTAGGTCTAAATCTCCATTCAGTAACATTACACTGCATCACCTTCTTCCTCAACAACCACTGCTAACTCTACTTACAATTACCTTCAGATCTACTAGGGGCAAACATTCATAAACTCCAAAGTACTCTACATCACAGCATCATGAGGACAAAAATGAGATCATCACAAGGCCCTGTCTCACCTCAATATTGTGTCAGTACTTACGCTAAGGCAGCTGTACAGCATTCAGCAACTACCTTCCAGGTTTCCACATACCACACATACATAACGCTTTCCACAATTTTTCCTATACCCATTACCATTCTACCATATACTTAACCTAGATGTTTCTCACATGCTTATTCCACTATCTGCCTTACTATGAATATCTAAGTTACAAATCCCATACTACTCCAGAAAGTACCCTTCTCCTTACTCACCAAATATTCCAACATTAGCCTTATCTTTTCTATTACTGTTCACTCATATACATTCTCCACAACACAGAAGACTTATTCTATAATATTATATTCAATCTTTTCAGAGGAATCTTCACTTCTGCCAGTTTTCTCATCCTTTGCCACCAAAACCAATCATGTTTACCTTAACACTCACTTTATTTCATTTACTTCTGTACAATGGCACGGTCACAGCCTTCTTCTACTCACTCATCCAAACATTTGGGCATATGTCCCACAAACAGCTCATTGCACTCTGTCCAAAATGCTTTATCATTTATGCATGGCTCATCAACACTTTCTGCCTTCCTATTCTTCAACGTTTACAGAGCATTCTTTTTCTGCCACTATTGCATTCTGGTGTGCCATATTTCTTGCTTGTGACCACCCACCCTGGTCCTACTTACCATTACCCTGCTTTTGCCATTCCTATTCATCATCTTTTCACAACAATCTCTTCATCTGCTCCTTACTGCACTTCCATTTATTAGGATTCGCCCATCATAATTTACATTTTTCTAATTTAGGGTACCTGTTCTGAGGGTATGAGCATTCCCATTTTACACCAACCATCCCTTTCAGACTGCTGTTTTTGAGTAACCCTAGTCTGTCTGACCAAGTAGATCCATCAACAACTAGCTACTGCCCTTGCAGGGAAGTCCCATGCATTATGTTCTGTTGCGGTTGACAGAATCTCGACACAGGGAAGAGTGTGGAAGTTTGGTTCCCAGATGATTGCCACATCTGTGTCTCTCCACCCAGTTAATGGGCACAACAGCAGGTTCCACATGACCCTGTTACTTGGTTATATGGTTTTCAGCGAGCACTGGATATAGTTTCCTGAGTAAGAGGAAAATTGTCACTCACTGCAAAGTCACCTGATGTGGAAAGAAGAGTTATAAAAAGAGAAAGGAAGGATGGGAGAAACTGGCAGAGAGGAGGGCAGACACAAGAAATGGATGATAAGGGTGAAGGAAGAACTACACAACACTACATCAAATGAGTAGATGATGGCAAATGCCACCTATCACCATCCCTTTCAGGTGCTTTCACAATGTGCTGGGAATACTGTATACAAGTAGTAGTCTTTCCAGCTTGAAGGATACCTGGTATCCTCACAACAAAGAAGTGGCAGTAAGAATATGTATGAAGTGTATGTGCATGTGATTCAGTCTGAACTGTGTTTCAGTGTACCATACTTATGGCTACATAAATAGTAAGCAAAATGCAGGGAAACACAAACACAAACCTGCAAAGCAGCTATAGTCTTTGTAGCTGTGGGCAGAGTAGGTGCAAGGCGTTGGTGCTGAGGGTCAGCTGTGTGACGACGGTACTCCAGAAGGGACAGCTTACGGGTCTGATCACCAAACTCCTCACGGGTCTCCAGGGCCTTCTTCACCAGCCACTGACACAGTACAAAGATTAAGATGTCATCTTGATATAATTCATTCATTCATCATCCACTCCTACATTGTCCCATGAGGTGCTTAGAAGCCCATGGCTAGGCAAGTTGGTCCTGACATTTAAGATGAGAGTAACCAGCCTCACTCATCCCTGAGTGGCATTACATGAGCAATAAACCTTCACTGACTCAATCCGATTGGAGTGCCACAATTAATCATTAAACCACCAGGCGCCAAAGTTTGGTTATATGGTTACCATCCAGGGTAGTAAATGGTTTCCTGGTGTACAGGAAACCATTTGGCTTGTCACTCAGTGTAGAGTCACCCACAGGCAGAAGGAAGACGAAACAATGATGGAAAGAAAGACAGAAGAGAAGTGTAAAGTCACCTGTAGACAGAAGGATGAGGAAAGAATGAAGGAAAGAAAGACTGAAGAGGATGGAAGGAAAGAAGGATGGAGGAGAGGAAAGGATGGTGAGTGCCCCACCTACCTTCTTTAATTATTCTTTTTCTTTGGCAAGAACAGCAGAGTACAGTGCTTCAAATTCAATTCACAGCGGCAAAAGGGCAGTATCATACTTCCATATCACTATAGTGACTTTTTATTTTTTGTCTGACTTGAAGTTACTAAGCAATTTTTCCAGGTTAAGAGAAACTTTTCAAAATGGATGAATACAATATTCAACATCCACTAAGAAAGGTCTTCCCCCAATTGAATAAAACAGTCTGTCTATCTATCTATCTATTGCCAGACGCCTCAATCCCGTTTGGGGTGGCCACAAACAAATCGCCTCCAAGTCGCCCTGTCCCCCACCATTTTACTGCCCTGCTCCCAACTCACACCCCCCTCTCTCATACCTCTCCACCCCATCCCTCCATCTCATCCTCGGCCTCCCCCTCCCTCTTTCCCCCTCCACCTCACTCACATACACTCTCTTCGTCAGTCTTTCACCCTCCATCCTCTCCACATGGCCAAACCACCTCAGTGTGTTCCTCATAACACTTCCTATTACATCCACAACCACACCACAACGCTCCTTTATATTCTCATTCGTCAGCCTGTCTCTCCATGTGACTCCACAGGCTCCTCTTAAATAACTCATTTCCACTGCTCTCACTCTTGACTTGTGTCCTTCCAACAACGTCCAAGCTTCACTTCCATACGTTAGAGTTGGTATCACAATACTGTCATGTAGTAACTTTTTCACTTCCATGCACACTTCCCTGTTTCTTATCACTGCTTTCAAAGAACCAGCAACCTTTCTTCAACCTTTCTTCCCTGCTGTACCCTTTCAAGCATTTCACCCTCCAAAACTCCATACTTACTCATCACACTACCCAAGTACTTAAACGTACTCACATTTTCCAATTCCTCACCATCCAACCTCGCTGTACATTCACTAACTTCACCTCTCTCAAAGACCATCACTTTACTCTTCCCTACATTCACCTTTAGATTCCGTTTCTTACACACTCTCCCAAACTCATCCACCAAGCCTTGCAGCTCCCCTTCGTCTTCACTCAACAACACAGTATCATCTACAAACAACAGTACAGGGAGTTTCCAAACACTATCCTCTCTCACCAGGGCCAATCCAACATCCAGTACCCTACCTTGTACCTCTTTTATTACCCCATCCATGTACAGATTGAACAACCATGGAGACATGACACATCCCTGTTTCAACCCAACTTTCAAAGAGAAAAATTCACTTAGTTCACCATCCACACGCACTGCAGCCTTCGCACCATCATACACACTCTTCACAGCATTCAACAACTTCCCATCTACTTCATAAATTCTTAATACTTTCCACAATCCTTGTCTATCCACCCTGTCATATGCTTTCTCCAAATCCATGAAAGCCGCATACAACTTCTTTCCCATCTCTAGATACTTTTCCGCTAAAGATCTAAGAATGAATATCTGATCTACACAACCTCTTCCCTTCCTAAAGCCTCCCTGTTCTTCTCCAACTAATTTCTCTGTTCTTTCTCTAACTCTGTCAATAAGTATCCTACCATACACTTTTCCTATTATACTAAGAAGACAAATGCCCCTATGATTACCACACACTTCTATTTCCCCTTTTCCTTTGTACAAGGGAATAATTATACCTGACTTCCAATCCTCCGGGACTCTACCTTCCTCCCAGGCCAATCTGCACATCTTCCACATCCATTCTACTACTATCTCTCCCCCATGCTTCAGCATTTCACCACACACTCCATCAATTCCTGGGTCTTTCCCCGATTTAACTTTCTTCATTGCTTCCACAACTTCCATCCTACTGATTTCTTCCTGTCTTCTCACCTCCCTCCTTCTCCCAGCCATTCCCCAGCCACTTATACTCTCATTACTTCATCCTCTATGTTCAACAATTCCTTAAAGTGTTCTCTCCATCTGCTCACTTTTTCTCCCTTCTCCACTAGTAATCTACCATTTTTATCTTTCACTCCCCTGCTAACTTCACTTCCAACCTGTCTTACTCTTTTCACCTCTTTCCAGAACATTTTCTTACAGTCCCTCCACTTTACACTCAAATTCCTTCCAAATTCCTCATCCACTCTCTTCTTACTCTCTCTTACTAATCTTTTCACCTCTCTCTTTCTTTCTACATAAAACTCTCTCTTCCGCCTCTCAATTTCTTCCACACCCCTATTTCTCATCCATTCATTGTATTCTTTCTTCTTTTGTGCCACAGCCTGTCTCACCTCTTCAGTCCACCACGCTGTTCCTTGCACCCCCCTCCGTCTTCTCTTCCTTCCACACACCACATCACATGCTGCACATATTTCTTCTGTAAATATCCTACACACACCTTCCGCGTCTCCCATCTACTCCGATTCATATTTGCCCAATCGTTCCTCCACTTCTCTCTTATACTCTACCTTTTTCTCATCCTCTTGTAACCTTTCCACTCTCCTTGCAACTACTCCTTCCTCTCGTCTTTCCCTTCTTCTATTCCTCCATCTTACTTGAATCCTAATTCTGACCACCACCAAGTAGTGGTCAGAAAGTCCACTACCCCAACCTGTATAAGCTCTTGCATCCATTACACATCTTCACATCCTTTCATCCACACACACATAATCAATCATTGCCTTCCTTTCATTCAGTTCACCACCCACCCTTCTCATCACTCGCCATGTATACCTGTGGATCATTTTATGCCTGAAGAGGGTATTGGCTATCACCAACCCCCTCCCAGCACAAATGTCCACTAACGCACTCCCATTCTCATCTATCTCAGCAGGCACTCCCCACCCACCAACTATTCCATCCACCTTCACATTCCCAACTTTACCATTCATATCACCGATCAAAAACACTCTCTCATTCCTTCCAAACTTTTCCATGCACACTTCCACATTTGTCCAGAACTTTTCTCTCACTCTTCTAGCACGATCTTGCGTTGGTGCATACACACACACGATCGCCCACATTTGTATTCCAGCTTTCAACTTTACCCACACAATCCTTGACCCAACTGATCCATACTGTCTTATGCTCTTCTTCCATCTTTTACTCACAACTATACATACTCCTTCCTTTGCCCTCTCATTCTCACCTACTCCTGCACATATACCCCATCCATACTCCCATTCTCTCACACTTTCTCCTCTCCATTTTGTTTCAGTTATTCCACATACATCCACTTTCACACCCTCAAGCACCTGGACAATCTTTCTCTCTTTCACCTCATCATTCACTCCTCTTACATTCCATGTACCCATTACCAAGTCCTTTGTCCGGTCCTGGGTCATCATCGTTTGGTCAGTCCTTGTCCGAGGCTTCTTGTTTGTTTTTTTAGTTAGTTGTTTTCCAGGGAGGGGCACTAACCCTTCGCCAACCCTTTTAGTCGCCTTTTACAACAAGCAGGGATACTGGAGGAGTATTCTTGAAAAAAAACCCTACCCCCAGGGGGGGTTTTCAAACAGTTTGGCAATGGGGAAAAAAAAAAAAAGCTATCGTACTGAAGTAGTTAATAAATAGGCCTATATAAGTCATAGGGTGAAAATGATGACACTGATGAGTGGATGAATGATGCAATATTTGGTTTAAGTTCCAAATTAGCAATAAAAGTGAAAATTAAATGAATGAAGAGCAAGGTGTTTGTTTTAAATGGAATAAGGACATAAGCTGGGATCTAAGACTAATGGTATGGCAGTGCAGAATACAAAGTATTCAGGGAGTACTTCAGACAGCAGCAAAGAGACTAATTTTATGAAAGGGTACAATAAGACCAGTGAGTTATAGCAGTTCTTTGAGCAATAACAAAGAAACAAAACATTGGATGAAGGAGCAAAAAGAGGTCTATATGACAAAATACCAGTTCAACCTTCATATCAAATGGTGAAGCTTGGGCAGGACTTGAGATGTATGAAGTGAGGGCAATAGCAACCAGCTACTGTACTTCAGACATGTATGTGGAATGAACTAGGAAGATAGGTGGATGAATGAAAGCTTATGTGATATATGCAGAATGGGGATGAATGTGGGGGAAAACAGAAAGTACTCTGATCAGAGCAGACCAATGGAATGAAGGGAGGGTGTGTGAATGATTGGAGGGTTTATTAGTATGGACTGGCTGGCAGAAGAGGTATGCCAAGAAATGAATACAGACTCAAGAAAATGAGGTACAGGGTATATGAATGAAGATACAGTGCCATGCCACTGGAGGAGTAGTTGTTGCTGTATATGGATAGAAAAATGTACCAGTAAAGGCTCTTTTGTTGCCTCTCTGACCTTGATAAATCGTTGAAAATATAATTCTAACATTCATGGTCAGTAAACAAATTAGCTGTAAGATAATTTTTAACTGTGGGTACAGCTTGAAACAGATCCATGCACAGTATCAGTGTTTTCAACTCAAAACATAGAGAAACTGCAAACTTAGTAGCTGAGGAACCCCAAAATTTTGACATAAGAATACCATTACTATAGACAAAGGGTAAGGCAACTCTCAATTTTTGACAATTTCCAATGCACCTGACAAAAACAGAACCTGTTTAGTTACTCTGTATCATACCTGACTGCAGTCTAAAGGGGGACGCAGACTAATAGAATCTAATGATCATAAGCATCCATTAAATGAATGTCAAGTATTGGGAACTTATTTTTCCCTCTGCAATTTCATCTTTAATTCGGTATCCGTTGTGGCCAACAGACAATGGCAGGGTAATACTATACCTGGATAACGGGGAAAATGTGTATGGCGTCAAGGCCCTGTATCTGATGAGGCTCAAGGCGGTGAGGACAGCTCATTGATCTCACCACATGCACAATCTTCTCTGTCAGGGCACTGTTAAAATATAATATAAAGTTGCAGTGTGACAAAAACATAAAGTCGCAATATATACAGCCTTTTTTATGCACATAGTAAGCTTAAAAAAAAAAAAAAAAAAAAAAAAAACACGTGTTCCAATGCTACTGGTAAAGCTTACAGACCGGAGTTTCCCACTTTACAGCACCTTCTGTATGGACAATGGTGTGATAGTCTGGATCACATCCCTGACTTACAATAAGGACTGCCTGTACTGTACAGTAAACTCTCAATTATCCGCCGTAATTCAGCCAACCCCCATGCTGGATACTGCAAAACGTTGGATAATGCATAGGTATCCCCAATCAGCTACCCATTCAGCGTCAAGCAGGATAATGTGTCGCTATCCATCTCAACCCTCTATCCTAAAAACTTTCCTACAATATTACCCACGCGCAAAGGATTAAAATCAAGCATAAGCGAGGGTCACAAAAGCAGAGCACACAGATACAACCTTACTGTACAGCAACCATGGGAGACACCGATGGCAGACTCAGCACACTGGGTGGGATGCTCCCTCAGTGCACTGTGATTGGCTGGTGCGTAGCAGGGTCTGCCTGCGCGTCAAGTAGGTCCTTCGTCTGAGCCAGATGATACACCTCACCGCCGGAAAATGCATAATACCATCGATTGCTTCCCATTTCTGAGCCAGATATCGCATACTTTCACAGGATATTCTTCTAACTGAGTCGAGCAAAAAGCATCAGATACTGCATTGGGCCAGATACTGAGACAACAGATAACTGAGAGTTTACTGTACTAGCATTTGTCTTTTATGTCACTGTTACAAAAAAATAAAATAATAATAATAAAAACAAAACGAATACTCTCACTATATATCACAAAGCTTAACCCGAAATAAAAAAAAAACATGAAGTAACACCCATCAGTTGTAGTAAAAGATAAAATAAGCATTAAAATGTATGACAAAATCACTCATAAATACCCTAAAAAACAATGTGATGAAAGTAATCCACTCAACAACATGGTATAATAAGTTTAGCATGGCATTCCATTCTCTCACAATGCAAAGTAAAATGTCACTCACATCTTTTGTCCAATTGTCAAGTTCTCATGAAAGAGAAGGTCGATATCCAGGTCAAAGTTGCAGGTCTCAATACACCAGGTCATCCCTCCAACAATCTGTCAACACCAAAAAGGGCCTCAGAATGCACAAGTAGAGGATGGCCCTTTAGTCTGATAAGAACTTCAATCCAAGGACATGCTTTGCATTATAATCCTAGTTAACATCTGATGATATTATACTACTTAAGAAAGAACTCAAGTTGATGGGGGTTAACTGAGCTGATGGAACAATGAAACAGTGTAATACCAAGAATACTGGAACTACTGTACTGTTTTTTTTTTTTTTTTTTTCTTTTTTTTTTTTTTTTTTTTTTGGGGGGGGGAGTTTTATGCCATGTCCCCTTTTCTCAATAAGGGCTAGGGCATTGCCCCTGGGTGGAGGACTTTGGTTTTGGAGCATGTAGCACTTTATGACCAGATGTCCCTCCTGATGTCTACCAATGACCCTTGAGTGGACTCAAACCTTCAACCCTTCGGTCAGAGCGCTCTAACCCACTGAGCCACGGCTCCTACATCCAGCTAGGTGACAGGAGTGCACTACCTCTCCCGGCAGGGCAACTTACCCATGTGCAGCGCAAACTCACAATTCTTTGGTCTTGAGTCAGGTGCTCTACCACTGAGCCACCATGCCCATCATTAAATGATAGAGTATTTACTGTATTTGTTTATAGAATGCAAGTGTTGCCTTTACATGGTTCCAATTTTCAGTACAGTACATGATTTCATGTTGTAAGTCTTCAGTATGGTGGTGGGTGGTGGCAACCATCATCCACTCACTTGATGTAGTGCTGCCTGTTTCTTCCTGTTTCATTTTGTTTCATTTTTGAAGGCTCCAACATCCTTGCATGCGTTGGCCTTGGTCACTTAATGGCGGCTCTCCATGCTGTTCAATCTATGGCAGCCTCTCTGTTCAGTCCCTTAACCCTGAGGTCACACTTAATGACCTCATTCCAAGTCTTTCTTGGTCTACACCTCACAACCCCAACCCAAATATTAACGCTTCTCACTTTCTGCACCCCCATCTTCTCCACATGCCCAAACCACCTCAATCGACCTCTCCTGATCACAACACCAATAACCCAGCCCCCCCCAGTCCTTGCACTCAGGGGCGCACTGCACATCCACCTAATCATTGTCATTTCTGTACTTCTGATCCTACGAGAATCCTCTTCCTTCATTGCCCAGGTCTCACTACCATACAGTTTTACACTCCTAACATATGCTGCATACAAAGATCCCTTAGAACATATGGAAAGCCCTCTCAACCTCAGGAGAGGCAACAGCTCCCTGAACTTCTTCCAACCACCTCTCACCCTAGCCACAGAACTAGCTCCAGCCCCACCTCCAACACATAACATATCTCCCAAACAACAAAACCCTTCCACACACTCAAGAGACTCACCTGCAAGTTCAATCCTTTCACGCCTGACAATCTCCACCTGCTCTCCCCAACACACCACACACATAAAATCAGCATTATCTCGCAGTCTACCTCTAACACCACTACATCACCCACTTATCACAAACACTGCACAAGATGGAATTACTTCCCATGTCTATGTGGCAAAATGCACAAGGCCACTCTCCCTCTTCTTTGACGGTACCACCATCAACCCTAAATATCATCACTTTTGTCTTACCTGCATTTACTCTTAAGTCCTTGTGCTCCATACCATCTCTCCACTTCCTAAATCTTTCCTCTCTGTATTACAGTATATGATTTGTACTATACAGTGACAGTCCAGGGGTAGCGTAAGACGAGGCAGGTGCAGAAACATTGCAGGATGGAGTTCCAAAAAAATAAATAATAAGTTATTGTATCTGATAAACTTAAAGATATGGTTCTAATACATATTTGGATACCTGAGATAGGTCTTCATCTGCATTATAAGCAGTCATGATCACAGATTTGCCATAAAACTATTTCAAGGCATAAACAGTTAAAACTGTGCTCAGAATCCTAACCTTATCAAAAGGAGAGAGACCCTTTATGCGTGCCCTGAAGTACCCTGCAGCCACCAGCAACTCCACAATCTCATTCAACTTAACTCCTTGGTCCTCATCCTCCCGCACATCTACCTATTGATTGAAAACACCATCACTACGGTCAGCAACATCTGCAAGTAAATACTCAGCAGCTTACAGGGAAGTTTTGCTGTTTCTGACAGTCATGAGTTTTGTGAATGAAAATTTTTCTAATTCTTTTATTTTTTAATGTGGTTTGATTGATTCTGATGTTTATTCCTGTAACAAATGCTCTGTTCTGCAGTCCTCTACACCTCTCCCCCTTCAACAATGGGAACCCATGAGAATATAAGGTTCTGAGTAGAGGAACCACAGGAAAACGAAAGAATTTGACATTAAAGTGTTCTCTCCATCTGCTCGATTTTTCTCCCTTCTCCACCTGGAAGTTGCCATTTACATCTTTCACTCCCCTGCTACCTTCTTTATCACCCTGTTCCACTTTCTTAACCTCTCTCCAGAACATTTTCTTACATTCCCACCACTTTACATTCAAATTACTCCCAAAATCCTTAGTCACTCTTTTCTTACTCTCACTTACAAATCACTTTACCTCTCTCCTCTTCTCTATACAGATCTCTTTATTCCCTCTCTCAACTTCCCCATGCCTCTGCTTCCCATCCACTCACTATATGTTTTCTTCTTTTGTGCCACAGCTTGTCTCACCTCTTCATTCTACTATGCTGTTGGCACCCTCTTTTGTTTTCTCTTCACCCCACACACCACCTCACATGCTGCACAGACTTCTTCTGTGAATACCTTGCACACACCTTCCACCTTCCCCATCTGTTCCATATAATATTTACTCAATTGCTCCTTCACTTCTCTCTTATATTCTGCCTTCTCTTCATCATCTTGCAACTTTGCTACCATCTTTGTATGGACTGTTTCCGTCTGCATTTCTCTCCAATTCATCCAACGCATTTGTACCTTGGCTCTCACCACTACCAAGTGGTGGTCAAAAAGTCCACTCCCCCAACCTCTGTATGCTTTTGCATCCAGCATATAATCTTCTCATTCTCTCATCCATACACATTACACAATCAATCAATCAATCAACGCCTTCTGTTCATTCAGCTCACCACCCAACCTTCTCATCACTTGCCATGTATACCTGTGGATCATTTTGTGCCTAAAGGGGATATTATCTATCACCAATCCTCTCCCACACATATGTCCACCAGAGCGCTATCTTTCTCATTCATTTCTGCAGGCACTCCCCACTCGTCAACTACTCCATCCAACTCCACATTCCCTACCTTTCAATTGGTATCTCCAATCAAAAACACTTTCTGAAACTTTCCTGCATGCTTCCACATTTGCCCAGAACTCTTCTTTCAATCTGCCTGCATGGTCTTCTGTCGACGCATATACTCACAAAATTGCCCATGCTTGTATTCCTACTTTCAATCATAGCCACACAATCCTTAAACCAACAGATCCATACTGTCTTATACATGTATTCTCCTTCCAGGTAGATGGTGGCAACCATCCACTCAATGATGTAGTGCTGCCTACTTCTTCCTTCACCTTTATCTTTCTTTTTCTGTGTCTGCCCTCCTCCCTTCCTATTTCTCCCATCTTTCCTGTCACTTTTTATTACTCTTCATTCTTTTCAGGCAGATTTGCATTGAGTGACAAGCCTAAAGGTTTCCTGCACACCAGAAGACCATTTACAATGCTGGGTAGTACCCATTTAACCAACTCATATGTGCTCCCTACGTGTCAACAAGGGGGTTGGCAGAGGGTCAGAGCCCCTTACCTTAAAACAGCTAACTCAAAATGCCACCTCTTACACGATTATGGCATCTGGCTATAGATAAACAGAGACAGATCTCTTACACACAACAATACTTTGCTAGACCCTCCTTTGCCCTCTCATTCTCACCTACTCTCGCACATATACCCAATCCATACTCTCACTTTCTCACCTCTCTTTTTGGTCTCAGTCAATCCAAGTATGTCCACTTTTGCATCCTAATGCAACTGTACAATGTCTTTCACCTCATCATTTGCACCCCTCGCATTCCATTTAGCCCTTCTCAACATGCCCTTTGTTCAGACCTTGGTTGCCACCTGTAGGTCTGTCCGGGTCCAAGGCATTTTGTTTCTTTTTAGTTGGTTGTTTTCCGGGGAGGGGCACTAACCCCCCACTCACCCACTTGTTGACACATATGGAACATGTATGGGTTGGTTATGTGGTCACCATCCGGCATATTAAATTATTTCCTGACAAGTGTAAAACCACCAATTCTAAACACAAATCACGGCAAGTGGAAGCCCACCAAGTAAAATTTTTAGGTTGATTTGGCTCCAAAGTCAGTCACTAATTGTCTGCCTGTATTAACCTATCATAACAATCTATCCTAATTCAACCAAGCCTAACTTAATTTAACCTGATCTGAACAAACTGAGGCAGAATGAGTTTCAGGTCCAAACCAACCCTTTGCCCTAAGTATGACATCACTGCCAATGTCGACAAACCTAACTTCATGCTCTCGAGTTACAGGTAATATTGCAGAATTTGGGTGCTATGAATGAAATAAACAATTCTTGGGGTAAATGTATGCTTTACTTGAAGCAGTAGAAGGATCTTACCAATTCAATTCATATTCCTCCAGTTTGTTTTCTGTATTTTTCTGACTGTTTTCAGGATGGTAAACTACCTTTTCCTCCTGAAATTTCTTCCACTGCATCATCACGTTTCTTATGCAATACCTATGATTGTCTGTCTTACTCAATGTGCGCAAAGGTGGTTTTCGTTTCCCAACTGGATGTTAGGCTGGGTTGGTTAAGTTAGATTAAATTATTAGGTACAGCTGAACTAGGTTAGGATAGGTTTAGTTAAACACTTAGGCCTGGTCAGTGCTTCTGCCATTACCCTGACCAGGTAAATGAGTTGACAGTGCAACATACGAAAGCTAAAAACAATGAGAAAACAGATTTTGCATGAAACATTTACCGCCCTGAAATTATCAGAAAAATATAAGACTATCAAGAAGAAGAAGAACTGATTTGGTAAGGTGCTTCTACTGCTTCAAATAAAGTAAATGTTTACCATCTTTAGTAAGAAATGATATTTTTGAAAAATCTGTAGGTCATAAATGAATTTACGGATGAAAAACCTTCATTAAATTTTCATCATTTGTTAATGGAAGCTCTCCTGCAGTTTGTCCACAAGTTATTCTATCAACATACATTTGTTGGTTGGCAAAAACTGGAGCATCCCTAACTGCAGCTTCATTATAACCCTTCAAGTTTCTGCAAGGTCACTTAGGTTAACTTACGTGTCCTTCTCTGGCACTGCCTGACCGTGGCTTAGTTTCCGTAGAGATCATCGTATCGACTGCAGGACCATAAACATGAAACACCGAGAGGGAAATAACACCCCTGTTTACAACTAAGGTCCGCCCACATTTCTTAAACAGTCTTGAATATGGGACTGAAAATTATTGTAAAGATATACACAGTGGAAGAGTAAAAATACTTTGTAATTCTGAAGCATCACATCTATCTGCAAATCGAACATAGGTATGCTGTGCACTTAAGACTGTTCAATACTACTTTTAAACACTAAAATACTACAACAGCACACAAGCACTCATGTCGAGATCGTACCTAGATATTTTGGTGAAGAAAACATTTAGTAAATGAAAGTTGTAATCAAGTAGTACTATTTCCATCAATAATTTCATGATTAGAAATAAAAGCAACAAAGGTAAAATGCAGTATAGTCACACGGAGGACAGCCCAACACCCCCAGAAGGGGCCTATGGAGGGGCAAATAGAGCGCGACCTGATTCCGGACGACAGGGACATAAGTCCGCCCAGGCCGCCCTCCCCTATGACCCGGAGCTTGCCTGCCGCCACCAGATCAGGAAAGCGAGACTACCTTCCGGGCGAGCCAACCACCGACAACCACGGGGTGGAGCTACTACTCTAGCTCCAATCAGCACCCCTGAGACGACCGGTAGCCATTCAACCCTCCTATAGGAGACGGCCTGCAGCCACTCTGGAGATAATAAAGAGACGGCCGGTAGCTGCTCCCGCCTTCATCAGGAGACGGCCAGAAGCCGCTCTGAAGGTGCCCTTAAAGAGATGGCCTGTAGCCGCTCGACCCTCCTACAGGAGACGGCCGGTAGCCGCTCTGGAGGTAATAAGGAGACAGCCGGTAGCCGTTCTGAAGGTGACCTAACAGAGACGGCCAATAGCTGCTCGACCTTCCTACAGGAGACGACTGGTAGCTGCTCTGGAGGTAATATGGAGGCAGCCGGTAGCTGCTCCCGCCTTCGTCAGGAGATGGCCGGTAGCCGCTCCAAAGGTGCCCTGACAGAGATGGCCTGTAGCCACTTGACCCTCCTGCAGGAGACGGTCGGTAGCCACTCCTGCCTTTGTCAGGAGCTGCTCCGAAGGTTCCCTCGAGTCGGCCTGTAGCCGCTCCCTCCCCCAGGCCACGGCCAGCAGCTAAGCCTTTTCAATGGCTGGTAGCCGCGTCCCTAGAAGGCCACGGCCAGTAGCCGGGCCCTACAGCAGGAGACGGCTGGTAGCCGCTCCTCCGTCAGGTGCTGACTCCCCTACACGAGACTACGACCCAAAGGGAGGCCCCAGCCTGGAGTACTGCTGGAGAGGCCCCATAACCACCACCAGGCTCTTCCTACTGCAGCCAGTTCCTGATAGGACTCACCTGACGTACCCTGACGGAGGCCGACGCCGCAGCCCACTCCTGACGGAGTCCCCGACCACCGGCGACCGCAGCCCACGGGACCTCCAGACCGTCCCCAGGATCCCCGGGCGGGACATCCCTACATCCCGACGCCGGAGACCCTCATCCTCCGTCAGGCACCTAAGCGAGAGGTTCAGGCAGCTGTTCGACCCCAGACCAGAGGGCCAGACTCCAGCCCCGAGCCCCGAGAGCGCAGGACCCTTCGCCACCAGCAGCCCTGGACGAGAGAGGACGCCCCCCTTCGCGTGATCCCGTAGCCCCTGAATACGGAGGCCCCCGGCGGAACTCAGCCCTGTCAATAGTTTGGCTGAGTTGTTCCCGTCGCCCTTGTACTGTACCTGACCGCCATAATGCCCAGTCCCGAAAGTGAGTGACAGTGAAAGCATCGTGAAAGTGATAAAGTGAAGCAAGGGAAGAACAGTGAAATATCAGAATATGGGAAGTCAGAGAATTAAAAGCATCAGTGTTAGTGTAAAATAAAGTTGGAATAAATAAAGTAACAGTGAGACAATGAATATGGCAGGGCAGTGGAATAAGTGTCTGTCTGAGTGAACACGCTACCCTCTAGTGATACAGCCTTACTCCAAGTTCATGCGGAGGCTCCAGTCCAAGAACAATAATTAACGACACGACGGACAAACAAGTTAGACTGCCAACAGTGATAATAGTGCCACGGACCTAGTGAACAGAACTCCACCCGATAGATAAAACCTTGACTTCCCCTGAGTGATAGTATTTACTATTTAGCCCCACTGCCCTAGGACTCCTGATTATAGTGGTATTCACTTTACCCAATCTTGTCCCGAATAGTATCCTGCGTAATACTAACACCAACAATCTAGGCCTAAGGTTTATAATTGTTCAGTATAATTACTCTTGTGACATCTACCCGTTCCACTTGTAGAATTTAGCAATTCACGTAAGGTTGTTGCCTTGAGTTTTTGTGTCATGCCTCTCTCTTATTTGTCTAAGCCCCAGTCTAGAAAAGGGAACCCAGCTACACACTAGGCGTTAGAGGGACGGAAAGCCGACCCTAAAACACCTTGCATTACAAAAGGAACTTTGGTGAACTCAAGCTGTTGCGACAGGATTCCAACCAGTCGATTTCGCATATTCGAGTTTTCGTAGACGCGTGGCGTTGTAAACGTCAAAACAATGTCACAAACACATATTAAATACACTGTTGTCTCGAACATATAGTCTTCAATGTCTGAGTCATGTTCGAGCAATGGTGCGGTGAAACTGTCAGCCTGAAAAGATAGGGGACAGGGCGACACGCGCGTTTGAGGCCACCCCTTTGGGATGAAGAAGTCTGGATATAGTTTGGTAGATAAAGATAGATCTTCAAAATTGCACATTTCTGCGAGATTTTAAAGCTATCATAATGATAATTACGGCAGTTTATTGAGAATAAAACAGTTTTAAATTCTATGCATGACAGCTCTCTTAAAATAACTTGCTCATGTTTTTTTAATATTTTATTTATTTACTCATCTATTTATTTTTTAGATGGCGACATACCTACCGTGGCAACCAAGCACCACTGGGACATGGCGACACCACCACCCAGGAGGAGACCACGGAGGGGCTCTGAGGGCGCATGTTTTGCCCAGGCAGTATGGATTTATGTCCCCGACAACCTTGCGCCCTTATTCCCCGGAACAGACCCAGCGGGAACGTCGTAGTCTGAGAACATTATTCTTCAACTGGACCAGCCCTTGACAGGTTCGGGGTGGGGCTAAATACTCAGTCCCAAGCAGCACCCAAGTGACGGCCTTTAGCCGCACAAAAACGATGACGGCCTGTAGCCGCACCAACCAACTTACCAAGTGACGGCCTTTAGCCACACAAATACTGAGACAGCCTTAAGCTGGTCAACTGCTGCAACCCTCCCTCCCCTGCAGAAACCGGTGACTGCCTTCAGTCACACTCGGGGAGAGACGGTAATGCCCCCTCTCCTTCTGCAGCTGCTTTCGGGAGTCAGACTCCTGTGACGGCCTTTAGCCGCACCTTGACTGCCAGCCACTCCCCGTGCAGGACACTGGTGATGGCCTCCAGCCGCAACTGTGGACAGGTGACG
This sequence comes from Coenobita brevimanus, assembly GCF_032717465.1. Taxonomy (NCBI): domain Eukaryota; kingdom Metazoa; phylum Arthropoda; class Malacostraca; order Decapoda; family Coenobitidae; genus Coenobita; species Coenobita brevimanus. The sequence goes on from NC_137018.1 coordinate 45,125,713, forward strand.
ACCTTCAGCCGCACCTCGCCCACGGTCCTGCCTGGAAGTAAGGCCCCAGTGACGGCCTTCAGCCGTCCTCCTCCTGTTGCCCACAGGACCTCGGCGATGGCCTTCAGCCACTCCAGGGAGAGACTCCCCAACAAAAGTCTCTTACTCACTGAGACTTCCCCTGTGGAGGATGACCCTTGCTTGGCTCACCCCTCCTGTAGCCAAGCGGGACACTCCGTTTCTCCCCACAGAGGCAGCCCCCAGGTGGAGCTTTCCTGTCTGAGGGAGGTTTGGCAAGGCCCAGTGCTGTCCCCAGGAGCGTGTGCAGTGCAGCTGGCGTCCGGGGGAGATGACCAGCTGACAGACTCCCACCGGAGGCGACGCCACAGCTCAACCCTGACAGCAGCCCAACGGGAGGGAGACCACAGACACCGGACTCCCTGAGGCACCCCTTTAACTCCGGGGCTCAACCTCCCCAGCCCTATACAACGGCGACCTCCTCCAATGGGTGGGCACAGACAATCGCGCCTACTCACTCTATTTGGCCCGAGCCCCGAAGACCAGACCACTCAGCAAGGCCCCACGAACGGAGGGCCTCTCACCACACCCAGCAGCAGCCCACAGAAGACGACGTCTCCCCTGAGGGTTGTCCCGTGGCCTTTACAGGAAGGAATACCTGACGGGACCCCTCCAACACCTGGCCGACACCTGGGGGCCACCAGACTCCTGCAGCACATCCAAGGTAAATGTTATGCAGCGTATTCTAGGTCCCAACCTCTCGGTCCAGGGTACGGTGAAGTGTGGGGTTCTTTATTCCAGACCGGGTCAGGGTCAGCCAGGAAGGGCAAAACACGAACACCTTGGGTCACACAGTACACTTATATATTAACTAAGAATACATACACACACTATTCCGTGATCAAAGCCAGATGGATACAGTGGTACAATATAGCAGTTGCAAAGTTCACTCTCAATTCCTAGTTCAGCTCGTCTAATATAGGATCACACCTGTGTAAGTTTACAATATGTCCCTACAGTATCACAATGAATATTCCACAGAAATGTTCAGGCACAGGACATGTGACCATACGTACACAACAGAATTGAGTGTCTCCAGCACAATAAAGGTGACTGTATAATATACTCAACCTTAAGCCTAGGTGTCCACGTCACAGAGACGAAGGCCTAGCTGATACAAGATATTTGCGTCACATAGACGAAGACCTAGCTAACTTCGTCCGTATCGTGTCGCATATAAGGGAATATATATATATGTGGTCTCGCACTGGCAGTCCCGGGGGGGGGGGAGATCTAATGAGATCTCATGGGAATGGAGAGAGGGAGAGGGGGGCTAGTGGGAGTCCACGGGTGTGGGTTACACTGAGGTCTGCTGTTCGATGGTGATGTACACAACAGAGCTCAATGTCTCCAACACAATAGAGGTGGCAATACACACACACACACACACACACACATTATATATATATATATATATATATATATATATATATATATATATGGTCTCACACTGGCAATTACAATGGGGGATTTATTGTGGCTAGGGTGGGTATACTTTCGTGGGGATGAAGAGAGGGAGGGGAGTTAGTGGGAGTCCACTGGTGCGGGTTACACTGACGTCTTTTATTCTGAGGGGAAGGTGAAACTGGGGAGATATCGGTCAGGGTAGGGGGGGAAGGAACTAGCCCGTGCGGGTATGTCGAGCACTCTGCTTAATAGTACTTTCAATAATATGGTACACTAGAATTCACAAGGGGAGGGTGAGCATACTGGGGAAGAGTTACACGTCCTTTGGGGAGGGGCCATGGGGAGGGTCCACTGGGGAGTGGGGATGGTCACACTGTGGGGGGGTGATGTACGGGGAGGATCTATTACTCACAGTCTCTGACGGAGGGCAGGACAGGGTCCGCTACGACGGGAGTTCCAAGTGGCGGCCTGGCGTAGGAAGAGGGCCGCCCGGTGGGTAGTATAGAGGCTGGTGGTCTGTCAGGTGGCCACGAGTCTGGGAAGAATGGGCCGGTGGTGTGTGGGGCGGCTCCCTAGCCATTATGGCTCGACAGGGGGCCGGGCTCTCGGGGCTGGGGCCAAACAGGGCCGACAGGAGCGCAGCTTGGCGCTGGCCCTTCGTCATTGTCGGGGTTCTGGGAGAGGACCTGGGGAGGCCCGGGGCTGGGATCGGGCATGGAGGGGGCGGTGCCCTGGATGTACAGCTATCACACTCCTCAGGGGCAGCCGTCAGGAAGGGGCTGCGGCCGCCAACGTCTGGGGAGGCTCGGCTGCTGCAACGGACACTGGGGGAGGCTCGGCTGCTGCGACGGACACTGGGGGAGGCCTGCTGTCTCTGGGAGTTGCGGTCTTGCTATCAGGAGGAGGCTGTCAGGGGTGACTTGCGGCCTCTCGTCCTGGGAGAGTCCGACAACACCTGGGGCTGCACTGACAGGACACTGGCTCTCGGGGATGTCTCGCCCGCTCTGGTCTCTGGAGGCTCCCCTGAAAAGGAGCAAGAGATGCCCTCGGATACTGAGGGGCACCTCACTTCACCACCAAGGTAGTGGTTGGGGCGGGAGGTGCCACCTTCTGCAGGAGCCTGGTTATGGGCATGGGGAGAGCAACCTGGAGCTGACCCGCCTGCTACTACAGACCCTGACGACGGGGAGAAGGCGCCCGATGGATATGCCCGGCTATTGCCACAGTGCCGACGGAGACTGCTCTCCAACCGTCATTTCAAGGGCAGGGAGAAGGCGCCCGATGGATACACCTGGCTATTGCCACAGTGCCAACAGAAACTGCTCTCTTGCCTTTGGGTCTGGGGCTCCTGCCCTAGAGACAACTCTGGTGGACGGCGACGGCACATCCACTGCTCCTTAGTGGGGATAGCAGCCCTTGAGGCTCCTGAGTCCTCTTTCAAACAGGAGGCCAATCCAGGGGACTCGGCGTCCGAGGGTCTGCTTGGGAGCTTGTTAGTACAAGTCCACCCCAATTCTGACGAGCGTTCCCTCTGCAGGAATGTAGTGTGCTTTTCCTGCACACTGCCGTGTGGTCTGGCTGCACAGAAGAGGGGCATCGGGGCGCGAGGGAGATTTGACGCTCTCGATTGGAAGACGTGACAGGTAAACCATCCTCCCTGTCATCTCCTATTGGGGTGGGTATTGCCCCCCCATACTCTCCTCCTGGGGTGATGATGTCCGGCTCACCTCGCCGCACGGACATTTCAGTAAAGGGAATATGATAGGTAGATTCACCGTTTCCGGCTCGTGCAGGGAGTGTGACGTCAAGGATACGAAAAGAGAGAGAGAATGGGAGCATGAAAGAAAACGAATGTAATGGTATACCAATGTAAACTGACTATTTCCGGATCAATTGGTAGGTGTTTAGTGTTGCTATACTCTCAACCAGTGATCTCTGTGAATATTTTCAGTTGTTTTTCTCATAATCAGTTTGCTTACAGGCTCCTGTCATGTCGGATCTGTGTCTGTATGACTCTGTAAACGACATTCCTCTTTTCTCTGAAAACAGATAGTTCCTTTTGAAGACATATTTTATAATTTCTCAAAAACATAGCATTAACCTTTTCATTGCTCTGCATGCATTTTAGGATGCAAATAAAAGTAATCCATATAGGTCAGGGAGCTCATATCACAGGGCAGGTAGGTGAACTACTGGCCTCACTATCAAGCGGAGATCCTCAGCACAGTCTCTACACTGTGATCCTCAGTCTGGATTATCTGTGACGTCATGCGCAGACCGAGACACGTTTTTGCTCCCCGCCACGCCGGTGTGAAACTACCTTATATTCTCTTTTGCTTGCTTACATCCACCTTGTGTGCAATGTCCGTCTAGTGTCCTTGCAACTGGATGGTATCCTGCGTGATACTGATACACCACAGTCCAGTCGGAGCTCTCTAGTCTGCCTAGCGTATCTGAAACTGAATATTTTTTTGTGTGTTACATTCATAGTGTATACGTGTAAGGTTGTTGTCCAAAGTTTTTATGTCCTGCTCTTCTCGTTGTGTGTTCTAGCTCCGGTCTCGAAAGAGAACCCCGGCTCTACACTAGTGTTTCTAGGATGAGGAGCATGCTTAAAAACACCTAGCATAACAGGTAGACCAATCGTATGGCCTTCCACGCTTCCTCATACCTTCAAACTATTAAACCACACCTTGTTTTCAGAACATTCTTCCTTTGTCAAATTCATTCTTGCTCTGACCATACTTTCTAAAATGCAGCAGGACATCAAAACAGACTGCAACGAGCCACCAGGAGCCCACAGAGGTGTGTAGCCTACACGGCGCGAATGAGCTCCGGAGTCCGGGTGGAAACGGCTTAAGTCCACCCGGGCCGCGCGCCCACATGACACGGAACTCGGCCGCCGCCACCATAGCAGGAATACAAGACGACCTGCCGGGGACCGGGGTGGAACTGTTTCTCCAGTTCCTAACAGCACCCCTGAGATGGCCGATAGCCACTCACCCTTCTACAGGAGCCGGCTGGAAGCCACTCTGGAGGAAACTAGATGGCCTGAAGCCACTCAGAAGGTGCCCCTCGGAGAGATGGCCTGTCATAAAAACTTTGTAGTTACTTGTAGAGAAGTATATTTTAGACTTGTGGTCGAGCGGCTTTTATATCTTGTAGTAGTTTCCCCACCAGATGTCATGTAGTGACGGGAGAGGTAAAGAATAGTATGGGACTATTTTTATTTGTCTTGGAAATATTAAACAGGTCTCTCCCATGGGAAGAGTATAAGTCCCGGGTAGCTACCTCCCTGTCTCACTATCTCTCTCTCTCTCTCTGTTCTAAGGCTAATCTCCGTCTCGACCTCTCTCTAGGGTCGCTTGTCTCCTTCTACTCTCTCTTTCCTAAAATCTGGTGTAGCAGGGGTGTGTCACGTGTGTTCCTCGTGGATCTTTGTTCACGAGAGGACTGCTGACAGCTAACTGCATCATCTCCTTACTGGCCGCTGTCGTCAGCTTTCCTCAGTGTTAAGAGTGTGTAAGCATGTTTAGCACTGCTCGATTCTCGCAGACACAACACCTTCTCATCATTTGACTTCCTGCTTCTATCTGTCTCTCTATCTATCTATTATGTAGTCCTACATTTGCTCGGCCGCGCGAAAATGGCGTACCATCGACATTTAATAGTTATAACATATTAATACATACTACATACACATTATAATGAACTTATAAGCTAATTAAGTGAAATACATAATATTGTAAAGTAACATAATTGTATGAATATTGTATACATATATTATTCATAGTAAATAGTGATTATTCAGTAATATTACATTTTAAATAAGTTGTATACATATTTGAATAAATGCATTAAAGTGACCTGCAGCCACTCGCCCTCCTACAGGAGACATCCTGAAGCCACTCTGGAGGAAAAGAGGAGACGGCCTGAAGCTGCTCCTGCCTTCTTCAGGAGACGGCCTGAAGCCGCTCGGAAGGTGCCCCTCGGAGACGGCCTACAGCCACTCACCCTCCTACAGGAGATGGCCTGAAGCCGCTCTGGAGGCCAATCAGAAGACAGCCGGCAGCCGCTCCCGCTTTCATCAGGAGACGGCCGAAAGCCGCTCTGAAGGTGCCCCTGGAGAGATGGCCGGTAGCCGCTCACCCTCCTACAGGAGACGGCCTGATGCCGCTCTGGAGGTCAATCAGGAGACGGCCGGAAGCCGCTCCCACCTTCGTCAGGAGACGGCCGGAAGCTGCTCTGAAGGTGCCCCCGGAGAGATGGCCTGCAGGAGGCGGCCGGTAGCCACCCTGAAGGTGTCCCGAGACAGCCACGGCCAGTAGCCGGGCTCTACCGACAGAGACGGCCTAAAGCCGCTCCTTCGTCAGGTGCTGAGCCCAGTCCACCTACCCACGACTTGGAGGGAGCCCCCAGCCTGGAGGAGTATTGGAGAGGCCCTGTGACCGCCACCAGGCTCTACTTCCTACAGCTGGTGGAGACGCCCCTGACGGACACCGACGCCGGCTGACGCCATAGCTCACTCCTGACGGCGTCCCCGATCTGCGGGGACCACAGCCTCCCAGCTGCCCCTCAGACTCCCAGGCGGGATCTTCCTGCACCCAGACGCCGGAGATCCTCATCCTCCATCAGGTGCCTGACTCAGAAGTTCAGGCAACTGTTCAGCCCCAGCCCTGAGGGCCGGACTCCCACCCCGAGCCCAGAAGCCTCAGGCCCCTACACCCCCAGCAGCCCTGGACGAGAGGGGACGCCCTATACGTGCTGTCCCCCGCCCCCGGGACCTAGCTGCCCCTGGCGGATCCCAGCCCCGTCAGTAGGGAGGCTGAGACTCCGCCGCCGCCCCTGCGCCTGACTGTGACACGTCCAACCTGACAGTGAGTAAAAGTGAACACACGCAGCATACAGACAGTGTAGGAGTGACAGAGTAAAGTGGGCCGGTGGTCAAAGCATAAAAGAAAGTGGTGGAAAGGATAGTGCAATAGTAAGACAATGAAGGAGGGGCCTACCTTGGTGTACAGTACAGTGCCGCCGTAAGACAGTGAAGATCATACCTAGACCCCTGAGTTGAAGTTCCGGTACCGCCAGCTCCACCCAGGTATATCTATTTATATACCTAGGCTGCTTCCCCCAAGGAAAGGGAGGTATATAGTAATGTAAAAGTGATCTATGGGCCAGGGTGCAGTGAACACACTATGCAACAGTGACGGAACGTCTCGATCAGGTCACGCTTAGGCCCAAAGTCAAATATTAACGCTACCCTTGGAAATCGAGACAACCACCACCACCGGCCAAGGAAATCTAAACTTCCCCACCAACATAAGTGTCTAGCTCAAGCACCGCCGGATTAAGGGAGGGGCCCAAGGGGCCCGGGCCCTGGGCCACCCACCAAGAGGGGGCCTCCCACCAGAGCAACTTGTGTTCATTTCATTTCGTGTTTATGCATTACATATTACAGCATTGGATGAATAGTCCCCGTTCAGTATTTCCTAACTAAAAGTGTCCTATTTATATATTAGGATTTAGGTTACCAGTCTGTGGTGTATGCCATTGGGGGAGTTGGAAAGGGGGCCTCCCTTCCAAGCGCGCCCCGGGCCTCCCACATCCTTAATCCAGCCGTGAGCTCAAGTGTCGTTCCCCCTAACCAATTTGGATCTTGCGTGATACTAGTATTCCATATCTGCAGCCCAAGAATTATAATTGTCCAGCCTGTTTGTATTTGTGACATCTGCTCGTTCTTGTGTAAGATTTAGTAAGACATATGTAAGGTGTTGCCTTGAGTTTTTGTGTCCTGCCTCTCTCTTATTTGTCTAAGCTCCGGTCTAGAAAGTGAACCCAGCTACTCACTAGGTGTTCTAGGGACGGGAGGCCGACCCCAAAACACCTAGCATTACACTTTCCAACCACAGTTTCCTACGTTTTAATCAGTAGATTCACCACTCCACATATTTCACGAATCTACATTTCTTACTCTATCCAGTCTACAAACAAAATATATTCAAATTACATTATCACTCTCTCCATACACGTGCCCAAGCAATGTCTCACGCCAACAGGTAACAAGCAAGTTGACGCCGCTGCTCGTTCAGCGACCACCCTACCTGAAATAACTTTCCCCTTCAAGAGTCAAGACCGGGCTCCCTCGCAAGGGCCAGCATCTCCAGGCTCAGCCGATCTGAGCACGAGGAGCGAGTTGCAGAGGGCTTATGCTCTACAACATGGTACACAAGGGCTACCAACTATGAGCCCTTCTCCACCCCACCTTGCACACCCAACTCCCTCATCGTGCTCCTACGTCGGCTGAGGATGGGTTACCCCTGCTTCTCGCAAATAGCAGAGAGAAATCCCGAACCCTGCCCCCAGTGTCACAAACTCGAGGAGTGGCCTCTAAACCACTATTTGCTGCACTATCCCGCCACTGCAACCCTTCGCTCTGCCCTACGAGGCAGACTCATAAGAAGAACGTCCGCCTCGGATACAGCCGCCGAGATCGTGGCCCTATCCTCCACCTCAGCCATCCTTGATGCTGCATCCACTTAAGCTCCCCCTCGATAACCATCCCCCCCCCCCTCCAGACTCAGCTCGCATTCCACCTTGACGGGCTTTATTCTGCCCATGTCCATGCTGTTGAACACAGATGGACGAATCTAAACTAACTCACGCCTCTTGCAACCTCTGTACCCAGTTTTCTGTTCCGTGATGTGGCTCACTGAGCTCTAAAGCAGGGAGAGGCTTTCTCATGGGTAGCACTGCGTAATTTAAGTAGCCGCCGCCAGGGCGGCGCTGGTGTAGCAGCAGCCGTGTTACACCACGCCTGATGCCCTCGTTTTTGTACTGAGCTGCTCTGTGGGTTTTTGAAAGCAGCTGATGATTCCGGAAAATATATAGTGCCATGGTCCACTATGCAGCTTACGGATACAAAAATGGGCACAGGAATTCATCGAAGAGAGATGGCGTTACATTTGACAAGAAATATATATTGTTGATAATTCTACAACGTTACTGTCCCCTTGGGTAGGGCGGGAAGATTCTTTCCCAGTATCCCTGCATGAATGAGGCCACTAAAAAGGGCCCATTTATCTCCAGTCTTTCTCCCCATATCCTCTTCTCTTCTGTTCACACTCTCTCGTAGATATTTCCATGTTTCTCCCGGCCTTTATCAATGTGGACATTTGGTTTCATGACATAGATAGTCTAAGGCCTTCCCACACAATTTCAACACCAGTACCTCGACGTAAAACAGCTTCAACATCACTATCATTTCAACGTTAATACCACACTATCTTTTCCCTCTCTGCCATTACCTTTCTCTGCCTCAGCGCCGTAAAGGGTAAATTCTGCACTGCAGCAACCTATGGCGTTGTTTTATACTCATTGCCTAAATGTACCCCATATAATTCGTTGAACTAGGCCGAAAAAAAGGTCACAGTCCATACATGTTTTTGTATTATATGCGACGAGTGTAGGTGTTTCAATATGGCGGCCAAAATCACACGCTCGCGGCGGAGATAGCCTCTCCGTACTATAGAGCTCAGCGGATGTGGCCTACTATAAAAAAATAATAGCGCCAGCCACTTTTCTTCCTTGTTAGATTTTTAGATATCTTCATTATTCTTAGTTTTTTTTTTTTATTATACCATTTTCGTTTTACGTTCTTGGTCCCACCATACAACTTCGTATTCAGGTTTTTCAGTTGTAAATAAGTACAGGGTAAGCAATAGCACAAGGAAGAGCTGATTACACAGGCTTGTCTTCTATAATGAGTCTCCAGTGAGACCAAAGAACCATACTTTGTCCCGGGTCCCACATTTACAGTACAAATATGTGAACATGGCTACGACGATAATGCCCACACAAATCAAACTGATAATCTGGTGTGCCAAAAAACTTCAGTGAACTAGACTGAAGACTTAGCACACTTTCGAGCCAGGTGAAGCATGGAAGTGAATACATGATGTGTGGCTGCGCGTTTACTTATTTACCCATTTTTTTATTGTCATAATCCCGATCACATAAATTTATCCTCAATGTCCGCGACAAAAAAAAAAAAAAAAAAAATGCTTCTATCCCCACTCCCTATAGCAATCCCTCCTTGCCAGTCCCAGCCGTCCTTCTCCTCTAGGTAGCCTATTCCTCCACATTAGCTTTTCACATCGCTCTTACGCTGACATAAAAGCATGATGGAGGAAGTAGGCTACTGTACACCAAGGCTTTAGGGAAGACAGCATTTACTGTAGTGAGAGAGAGTGTCACAGTTTACTTTTTTTTTGGGGGGGGGGGAGGGGAGGAAAAGGTTTTTCCAGCAGTTTAGTAAGCTCTGAATTGAATTTATATATTTCTGTACATCACGAAGACCAAATTCGTTCTTAAAACTGCCAGATTTATACAAAAAGTTGATAAAGAATTGCTGTAATATGTACCAAATACCTGTACTCGTAGGTACAAACTTTTCACATGAAGGTAGCATTATTTAAATCCAGACATATGAAAGGCCGACCTAATCTAATGATTACTATTTGAACTAATGAAACAGACTTAAATTACACAATGATTCCTTCCTAGTTTTTCTACCCTCAGATGATTTTACAAAGAATCAGTTAACCACACTTAATAAAGCCTGCAGCTACAATGCATACATACATACATACATACTCGTACACACACATTCATACATACACACATATATATATATATATATATATATATATATATATATATATATATATATATATATATATATATATATATATGCTTACCTACATACATATACAGTACATACATACATACACACATACATACATACTCGTACACATACATACATACACATACATATACATAAATACATACTTGCATACATACATATATATACATACACACATACATACATGCATATATACATACGTACATGAATACTGAGATACACACTCCCGCGGAAAGTCCCGCAAAGTTCCCCTTACCAGGACGGAGCCGCCACCCTCCGTCTAACCCAGGAAGACACCACGGTGGGGCATAGGTCAGAGCGAGACGGGCCCCGGACGTCACTGCCCTACGTCCCTCTTGCCCCCAACACGACCAACATCACCCTCGCAGGAATGGGCAACGACTTCTCGGCCGGGCAAGCCTTCGCCAGGATCGGGGTGGGACTTGTCTATGTACAGTTCCAGGCAGCACCGCGACATCAGCCACCGTCCGTGTCAAGGAAGGCTCTGCCACCGTACGTCCTTCTGCTGGTGCCCCCTGCAGCACCGCTGCAACCACATCTGGAACCAGCCCCGCGGTGGCGGCCACCATACGCCCCGGGTTGGACGTGTCGGCCATCATACACACGTCGGCTGTGTACCAGAGGGAGGCGGAACTGCGACATGGGCCACTGTCCATGTCGGGGAAGGGTCGGCCACTGTACCCCCTTCTGCTGCTGCCCTTGAGGTCTGTTGAACCGCGAGCGTGTCGAGGAAGGGTCGGCCACTGTACGCCTTTCATCCACAGCCTCTAGGGCCTCCCCGTCGGAGGTAGTCCCTGGCACGGCCAGCCCTCCACCCAGAGGCCGCACGGAACGTTCTCTCCACTCTCTCCCCAGGTGTGGTTCCAAGGAGGAGCTGCCGTTTGAGGAGTGGTGGCAGGGCCTAATTGCTGAGGAGGGGATCCACGCCCTACGGATCGCCCCTGGTCGACACCCAGACTTGATGGACACCACCTGGAGGGGAAACCGCAGCCAACCCCTAACAGGACCCCGGTCTCGTGGCGACCGCAGTCCCCAGCCTTACAGGGACATCCCCCGGACCCCAGGGCGGGACCTCTCAGGCTCCACCCGACACCAGCCCTCCACCCGGAGCAGGAGGCATCAGCAACGACTCCTGATCCTATTTGGCCCTAGTCCCGAGGGCCACTCACTGTAGGTCGAGGCTCCGCCAGGAGGGAGCCTCCCTGCACCCCTGACCAAGACTGCGCCCGGGCCACGACGCCCCCGACTGTGGTTCCATGCCTCCTACGCGAGGGCACGCCCTTGGGCCATCGCACTAAGCCCGGGCGCCGTCTCTACTAGACCAAGGTTTCAGCAGCCCAAGAAACTCTCTAGTGTAAGTTAAAGTTACCCCGGGAAACAGAGACTGACCCTACCCATATAATATATTAAAACCCGAACAGTGATACAGTGAGAGCTAATAGTGACTGTGGCTACAAACTGAATATCCGGTCATACTGTGTGATTTACCTAAGTTCAGAAACTAAGAATAATATGCAGGACTGAGAGGAAAACGACTCTATGGACTGTGTTCCCCAAACCTGTGTATTATTGATATATGTGACGGACTAATGGTGATCCCATTGTATGTGTAATCTAATGTAAATGCTGTCACTAGTAAGCCTGTCCCTGTACACAAACCCTGTATTGTATACTATTGTATGTATATTGTAAGGGAGTTGAATTAAGGCAATACATGTGTTAAGGGAGCCTGCCGAGTTTTTATGCCCTGTTCCTCTGTTAAGGTGTTCTAGTTCCGGTCTAGAAAGAGGACCCCGCTCTGTAGCTGGCGTCTTTAGGACGAGAAGTCAACCTAAAAACACCCAGCATAACACATACATACATACATAGTCTTACACATATACATACATACATATATACTTAGTATTCACAAAGGATCCAAATGATGTGAGGAACATAACCTATCAATGCCCCTTTGGTAAAAGTGATCATCTGGTTATTGAGATGGAAGTGGTAGGAGTAAGGGAAGGAGAAAGGGATGAAAAACACGGGAAGAATAGATGCAATTACGGGAAGGCAGACTTTCCTTCCCTGAGGAACTTTTTCCAAAATGTAGACTGGAATAACATGAATACGAACACAAATGTTGACGAGAAATATGAGTTTCTTATAGAAGTGTATAAAACAGAAGTTAGTAAATATGTCCCAAATTTTTCCGCAGCTATGGAAAGGAAGAAAGAATGGTTTAACAACAGATGTAGAGTGGCACATGAGGCAAGAAAAAGAGCATGGAATAAAGTGAGAAGGTATAGTGAAAGGGCTTGGGAGGAGTACAAGCAGGTAAGAAATGAATATGTAAGGGTGTGGAGAGAAGAAGAAAGGAAATGTAAAAAAAAGATATTGTAACTAAATGTAAAAAGGAACCGAATTATTTTATAGGTTTGTGAATGGTAAAATGAAAGTTAAGGACAGTATAATACGACTGAGGGATGGAGATGCAACCTATGAAAGAGAAGAAGAATTGTGTGAAATAATGAACAACAAACTGCAGTCAGTCTACAGTATGTGCTGGAAGAGGAATTTAGGGAACCTGAAATAGAACCCAGGGTGACGGGAATGGCAGAAATGACAGTGGATGTGAATTTTGTGTGTGTGTGTGTGTGTGTGTGTGTGTGTGTTCGACTCTGGGCATAGGCTTCACAGCCTGCTGTCAAGGCCCAGCAGTCCTCCTACATACCATACACCTCTACATGTCACCACTTCGGCACTAACACCCACCGTCCATATTGAATACATGCTAGGGCTGTCTCATACGGGACTGGTGTATTGGTATTAACGGGGATATTTTTACGACATGCTGGCTGGTCTACTGGTAGATCAGTAAAGCCTGATTTAATGAAATTCAAATCCTTAAACTGTTCCCTGTCCCAGCCGGGGTTTGAACCTGGGTCTGTTAGAACTGCAGGCCACCTCTCTACCGATTGAAGAAAAGCAGTGGGACCAGATGGTGTGTCTGGATGGATCCTGAAGGAATGTGCAGACCAGTTAATGTGACCTGTTTATGTCATCATTAAGACTTCTCTGGAAAATGGACAGATACCTAAAGACTGGAAAAGATCAAGTATTGTGCCAATCTTCAAGGGAGCAGATAGGGAAGATCCACTCATTTATAGACCTGTATCACTTACTAGTATTGTTTGTAAAATCTGCGAGAAAATTATTAGAAAAAGATGGATAAAGTATTTAGAAGAAAATGAAGTGATAACACCAAGACAATTTGGTTTTAGGGAAGGACGATCATGTGTTACTAACCTATTAAGTTTCTACAGTAGGGTAATAGATGTCATACAAGAGAGAGAGGGATGGGCAGATTGCGTCTATCTTGACCTCAAGAAAGCATTTGACAGGGTGCCCCATAGGAGACTGCTGTGGAAGTTGAAGACCTTTGGAGGGGTGCATGGGAAACTATTAAATGGATGGAAGATTATTTGATAGGAAGGCAGATAAGAACAGTTATAAGAGATAAGGTTTCACAGTGGAGAAACGTGACTAGTGGAGTACCCCAGGGCTCTGTCTTAGCCCCAGTAATGTTTCTGATTTATGTAAATGATTTACCTGAGGGTTTAAATAGTTACATGAGTATGTTCGCAGATGAAGCTAAAATCATCAAACATATTGAAGATATTGATAGTTGTAAAGAACTGCAAGAGGACTTGGACAAACTCCACAGCTGGAGCCAGACTTCGAAAATGGATTTTAATGCCAAGAAGTGTCTTGTATCAGAAATGGGAATGAATGAAAAAGACCGCACTGGACATATAAAATGGGCAGTGAGATAATTTCTAAGAGAACAGATGAGAGACTTGGGAGTGACTATTTAGGATGACTTGTCACCAGAAAACATATAAACAAAATCACTGGAGGAACTTATGGATTACTGACCAATATGAGAGTGGCTTTTAATTATATGGATGAGGACATGCTGAAGGAGTTGATAGTGACCATGAAAAGATCAAGGCTAGAGTATGCGGCTGTGGTATGGTCACCTCATTTGAAGAAGCATACTGATAAACTAGAGAGGGTTCAACGGATGGCAACAAGGATGATACCATGTTTAAAGGAACTCACCTACGAGGAGAGACTGGAAAAACTGAAGTTACCAACGCTGCGTGAGAGAAGAGAAAGAGGTGACTTGATCACGATATTTAGAAATGTAAGAGAATTGAAAAGAGTCGATAGAGAGGATCTTTTTTTGTTGGATGATGGAAGAACAAGAGGTCATGACTTCAAGTTGAGGAAAAGTGATGTCTTAGTAATCTTAAAAGGTTCAGCTTCCCGAATAGAAACATAAGTATTTGGAATGACTTAGACGAGGTGGTGGTGCAGGCAAAGAGCATTCATGTGTTTAAAACTAGACTAGATAAATGTAGATATGGAGACAGGACAACACAAGCTTAGCTCAATTCCTGTATACTACAAATCGGTAAATACAAATAGGTAAATACATACACACATACATACATACATACAGTTCTGGGTATAAGTATAGTAGCCTACCCGTTTACTAACACGGACACACATAAATCCTTTCTCACCCCTTCATTTTGTACAGTGAGTGTGTGAAATGGTACGGCTGGTGGGCGTGAGTGGTTGTTGTCAGTGTGAGTTAGAAAGATGAGTGGGTAGGAGGGTAGGTTATTGTGTGTGTGTTGTTGTGGTAGTTGTGCTGCACGGCTGGACTGGACTTAACGTAAATGTGGAGATGGGATGGCGGTTTTGTGTGTGTGTGTGTGTGTGTGTGTGTGTGTGTGTGTGTGTGTGTGTGTGTGTGTGTGTGTGTGTGTGTGTGTGTGTTCTTACCTAATTGTATCTTTCCAGGAATGAGTCATACATACCCTTAAATTTATGAGTTGTTTTGTCATACACTATTTCATTCGATAGTGTATTTCGCTGATCAGTTGCCCTAGTTTGGAAACTAAATTTCCTTACGTCTTTGTCACCTCTCTTTTCATGCAGTTTTTTTGCAGTGTCCTCTTGCTGATGCTTCCCCATAGGTTATATACTCATTAACGTCTGTTTTCTCTTTCCCTGACAGGCAGTTATACAGCGTAATCATATCTCCTCTTCTCCTTCTCTTTTGTAATGTTGGTAGGTTCAGTTTTTCTAGTCTTTCTTCACAGCTTAAATCCTTTAAGCTTGGTACCATCTTGTAGCTGCCCTTTGTACTTTTTCAGTCTTACCTATGTGTTTTTTGAGTTGAGGATTCCACACCAATGATGCATATTCCAGGGTTGGTCTGATGAATGATGTTATGATCTTTCTCAGCATGTTTTCGTATGTAAATGCGAATGCTATTCTCATATTAGCAAGCAGTGTATACATGTTCCCTACCTTCCCACTGATGCGGTCAGCCAAAGATAGTCTGTTTCTGATTATCACTCCTAGGTCCTTCTCCTTTTCACATGTGTGTAAGGTTGAACTTCACAGTTTATAATCCCAGTTTGGTCTTTTTCCACTTTAACCAAGCTTAACTGCATGGCATTTGTCCATACTGAATTCCATTTGCCATCCGTTGCTCCATTCATGAAGCTTATTTAATTCACCTTCTAGCTGTCTGCAACAGTCTACGTTTGTAATTCTCCTATGTATTTTTACATCATCAGCAAACATATTCAAATAGCTTCCATTTCCAATGTTCCTGTCTGTATCATTTATATACACTAAAAACATAACTGGCGCCAGCACTGAGCCCTATGGAACTCCGCTAGTCACTTCCCTCCATGATGAGTAATTACTCCTTGGCACTGTTCTCATTTCCCTTTTTCTGAAATATTAAATCCAGCAGTACAGATTACCTTGGATTCCTCCTTGACGGTTTACTTTCCATAAAAGTGGTGTGGTACTCTGTCAAATGCTTTCTTAAAATCTAAATAGATACTGTCCACACCTCCCCCTCTTTTCTGTAGTGTTTCTGCAACTCCATCATAGTAGCATAATAGGTTTGTAACACATGATTTTCCTTTTCCAAAACAGAGCTGTCTTTCCGTTATCATATTGTATTTTCCAGATGGTTTACCCAAATTTTTCTTATTTAGCTTTTCTAGTACCTTGCTTACAATACTGGTCAGGGATACTGTCGGTAGGTGGGTGGATTCTGTCTATTTTCAATGTTTGCTTTCTTCCAAATATCAGACAGTTTGCCTTGACTTAAGGATTCCTTGTGTGTGTGTGTGTGTGTGTGTGTGTGTGTGTGTGTGTGTGTGTGTGTGTGTGTGTGTGCGGAGGGGGGGACGAGCGCGAGCGAGTGTGTACTGAGAAGGGAAGTGAAGTAAGAAGTGATGAAATCAAAGGACAAACGGAGGAGGAGGAGGAGGACAGAAGAGGATGGAAAGGTAGAGAGGAAAAAGAGAAATAATTGGGATGATACGCCTGGATGGAGAAGCAGATGAATGTAAGATGAAGTGAGAAAGGGTTCCGTTTTAGCAGAGGCAGAAGCAACAAAGCCTTCAGAACAGAGGAGAATGAAAAAAAAAAAAAAAAGAATTTCAAGCTACAAGGCTAAAAGGGTAGGAGGGATGAGACAGAAATCCTCTTAACACTTTAATGAATAACAAAGCTGGCTGACGACGGCTAAATATTGATTTTCTTCCCTCATGTTCCACATAGCAAAGGAGCAGGTGTAGGTAATGAAACTCTTGTACTTTATAGTGGCCCAGATTTTTGTCATATTGCAGATAATTTCACGTAGCTGTGGTAGATAAAAAAAAAAAACTACAGCTCTACATCCTTTCCAAAACATTTCTGCGTGACTAATATCATCTTTTAGTATTAATATGTTGTTATAGCTTAGCACTAAAGATGGACAGATGGCAATTATAGGATTATCACTATCACGAATTAAAATATATCATTAAAGATATTATGCTCCCATGCCGAAGGGAATGACTGCCGTGGTACGCTCACTGTATATCAAAGGGAGAGTCATTTTACCACTCAAGGTCAGGACAACTCTAGTACTGTACTGCAGCTGGAGATTGACTTTTTTTTTATTGAGTTAGGAACCTGTGAATGTTACTATGATCATTAACCCGCTTCTGATCAAGTCATCTCCAGCATTGAATTCCCTCTAACTTCAAACGGTTTTATTCAGCTAGGTCAGTCTTAGTAGCTTAGAGTGTTATCGTAATGTATTATCAAGGTACTTCTTGTGCACTTCCCATTCGGCAGAACCACATTATATTCAGGATATTTCACTTCTTGCAATACTTTGCTGTGGGGAAAAAAAATACTGAAGATGGATTGAGCAGAAGTGTATTAGGGTGATGATTGTGATGATCGGAGGATGGGATGGCTGTGGTGATAAGAAAGTGTTCGTGATGACAGGAAGATAATTGTGACGATAGGAAGATGGATGTTACTGTACTGATAGGAAAATGACTGTGATGACAGGAAGTCGATCGTGCAAGGCGGCAGCACTGATGAGGTTGACGTGTAGGCTGCCCATCATCAGACAGGAAAGACTGTACCAGATGGATCAGTGACAAGAAAGGAAAGACAGACACTTCTGATAAAGTAAGCAGAGAATGTGTTCTGTCTCTGGAAAAAAACAAATTATAGGAATAGGCAGTAGGTTAGACTAAAGACAGACGCACATCACTTGAAACTGAGCATATTAAACAAGCTATTAAGGATGTGGTGCACGACAAGAAGGTGATTGTTGCATACAGATGGCAAGATGCAAGCTTGGCGGCACAACACAGAGCCTAAAGTGAAAGATAGGAGCTGGGGAGGTAATGTGAAGTTTTAGTTACAGCGTCACATTCAAAGGGATGTTGGCTTTGGCAGAAAAATACAATGTTGTGGTGATGCATCTTTTCCGTAGCACTTAGTGACTAGCACTATAATCTAATCTTAATTTATTGCTACAACTCAGCGTTCAAACAAGGTATGACAAATTTAGGCCAAGTTAAAGTGAAAAGAGTACGGCAGTTGTTCTACATGGTATCCGTCAATGCACCGACAGAAATGGATAGACTACGGTCGTTGCATTTGCTGGGGCACGTATATTTAGCACGAAAAAAAGGGCACGTATATTTAGAAGAAAAAAAAAAAAAAAACTCGCTCTGAACAAACCACTCCTCGATCACCATTTTAAAAGTATCAGTCAGGATAGAATACTGCATGGTATGCATAAACCCTCCATTACTTACTGACATCACGGTTTCCCAGGACCACGACCAAATATAGTGAATCAATAGGCGCACACACACACACACACACCTGCAGTTCAAGTGCCAATTAATCACGCCTAACACTAAATCTGTCGTCCTGTTTCGGCTACCCTCCTTCGGGGGGAAAAGCCTAGGTATATAGACGGACATAGTACACTAACTGCAGTCACCATCCCCGTCACACACAAAGGGAGGTGAATAAAATTATTGTTTATTTACTTTCAAGAAGGACAAGACAACCAAAAAAAAAAAAAAAAAACTTCCAATGTCCCTCGATGTTCTTCCTACAAAAATGAATATGAGCTACTTGAGGAAGAGTAAAAACTGAAGTCTTCCTACGCTCATTCCTTGGACCTTGGCGAATATGTTGGATCTCCAGATGACAACATTTCTGGGAGTTATTAGCTAATGTACTCGTATAATCCCAGTAAGGGGAGTAGGCTGGGCATCCGACCTTAAAGGTACTTGTGGGATTGCCTATTGTATTAATTTTTTTTTTTTTTTTTCATCGAGGCGAAGATGCACTTGACAGGTTGGTGATGACTGGTTGAATGTCATATATCCAAATAGCATCTTTGTATTTGGGTTCGTAACGAAGTTTCGAGTCACATGACCGGTAATTATTTGAAATACAACGATGTTATTTGGACATGTTAGCAAGTCATCATCGACCTGTCAAGTGCATCTTCGCCTCGATTAAAAAAAATATATATATATATATAGTATTTTGTGAATCTCAGCTCAGGTTCTGATACCCAACTGACTTCAGATGTAGCGCTCTCAACTCAGCGATGATCGTATTCTTGTCAGCTGACTTGAGCTCATCCACCTTCACCTGGCAGAGATTTTCGTTTGTTTGTTTTTTTCCTATTTCCTAAAACTCAGTGGCAGACCAATACAATATACATACTTGCCATAGCACTTCGTGACTAATATCATATTCTAGTGTTAATCTCGTGATATATCTCAACATTCAAGATGAAGAGATCGAAATTTAGACGAAGTTAATGTGGACAGAATATCGCACATCCTCCTAACCAGTTTGTTCCTACATACGGCACGTTAACTTAGCCATTGATTAATTTTTATTGCCCCATTAGGAGCGTAGAGGCGTGTGAGTATGGATTTCATTCCCTTCATTTAGGCGAGGGTCATCAGTTGCTTCTTGAGCGACATTTGTACACATCAAATCACAGCTCATCCTCAGACCTGAACGCTTATGAGCTATATCTGGTAAGGCCACGGGACATCCATTAGCTGGTTATATGGTTACCACCAAACGTGGTAAACAGCATTTTATCCCTCCTCAGGTAGGCCTGGGTCTGACAGACCCGGACAATTTTTTTGATGGTATGGTTCAGTAACTTATAGATGCCTGGCATCCCTGTCCTTCTCTATAGCTTCCCAACTTTTTGTGTCCATGCAGGATGTAGGGGGAGTTACTTTCGAGTCCCTCTATGTTTTTGCACTTTATCACTCAGAAATGCATGTCGGGTCTGTGAGACCCAGGTGTACCTGAGGAGGGGAGAGAATTTTTCACTATGAGTTTGCAAGTTGATTTAATGTTATGCTCATAATGAAGGTCCTCCATCCCTCAAGTTGTGACACAAGTACTAGGCACATAGTGTTCTTTGTTTTCGTGTATGGTGACAAAAAAAAAAAAAAAAAAAATTAGTTTGGCATTTTTCTCAAAATTTTGTAAAAAAAAATGTGTGGAGTTCAATGAATTAAAACTTATTCGCATAGTTCTGTAACTGATAAGACCTAATACACTGCAGGATATTCAGGAACTCATTTTATAAAACATGTGTGACACTACAGCATTTTTTTAAAAGATGGGTCTTACAGACCCAGGTGTACTTAGATTGTAAGCGAAACTGTAGGTCTACCTGAGGAAGGTTAAACACTACTTTGTGAACAGTACATCAATATAGAAAAGAAGCAATAAAAAAAAAAAAAAGTGTAATAAGGAAACCAATTCGGTAAGAAAAGTTGATAAGCTATATAAAACCACAAGCATACTGTACAGTACAGCAGTGAAGCCAGGGACCAAGACCCGGATTCACGACCAACCCTCGTAACTCGATGTTCATGCGGAACAACAGGAATGGAAAATACTCTTCTTATTTTGACTGCACAGACCAAAAGTACCTAGTGATAACTTTCTGCTTGTACTTATTTTATATTATTCATATGTTTATTCATTTCTTACTAATTTCTTTGCAGAAAGAACAAGAGACAAAAAGTATACTGTAGACTGTTCATGAATATATATATATATATATATATATATATATATATATATATATATATATATATATATATATATATATATTCTGGTTACGGCTAGAAACTGACAATAGTCTGTCAGAATCCCAGCCCTGACTGGTTGGCTACATGCACAACCCCCTTTATTAAACCATACATTACATGAAGTCTTTCAAGGTGAGCAAAAGTTGCCTTGGAGTAGTAGGGGTAAATTACTCAAAAAGGACGCAGACATACACTAAACAGATAATGGGCACCTGTTAATCTTTTATATGCATAAAATGTCCGAAACTTGTAAATGTCATCACGCTAAACATTTTTTTTTTTTTTACATTAAGTATATAGAACCTTTTCTAAGATTAATAAATTGTATGAAAGATGAAAAAAATATACAAAAACACACCATCGTACTAAATGAGCAAAAAAAAAAAAAAAAAAAAAAAAAAGGATGCAAAGGCGAGGTCCCTAAGAAGTATTCTTAACGGGTCATAACTAGGCCTGTTGCCAGCAAGTTTCCAAAGGAGTTGTCAAAAAATCATACTGTTTATTGTTTTTCACTCATGTTCACTACTCTAGCTTCGCTGTTAAGCGCTTGGTGACTATAAAAGATAAGTGTGAACATGGTCTTTATTCCCTCAGTATGGTTTTTTTTTTTTTTTCCCACTGCTCTTGTTACTTACGGACGATTTTATTCGGCTTGGAAGAGACTATATTAACTACAGGAGTTAATCACAGGTTCCATTATATATAAATAAATAAGCATATATCTATCTATTTATATCTATCTATCTATCTATCTATCTATACATTACTAGAGGGGCGTTCACCGGGAGACAAACTGAATGAAATCGTCTGGTCGTAAAATATGAAACAAGCCATTGGCTTGGAGATCAGCCCTTTCATCACAAGGATGTCATCTATATTTTTAACCCTTGCTATAGGTGGGGGCGCTCACCATCCACTCATCTACTGTATATATTGCTGCTCTCGGTTGACTGTCCTTTCCTTTCTTCCTTCCGTCCTCTTCTTTCTTTGCTTCATTCTTTCCTCTTCCTTATGCCTACGGGCGACTGTACATTCCCTCTTTTTTTTTTTTTTTTTACTTCATTCTTTCCTCTTCCTTCTGCCTATGGGTGACTCTACACTGAGTGACAAGCCAAATGGTTTCCTGCAGGCTACACCAGTAAACTATTTAATGTACTACGCTGGGTGGTACCCATATGACCGAATTATGGCGCCTGGTGGTTTCGTAGGCGCTCCAGTCGGAGTGAGCCTGTGCAGGTTTATATCCAAGGGATGGTTGGGTTTATTGCTCACGTAATGCCACTCAGGGATGAGTGAGGCTGGTCACTCTCATCTTGAATGTTATGACCAACTTGCCTGGCCCCGAGCTCCTGCGCTCCTTATGGGGCAGGACTGGATGATGATGCAGATGCTACCTCTAGACAACTTTATGGTGTGTATGAGAGACTTTTCATACGGGATAGGTCAGATATAGCCTTCATTAACCCTTCCATAGCCAGACAGAGATCCTTCCTAAGTTGACTAAATTCATCTGGCGTGGAATGTTATTATAAAGTACTGTATAAAAAAAAATATGTTGCATCAGACTGAAGAGATTATACACAGCTTTATCTCAAGAAAGTCTGTGAATACGTACCCAGATGCCCCGAAAGTCAGAATTAGGCTCAACACGCAGACACGACAGACTTGGGGGGTATTATGCTCTGCGTGTATAATTCGGCATCTACAAAGGTGCGGACGGAGGGAGCAGTCTCGTGTTCGGGCGAGTTTTAAAAGACTCGCCGCCACAAGGGTCGTGTAGCGGCCCGGCAGCTAAACTTCCACTTTTTTTTTTTTTTTTCTTTTTGTCTCCAGAATTTTTCTAGCCAATCTCAGATTTGTCAGTTCACAAGGTATGCGTTATGATATTGCATTCGAGTATCCTGAAAATGCACTATGTTCCTTTGACAGATTTTTCAAAAGTGCAGTGTAATTGTGGGTGAGTTTATAAAGAAAGGAAGTGAAAGTGAGTGAAGTGAGCGAATAGGTCGGGTGACGTGCCCCCCCCCTCCCCACTGCCTTGCCCTGGACAAAGGTGACGCCGACCGCTATCACTGCCGCTCATTCCCCACTACATTTCGTTCACACGCCACGCAACTCTTACCGTTTTAATCCATAATCCCCTTGAAACTAAATTGATCCCTCTTGCGCCACAGTAACAAATCCGCTTCGGTCATATTTCAGTGGTTTTGTAATGACTCATAAACATGAGATGTTTTGGATCTAGTTTTTGTGACGGATGAACACGGAACTAAAGAAAAAAAAAAAAAGATGGCGGGCGGGAAAAGCTATGACGGCGTAAACACACACCTCGCTAAGGCTCCCTCCACCGCCGCCGTCACCCGACACCCACCGGGACGAGGAGACCACAAAAATATAGGAGTTTAATCCTTACACGAGAGGAGGGAAGGGAGACAAGGAAAGAGGGTGGAAGGAGGGAGAGGTGGGTGCCACGCCTCCTTCCCCTGCTGATTTGTGACTGTTTCCCATGACACGGTTCAGAGGCCATGCAGGAAGGGGAAGAGAGATTTAGAGGAAGTGGAGGTAAAAACAAGTAAATAAGAGGGAGAGAAAGAGTACAAATAGAAAAAAATCCCATGATAACGAGCGACGTGTAAGGGGAAAGAAGAAAAATGCGATGCAGGGGAGGCGGAGGAGGAGAGCAAAGAGTGAGAGTCGGAAGGGTAATAGGAGACAAGCGGCAAATAAATGAGGCCCTAAGGGAAGCGGAAGGGGAGTAAGACGTGAAGGAAAACGGTGAAACGGGAGACTGAGGAGAGAAATATGGGTTTTTGAAGGAGGTGGAGTGCCGAGGAGAAAATGGCGTCAAGTGATGAAGAAAGTGAAAACCAAGTCCATGGTGAGTGAAAAGGAAGGAAAGTGAAAGGAAAATTGAATACGCTGAGGAGACAGGATGGGATAAGTGTCTGCTTTGGCATCAGGAAATAAAACGAAATGTAAGAGAACTCCAATGGTAAAGAATAAAGAAGGAAATGACGATCAACTAAGAAAAAGTAACGATCAACTGAGACAAAAGGAGATAATAAACTAAAGAGTGGGTGAATGGTAAGGGATGGAGGGTGGTTTATAATATGGTTCAAGGTAATGAGAATGGGAAAAGCTTCGCAGGAAAAAAAAATGAGAGAGAGAGAGGGGGGGGGAGGGCGGGGATAAGCGAAGGAAATTGTGATTACCCTAAGGAATGAGGGAGAAGGGAAGGGAAAGGAACGGAAGAGGGGAAATCAAAGCTATGTAGAACAGACAAAATAAAAAAGGAGAAGTGAAGAGAAAACCGAGAATAAACTAAGGAATGGAAGACGGAGAAAAGGAAAGGAAGTGACTGCTATGGTAAATTGGGAGGGAAGGAGGGAACACCACCCAAGGGCAAGTGCTTGGAGAGAGAGAGAGAGAGAGAAAGAGAGAGAGAGAGAGAGAGAGAGAGAGAGAGAGAAAATGTGCGAAAGAAAACGAGAAAATGGAAGTAGAGCGCGCGCTTGTGAGAGAGAGAGAGAGAGAGAGAGAGAGAGAGAGAGAATGTGCGAAAGAAAACGAGAAAATGGAAGTAGAGCGCGCGCTTGTGAGACAGAGAGAGAGAGAGAGAGAGAGAGAATGTGCGAAAGAAAACGAGAAAATGGAAGTAGAGCGCGCGCTTGTGAGACAGAGAGAGAGAGAGAGCTGTGAAAGGTATGCGAGGGAAACTGAGAGGAGGACGGCAGGCAGGGATGGTGACTTTGGTGAGATGAATGGAGGAGGAAGTTGGATGAAAGAGCAGGAGGGTAGAAAGAACGAGGAAAGCAAGAACAGTTGCAGAGAGGGAAGGAAGGAGGGGAAGCAAGAATGATTGAACAGATTATGAAGGCTATGTTACGAAAGCTAATAAAGGAGGGAGGGATAAATGGTAGGGTGAGAAGAATGGAGAAGGCGCCAAAGGACTTTATATATATATATATATATATATATATATATATATATATATATATATATATATATATATATATATGTATGTATGTACAGTATATATTATACACGCATTCCTGTTATCGTCGGACGATTATCTTTGGATTAGGGAAACTCTCACTATGAAGATCTTAGTTTCTATTGCCCTCTTTCGCACGACCACATTTTCTAATTCTTCCTACCTCTCTAGAACAGAGATGTATAAAATAACACGATGACTTTCCTCGTGTAATTAACATTTTTCAGCAGGAAGAACAGGGAACATGGAATGATAATGCACTTTCTTCCTGCCCTTCCTTCTTTTTTTTCTTTAAATAAGATGAACTGAGGAAGGAAAAATAAATTAAATTATATAATCCATACAGCAGATTATAGGCGTCCTCCATTCATAAAAAATCTATAACAGTTGGACTTGAGGAGCTGTAGGTTGAAGTTTGAGAGGAAGCTATTCTGGGCAATCGAGTTCCAAAGAGGATCAGTTCGTGGAATAAAAGGACTCTAATAGGCAGAAGTTCAGCAATTTGGCAGTCAACAGTCCAGTTATGAGAGCTAGTAGATGCCCCTGAAGCACGGGGGAAGGCACGGAAAGGTGGCACAATGGATGTGAAAAACGAGCTTCAGTACGACAGCGATTTAATCTTACCTATTTGTAAATCTACGTTTATCGTAGAGGATGCGTTTGGTAGTGAAGGGGTTTATTATTACCTCCTTCAATTGGATAATATATTTTTATTGTATTCCTGCTACTCCCAGACTTTTTTTTTGTCAGCCTAGGAGAGAATACTACGGCTGTAGGCATCGTGAATTTCTTTACTACGAAGGGCTCTCCTAAACTGAAAAATCATCTGGATAAAGGCAGAGCAATCTTTAGAAAGGTGTCGCCGTAGAGAAGGGGTTTTGAGGCAGCCCATATGTATCAGTAAAAAGAGAAGGAAATTTCTTAATAATAAAACTGGAAACGGCTACCTTTGTGTGGGCTATAACATAAAGAGACTTGTAGGAAAGGTAAAGACTATGCATGCATTTTATCTTGAATGCTCTAATATCTGAACTTAGACCAAAAAAAAAAAAAAAGTGTGTGTGTATTAAATAGCTATTCCTCTAGATGGGAAGTGAAGGAAGTATGAAGGGAATATAGGAAGAACCAGGCGAAAAGAATGAGACGAAATGAAGTACAAGACGAAAAAAAAAAATGTGCCAAAGAAACAGGGAAGAATAATGGGAAACTAGTCAATGTGAGATATATGAAAGCAGTTGAGGACTTGCATGTAGTGAATGAAAGAGGGAAGACAGAAATGAAGAATGAATGAGAGATGGAGAAAGAGAGTGAGTGAAAGGGAATGAAAGGAGTGAAGTGGAGAAAGAAAAAGAAACTGAGGTACTGAATGACAAGGGAAAGAAAAATTGAATAATAATACAAGAACGAGAACACAGAAAAGGTGAGAGTGAATGAAAACGTGGAAAGCTTGCGAGGACTGAGTGTATAGAGGAATGTGAGGCGGTGTGGGAAGGAAGGAGGGCATGGCGGCGTGACATGGATATTTACTCTCACAACTCTGACACTCCCGCCTTCTTCACACACATGGGGTGCATTTTTGGCGCCAGTTTGACAGATCTTCCTATTAAGATAGTTTGAACTGTATTTTGTGTAGCACAGCACTTCTTGCTTTATGTATTATGCCTCTTGAACATCATTCACATCTTTTCAACCATCTTTTCACATCTTTTCACATCTTTTCGCCACCATGGACGCAACTGGGTATTTCATTCAGGCTAAATCCCGATTATTTTTTACATGTAAGGACAAATCGAGCATTCTAAATGCTACTCGAGACAGTTTTCAACCCTTTTGCGACACTAAAGCTCCACAGTTGAAATGAATTAATTGTACTCTTGAGTGAAATAATTATGCGTCCACTGACAGGAAATCTGTTCGACATA
This sequence comes from Coenobita brevimanus, assembly GCF_032717465.1. Classification (NCBI taxonomy): domain Eukaryota; kingdom Metazoa; phylum Arthropoda; class Malacostraca; order Decapoda; family Coenobitidae; genus Coenobita; species Coenobita brevimanus. The sequence goes on from NC_137018.1 coordinate 45,152,338, forward strand.
CTGTGCTTAACATCAGTATTACAACAAGAGGATGTTAAATATATATATATATATATATATATATATATATATATATATATATATATATATATATATATATATGTGTGTGTGTGTGTGTGTGTGTATCATAAACATTCCACTGTCGAGAAGAAAAGATGTAACGAAATCCAAACCATCAAAAATACTCTCATTAATCACCAGTTATATTTAATAACTGTAAGTTTCAATATAGCAACATTTTTCAGACGTTTGGATATTAATTCTGAAGTATTTATGTATGATCTCGGTTTCGTTATATGACCACATTGAATGATACCATCTTGGCAAAAAATTTACTTGGAAACGTCTGTGAAAACATGAGTTATACTGACACTCGAGGGGAAAGAAAACCAGCTTTTGCACTTGACGCGATACTTTCAATACCATTACAGTATTTACTTCTGTTGACACTGACACTCCTGACATCCAATACTATTGAAACAAGCGGACCCCTTTAACATAATATTATATGGCAGTTATTTTGTGTTAATAAGAGAGACGTTTTAACATAATCTTAGGACATCTGACAAACTGATACTGATACTTTAAATCTATATCTAATTCAACACTGAGCGCTACGTTTGAAAGAGGTAGCCGAATAAGAACTCAGGAGACGTCTACTGTTTTATTCTGGCTACCGGCTTATGATTTTAATAAGCCCGGGAGAGAACTCAGATTGAAGTGATTAATGTGTATTTTTCAAACCCACACCCCATGTGGCCCATAAAATTGTTTGGAGGCAGGAATGATGGAAATGAAAAAAAGATCGTACTCAGGATTACCACGCCACTTCCACCACAAACACACCACCACCACATTAGCCACAGCGCCACTACATGAACCACACCGCCACCGCATGAACTCCAACACCTTCGTCTCAATCACACTACTACATTATCCACACCACCATCACGTTACCCGCACCACCACCACCGTATCAACCACACCACCACGTTACCCGCACCACCACCGTATCAACCACACCACCACATTACCCACACCTCCACCCCATCAACCACACCACCACATTAACTGCACACCACTCCGTCAACCACACCACCACATTAACTGCACACCACTCCATCAACCACACCACCACATTAACCGCACCACCACCGTATCAACCACACTATCACATTACCCACACCACAACCACATACCCCCACACCACCACCGATCAACCACACCACCACCACATACCCAACACTTCGCCATATCAACCACACCACCACCACCACATTAGCCACACCACCACCACGACCACCACCACCACATTAGCCACACCACCACCACCGTATCAACCACACCACCAAATTAACCACACTAACATTAGCCGACCAAAGCCAAGAGGTTGTGTGGTTAATTTGTGGCCGTGTTAGATGCGGTGGCCAGCTGTTACCCTCCTCTGTGTGTATGTGTGTGTGTGTGTGTGTGTGTGTGTGTGCTCTCTCTCTCTCTCTCTCTCTCTCTCTCTCTCTCTCTCTCTCTCATTTTTCACTGTCAGTTCGCAATCAGTATCTTATCTCGCGCTCTGCCTGGCTCTGCCATCCCCCCTCACTCTCTTGCTCCCTCCCTCCCACATTCTCTCTCTCTCTCTCTCTCTCTCTCTCTCTCTCTCTTGTCCTACGAATCTGTACACCTTAAAAAGGACACTTTGGTAATGACGTAGTTAATGAAGGCTAAGTTTAACTCCTAAGCAGAATAAAACCGTCTGGGGGTAGCAAGAATGAAATAAGAAAGACAAAATTGTAGTGAAGGGGTAGTTAATGATCCCACAAGACGGTCGTATAGAATTTTAGTTGTTTGTTTAGTTATTCATTCCGTAGTAATGAAGGGATTAATGAAGGCTGTTTCCAACCCTGTCACTTTGAGAAACTTCCCTTGACTGGATAAAATCATCTGGAGATAGTAACAAATGAAAATTGTCGACGTAGTGAAGGGGTTAATTATGTAATATGACGGTCGTTTACGGGTGCCATCTGTTAACCCCTTCAACTCGATGAGGTAATTTTGAAATGAATCAGTCACCCACCAGACGACTTCATTCAGCCTTGGAAGCATCTCTAGAAACGACATGGTTGATGAAGGGCTATATCAAACCCCATGGTCAGAAAAACCTCTCCTAAGCAAAATAAAACCGTCTGGAGGTGTCAAGAATAAAATAAAAACGAGGTTCTCTGGCTGATGTATTTTAGCACATAAAAAAGTAGAGTATGTGGGTACTAACCCAGTCAGGAGGATGGTGTCTATACCATTATATTCTTGCTCTTGCCAGGCGATTTTATTCTGCTCAGGAGTGACATTTTGATCTTGAGGGGTAAGATACAACTCGGAATTAGCAGATATACCAATACATGCGGAGAAACATTACACAAATCCATTTTTTATTGAACTTGTGGCTAACAATACTCATACTTCTGTGTTATAAAAAAATGATAATGTCCCATTCAAAATCCTTTCGTATTAACCGAAAACACTGCGTTTAAATGACTGGGGGTCATAGACAACGGGAAAGACATGAGGGAATCCAAGAAAGACAAGAGTACCGGTTAACTCTTGCATTAGAGATGGACAGAAACGAGATAAGAGTGTGTTGCAACACACGCGTCGTTGTGTAATGGATGTAGGGAGAGATTTCAAAAGAACAGTGGTCAGTGAGAGAGAGAGAGAGAGAGAGAGAGAGAGAGAGAGAGGACTCTGTAAGGGGCGGGGAGGTGATCAAACGAAAATCCTTTGATTCCACCCAGCTTAAAAGCTCTGTATGTGGTGAACTCCCACACGTGAGCAGCAGCCATGGCCTACCCACCCTCACCCCTGCCTCACCCTTTCCCGTCTCTGCCTCACTCTGTTCTCCTTGCTTAACCTTGACTTCCTCCCTGCCTCACCTCTCTCTCTCCTTGCCTCACCCTGTCGTCCTCCCTGCCTCTATCTTCCTCTCTACCTCACCCTGGTCTCCTCCCTACCTTGCCCTGCCTCCCTCCCTCCCTTTCCCGTATTGTCCGACTAGTTGTCCACGTGCCGAAGCCGTATGTGTGGGTTATGTTTAGTGACTCCCGGTGCCCTTGTGTGTGTGTGTGTGTGTGTGTGTGTGTGTGTGAATGTACTGCATGTATGTATGCATGTATATATGTATGTGTATGTATATGTGTATGTGTGTATGTATGTATGTATGTTTATGTGTGAATGTGGATGCGATTGTGTGTATGTATGTGTGCACGTGTATGTGTGTGCATGTATGTATATGTATGTGTATGTATGTATGTATGTGTGTGTGTGTGTGTTTTTTGACGCTAACACACATCGCCAGTGGTACTTGTTATATCCTCCTGGCGTCTATCACACACAAACACATCTCAACGCACTTAGTCATTATGGGGAAAAAAAAAAAATGCCAAAAGCGTGCACAGAGTCAGTTTCAGTCAATCAGCCACAGTCAGTTAGTCACCCAGTCAGTCAGTCAGTCAGCCAATCTCTCTCTCTCTCTCTCTCTCTCTCTCTCTCTCTCTCTCTCTCTCTCTCTCTCCTCAGTATAAACTCTTACATTCGTTCATTCATTTAGGTCACATCAGTCTTGTTCAGATTCACTCACGCCCATCAGACTCATGTTAGGTCCCAAGTACGTCATTTCAGGTCTACGTCCGTCAGTCAAAGTCGTTTCAGGTCACTTCAGGCCACCTCACGCCAGTCCATGTCTGTTCAAGTCACTCAGTACACGGTTGCGTTCAGACCCAGGCACAGTCATCAAGATATATTTTTATCGGTTCAGGTCAAGTCGGATCAATTTTGGTCCAGTAAGATCAGGTTAATGCATATTATTGTGTTTGTTCTGACCGATTCCTATTGTATCCGCAAGCTTTCTCCTCCCGTATCATGACAACCTTCTCCCCTTCCTCATTTTCACCTTCATCCTCCACCTCCTCCGCCTCCTCTTCCTCCCACCCTCCCCTCCCCCCGTCTCACCCAGCTATCAGCACACCTCCACCCCTTCTTCTTATCAGTGTTATCAGGCCGCTACCACACAGAGCTGCCATAGGGGGTTAGTCAAGATTTATTAGCGGGGGCTTTGAAGGGGGGTGGCCGCCGTGATAAGGAAGGTGGAGGGAGGGAAGAAGGGAGGAGAGATGTAAAGGAGGGATATATATATATATATATATATATATATATATATCTCTATATATATATATATATATATATATATATATATATATATATATATATATATACAGTATATATACAGTAGAGAGAGAGAGAGAGAGAGAGAGAGAGAGAGAGAGATGAATCCTTGTCAGTATGATAAAGTCCTATAATTCATTTACAGTCAATACATCACCATGAGCCAAATTCACGAATGACCTTGTGACCGTTTCCCATGTGTAACTAGCCTAATATTCTTTCTCCTCAGCCAAGACTGTAGTCCTTTTGTACCTTATTTCATGTAGCTCAGTGGAAGAAGATAATACTACGGATCTACATCCCTTCCATAGCACTTCTTTACGACTAGCATCCGATTATAATGCTAAACTCCTGTTACAACTCAGCATTCAAGGTGGAAAGATAAATTTTAGACCCAGTTAAAGTAAAAAGAGTATATGAGTTATTTAAGCAGGAAGGACGAGGAAAGGAGAGTGCAGTGTCTTCCCACGTCCCCTGTTCCTCCTACAAACACATTTCTTAAGCCCTTTTCATTTTACCCTGGCCTAAAATTGCTATCTTTCCATTGTAAAAGCTGGGATGTGGCAGAAGATCAATACAGAATATGATGATAGCCAAGAAGTATTATGGAATGGATGTACAGTAGAGTTGTTTTATTGTCTTTCTCTGCCAATATGTTACGTGAAATAAGCAATAAAAGGTGAAAAGAGTACAGGCTACGAGAGCAAAAAAAATAATCGAGTTTAGAATATCTGTTTTCTGCAGGAATGAAAAGGAAAGGAGAGTGCATGGAGGTCGCCTTGCCTTGTCTTTAGTTCTTCCTGCAAAAACAGACAAACAAACATAAATTTACACCATTAAATCAATTGTATGTTTTGTGAATCCGTACCATCTTTAATCCTATCAACCCTTTGACATTCATCATTTATTCCTGTTACTTTCAGACGATTTCATTCTTCCTTATCATTATCTGTCTTTTCTTTCTTTCTTCCCTATCTTCATCTGTCTTTTCCTTATTTTTATTCTTTATCGCCATTTTTCCTTCCTTGATTCCTGCCTTATCAATAATTTTCCTGTTTTCTTCCCTATTGCAATCTCTCCTCCGTTACTCTCGTCCTTGTAGCCATTTTTGCGTACTCTCTTCTCTATCGTAATCTAAACATTTCTTTCTTTCTTGTCTCCATCTTTCTTCCATACTTTCCTTCGTCTCCATACTCCTTCCTTACTTTCCTTCTCATCGCCGCTTTTCTTTACGTACTTTCTTTCCTACCGCCACATTTCTTTCTCTACACTCTTTCCGATCGCCACCTTTCTTTCCTAATTTCCTCCACATCGCCATATGTGGAATACTATTTGCACAAACACTGAGTAGGCGTATGATAAGACCCGATGTAGTTTTTATGTAAAGCGTTATTTTAACCTTTCACCACCAGAGGTCTCTCCTGAGTTGTATAAAATCATGTGAAGGTAGCAAGAATAGACCCTAAAAATGCCATCCTACTGAACAGGTTAATGGTGATTGCTTCTAACCTTTACTACATGTAAGAATGGTCTTCCTGTTCTTTAAAAAAAAAAAAAAAAAAAAAAATCGAAGAAACAAAAACAAATTAAGTATCGTCCAGGAGTTACTCATAACAAGAAAGGCTTTACTGTCTGCTACAATCTACACAATATATGCAAGTGATATTATCATAGCACATCACGTAATTACTAATGTTAGCAAAGACTGTGATTAAAGTGTTTTAATAGTTTTGTATATTTTTTTCTTTTTATAATAACAGAACAGAGGAGGCAAAAACAAAAGAATAAAAAAATAATCCATTCACCAGATTATAGGTGTCCTCCACTCATCAAAAAAAAAAAAAAAAAAACTGCAACAGTTGGACTTGAACAGCTGTAGGTTGAAGTTTGGGGGGAAACAACTCTGGGGAAGCGATTTTCAAAGAATGCAGTTCGGGGAATAAAAGAACTCTGATAGGCAGAAGTTCTGCAATATGGCAGTGTAACATTCCAGCCATGAGCGCTACCAGATGTCCGTGTAGAGCAGGGGAAGGCTTGGAGAGGTTGCATAATGGATACAACTTCGTTTAAGCATATGCCATAAAAGTATCTGCAAAATAATGCAAGGGAGACAACATTCCATCTTACTTGTAGGGAGGACGATTCATTTGCAATAGTAGGGTTATTAATAATTCTAACAGCTTTGTTCTAAATTTGTCCAGTTATTTTAGTGCAACCTCTCCACATCCATTCCTCGAGGGTGAGCAATATTCCATCTGCGAGTGCACATGATTTTTGGAGAATATAGCTAACTGCTCGTCAGTGAAGACGTTAATGACTCTGTACAATTATCTAAGTTTCTTTGATTCGGGTTTAGCAAGTGATCTAGCATGAAGGTTCAGCTGTGGGTATTTATTGTTAAGTGAAACACCTAGAATTTCAGTACCTGTAAAGAGAGGAATATTAGTAGCATTGAAGGTAATATAGGAATTGGGCAATATCTGTCTATTAGTAAACTGTATTTACTGTATTTGGTTTTCCTAGCATTAAATGATAAAATGTTATTTTGTTCCCATTCAGTGATCTTACATAAGTCTTGATTTATGGAGATAGCTGTACTGAGTTGTGAGTTAGAAATATTAAACTTAGTGATGGATGTTTAAGTGTGAATGAACTATGAAATGTTGGGTCAACTGTATATGAATGAATGGGATTATGGGTGACAGATAAGAGATCATTAATATGAAGTAGGAACAGAGTTGGAACCAGAGCTGATCCTTGTGGCGCGCCGGCATTAATCAAGTGGGAATTGGAATATACATCATCTACTTTTACTCTTATCTTTCTGTCGCTGAGATGTGGGGAAATCGGAGGAACAAAATATGATAGCCCATAGCAAAGAATTTGGATAGCAGGGGACGGTCCCACACGCTGTCAAAAGCTTTAGAAATATCAAGGGTTTCTTCATGTTGGTCAATTGACTGATGGATGGTATGAGTCAGGAGAGTGAGTATATCAACAGTGGATCTTTCGTGGTGAAAGCCATACTGTCCATCACTCCATACTGTCCATCACTAAGTTGATAGATTCAAGATGTTTAATTATGTGCTTATTTATTACTATCTCAAATACTTTAGCAAGAGATGTGATAGCTATTGGTCTGTAATCAAAGGCGTCAGATGAACTTCCTTCCTTCGGAGAATAATGCAGACGTCATACAGAAGGGAGGGATGGGAACGGAGGAGAGGAGAAGGGAAAAGAGGGATGGGAAGGAACGGCAAGGGATGGGAAAATTAGGTAAAGGTATGAGGAGAAAAAGAGGATAAGGGAATATTGGAGAGGGGAAGAAAAGGAAAGGGAAAGAGGAGAGGAGAGGAGAGCAACTGAGAGGAGAGAAAAAAAATGGAGACGGGAGGGGGTGAAGGAGAGGATGGAAGAATAAAGAGGGGGAAGAGAGAGGAAAGGAAAGATGGGAAGATGGGAGAGGAAAAATGAGAAAAAATGGGGAAGAGAGAAATAGGGTGTACGATGGAGGGGAAGGGAAATGGATTGGGAGACCAATTAACCTTCTCATCTTATACAGCTTAAAGGAGATAACTCGTAGTGATAATGTTAAAAAATTGTCACTCTTTACTATATCATTACAATGATGTCCATTACTATCCCATTCTTGCCACCACCAGACGATTTGATTCAGCCAGGAAAAGACCCGGACTGACGGGATTAATCTATCCGTCTATCAATACTCTATTGTCAGACGCCTTAATCCCAGACGAGGTGGCTACGAAAAATCACCTTCATGTCAACTTGTGCTCCGCTTTGAGTCTGCCCTCCTTGCAGCTCACCCCACCCTCCTTCATAAACCTTCCCATCCTCTTCGTATCCTTTCAGCCCCTCTTCGGTCTCCCCCTCCCCCTCCCGTTTCTAACCTCATTATGTAGTCTCTCCTTGCCAGTTTCTCATTCCCCATTCGTTCTACATAAATAAATCATCTCAAGGCACTTTTCCTAAAACTTCCCAGCACATCTACATCAACACCACAACGCTCTGGAATTTCCTCATTTATCTATCTGTCTCTCTAAGTAAACTCCACATGCTCCTCTCAGATAACTCCTCTCCATTCTTCGCACTTTTAACGCATCCTTCCAGCCAAGTTCAAGCTTCCCACCCATAAGTGGAGATTACAATATTGTTAAACAATGATTTTTTTTTTTACTTCCATGCTTACCATCTTATTGCTTGTCACCGCCCTCAGTGTACAGTAACCTTCCTGTACCTGCAACCTTCCTTCCCTGCTGTACCCTTTCATGTACTTCATCCTCTTAAACCCCTGTCCATGCTCATCATTATTTATCTATAGCCAGACGCCTTATTTCTATAAGAGGTGTCCAAAGACAAATCGCCTCCACGTCACCTGTCCCCTGACATTTGGCTGCCCTCCCTCCAGTTCACACTCCTCTCTCTCATATATCTCTCTCCACGCAGCTAATCCTTGGACTTTCATCCCTGGTCATCATAGTACTCATAATTCTGAAGGCACTCACGTTCTCCGTTTCCTGACCACTGAGCCTCACCATGCTCTCCGTAACTTCACGCCTCCCTACCCATGTATTTACTCCCCCCCCCCCACCATCCCCCAACCCCACATTGTGAACACGGACACATAAACATTTCTCTTACAGTTTACTTGGTCTGGCTATCATCCATAACCCTTTCACTAGACTTTTTTTTTTTTTAAACTCTGACATAACCAAATACTGCTGCCTCCCCATTTTGAATGCTGACGTGCAACAATGGATTAACAATGGATTCTGATGCTAGTCACGAAAAAGTGTTATGAAAAGGATGAACAGCCGTATTATTATCTTTTTCTGCCATTATTGTACGTGAAATAAGTTACAGGACTAAAATCTGGGACAAGTTACTGTGAAAAGAGCACATCATCACGTCTCCTTTATTTTTATTTATTTATTTATTTTTTTGTCTTTCTCATTTTCCTCTTGCTGCCTTCACACAATTCTACGGTGCTTAGGGGAGGCCAGGAATATTCTCCGTTGGTTCCTTCAGCACAGTGACGTATTGTGTGTTTCATTCTTTGCTGCCGCCAGGTCATTTAATTTAGGTGAGGAGTTCTTTTGCACCGAATGGGAATATGCTTTAATATCTTTTGGGACTCTCTCTCTCTCTCTCTCTCTCTCTCTCTCTCTCTCTCTCTCTCTCTCCATACAGAAGCCATACAGAGAGGGTTGAAGCCATACGCAGCACTTCCCCTCCCTTGTATATTGGTCAGCGGATTGGGATTACTGCCCTTTTCACCTTTCTCTTCTCTCCTCTTTCCGTTCTCCTTTCCTTCCCTTTACCCTCTCCCTCCTCTCTCTCTCTTCTCCCCCTTTCTTCCTTGTTCCTTCTTACTCATTTTCCCATCTCCCTCCTTCACACTCCTTTCTCACACTCACTTTCTCTTCCTTCCACTCATCTGTCCTTCTCTTCACATCCTTTCTCACCCTCTCTTTCGCTTCTTCCCCCTAACCTCTACGTCTCTCTGCATTCAGTCCTTCCTCCTCCTGTTCTTCCGTCCTCGTCCTCCAACTTAGACTCACTTACATCCTTCCCTTTTCTCCCCTCAGTCCCTTTCATTCCCTTACACTGCCATTCATCACATCACCTTTACCATCAGCTTCCCCTCTTCTCTTTATTCACCTTCTTCTTCCCCGTACTCCGTCTTCTACCCCCTTCACTCCTAAGGTCTAGAGAGCATTCTGTAGACCTAGTTCACTCCCTCCTCTCACCTTACTCCCTTTCACGCACCTCACCCCCTCCCTCACCCCCTTAGTAGGTAGAGTTTCTGTGGCTTAGGAGGGTAGGAGAGATACAAGGCATACATTTACTTGTCTCCCACGCACTCCTTTTCCTCCTGTCCTCTCAGTTTTGCTTCTCTTCTGTACCAAGTGTTCCCTCCCATTCCCTTTCCTTTCCTCCGACTCTCTTCTCCATCTTTCCTTTTCCCCTCCATCACACTCCCTCTCCCTTTCTCCCCTTTATCACTCCTCCTTCATTCTCATCACACCTCCCTTCCCACTCACTTTCCTCCTTCATACTCCCCATGCCTTCTCACCTCCATTTCCATCCCTCATTCTCCCACTTCCTCTCTCGCTCAAACCCCTGCCTCATACCCACCCCCCTCCGCCCCTTCAACACTCATACCCATACTGCAATGCTGGTTGTGTGAGGTCAACATAGGGCTGGATTTTTCTTATTCAACACCCTTTTAATCCGATTACGCATTCTCTGTTTTCTTCTCACTACAGACCCCTCCCTTTCAGCTTAGGTAAGAAGTCTGGTTGTGCAAGGGTTACTGAAGGCTATATCTAACCCCCAGATGTAAATTCCACTTCTTAAGTCGAATAAAATCATCTGGAGGAGCAAGATTAAAATAGAAGTACGCCATCGGACTGAAAGATTTAACCTCGTGAATCCGGTGACGTGTTTCCTGCTGTACTCTTGCCATCTCCAGACGAGTTCATTCAGTTTTGGTGTGACTTTTCGACCTAGAAGGATTAGATAACGTACCCTTCAGTGGTCCCTCCACTGCTAGGACACTCGTAGACTGAGAAATGTGTTTGGTAGTAAAAAAAAATAATAATGATAATCTAACAAAATTTCACCATATCGAAAGAGTTACCTCTCTCATGAATAGTGTCTTGACCTAAATCGTACATTTTAACTAAGATTATATCGAAATTAATATGTTGCTGTGGCTCCGAGCTCGACTGGAAGTGAACCTTGTAGACTGCAGGCTGAATCTGACCTTTTTTGCAGTCTACCATCTTCCTCCACTCCTCACCCGCAGCCCACGGATCCTTTGCGGTATATAGGCTACTGTCTCTTCACTGGGGCACACACTTAGTGCCTTGTAATAATGGGGGGGGGGGGAGAGAATGAATGACGTTTGAATAACCTGACTATAACGATACCACCGCGTGAAGGATTCCCTCTCCAGTATCTCGAGCAGAATATGAACATACTGTGTTTCTTGTTTGGCTGTACAAAATCAGTAATGCAAAAAGAAAAATCTACAGAATAATTTAGTGCCGTCATTGCCGTGACTACGTATATAGACGAACTATACAGGCATGCTTGAAGATGAGCCAGTGTGGAAAAGAGGAATACTTTCGACCTACACAGAGCTTAGTCTCCGTCACATCAGATCGACATTGTTGTATTCTCACAATAACACAGAATGTCAATGTATTAATGTTCATTCTGCATACAGTATTCTTGTGTTAATTAGGCAAGAAAATTCAACAGTACTGTTGCAAAAACACCTTCTGAAAACCAACCTTTACTAAGAAGTTGATTCCTTCCTTTACGTGCGAGATGTGCTCTAAAATAAATGTAACTGGTACCGCATAACAGGGGAAACTGGCATGCACAGAGCTCCTTCAGTACGAAAGATCCCTCACGCTGAAAGCGAAAGAGTCATCGTTCTGAAGATGTTAAGGTCGAGTTTGGCCATTGCATAAGTTGCCGGTACCGGTACGTCTTCATGTGTCTACAATACACAATACTGAGAACTCTTGCCGTCCTTGACTATGCCACTCATCTCTTAAACTGAACCTTTCATAATGCTGTAATTCTCTTATACAACGAGGCCGCGCGCGCGCACACACACACACACACACACACACACACACACACACACACACACACACACAAAGTTCACATACAGGCTTCCAGGTCGTCCCTAAACAAAGCAATTCTTAATTTACTTATCCCTTTGTCTGCGGCGAGTTTCTAAGAAATGAATAGAACTGACCTCCATAAGGCTGGAATGAATACTAAGTTCTTTATTATTCTCAGCTCAGACGTTAATTTCGATGGTTTGCATCATCAGTCATCATCAGTTATATTTGATCATCATCATTCATCGTCATCAGTCATCATTATCAATCATCGCTATCAATCATCGGTCATTATCATCAGTCATCATCATCAGTCACCATCATCATCAGTCATCAATCATCATCAGTCATCATCAACCATCAGTCATTAGTCATCATCAGTCATCATCAACCATCAATCATCAATCATCATCAGTCATCATCAACCATCAATCATCAATAATCATCAGTCATCATCAACCATCAGTCATCAATCATCATCAACCATCAATCATCAATCATCATCAGTCATCATCAACCATCAGTCATCAATCATCATCAGTCATCATCAACCATCAGTCATCATCAATCATCATCAACCATCAGTCATCAATCATCATCAATCATCATCAACCATCAGTCGTCAATCATCAGTCATCATCAACCATCAGTCATCAATCACCATCAATCATCATCAGCCATCAGCCATCATCATCAGTCACAAGTAATCATCATCAATAACTGTCATCACCAAATCACCAGTCATCAATTAGTCATAATCATCAATCATCGTCAGTCATTATCACAAGATCATCATTATCATCATCATCACCTCTTCCTGTTGCTCCTGCTCCTGCTCCTGCTCCTGCTCCTGCTCCTCTTCCTCCTCCCCCTCATCATCATCGTCATCATCATCATCATCATCACAGGTGTTCGTGTTTCTCTTGAGCACTGTACAATCATGACATGACCAGAAATAAAATGGAAAATAGGCAATTCACAGTCAAAGAATTGGCCACTTCACTACGATGACAATATTATTCGAGTTACCTTAAGGTAATTTTGTTCAGCTTTGAAGAGACTTAGCACTAGCGGGTTACAACTACTGTCTTCACCAACTTCTTCGCCATTAGAAGGCACTTTTAAGATTAATAAAATTGTCCAGTGGTATCAAGAATAAACGATGCCCGGGGCGGTGTTCCGATAAGGAATCCATTTCCTTTTTGTGTTGACATCCTGCAGTTGGAAGAAATGGTTCAGAAAAATACAATATAAAGGAAATACTCTTTTGTAGCTTACTGATAATAATGGACTCCCTCTCAGATGCCGTATCTGCCCCTCCCTTCCTTTCTCGTTCATCCCGCAATGCCCTTACCAACATACATAACCCACCGTTTACGATGAACAAATATCGTTTACATGCAAAACAGTTAATATCTCTATACTGAGTGAGACTTGTTTACAATAGGCAGTAATGACTTAGTGCTCGTGGTAAATATTTGGCAAAAGAGTTTATCACTGTGTGTATGTGTGTGTGTATTGATATGTTTACACTTGTGCACTCTTCATAACAGTTTCCCTGATTATTTTTCCTCTCAAAGCTAATAAATCCGTACTATCTCTCAAGCTGGTTGCTGACTGTTTGGATCGGTATGTAACATTATCTCCCTTATATTGTTATAACAAAAAAGTTTTGCAGTTTTAACACTAACATATTTTATTAATACTGATTACCCATAAGTAATGAAAATCTAATGTAATAATGAAGATAAATATGCATAATATTCATAATTTTGTAAGCTTTTGGTGTCGGCACTCTTTATGTCTGCAAATTTTATAGTGTCAAACCAAGGTCAACCTGCAGTGCCTCTGTCTCAACCCGCTCATCTGCTCTATCACGCACAGGACGCCGCCCAGCATGCCATGGAACGCGTATAAAGTGACTGTTGTCACCCTCTCACATTCCACCCTCTGTCTGCCACCAGATTTCCTTGTCACTGTACTGTCTAGTACGTTGACCTTCTCTTGGTCACGCAACCTCTAGTATTTTGTATAGGCTAACATCACACGAATTTATTCAGTTAAAGGGGAATTATTGGAGACTGAGAATGTTAATCATGCACAAACTGTACATCGCCGTTATTCCATTAAAGAAAGCATGACTAATACTTAGGGTACATTGCAGTAAACAGAATTAAGTTTATCCATGACGCAGTCTCTCGCAGCACCAACAACCTGACGTATATTTTTGATATATTCTTCATAATACACTCTTTTCACTCTAACTTGACCTAAAATTGCCATCTTTGCGTCCTGAATCCTGAGTTCTGTCAAGAGAGTAACCACACAACATGCTTGTCACAAAGATGTTATGCGGAAAGGAAGTACAGTTTAAAGTATTGCCATTTTTTTGCTCTTAAGTTACGCGAAACAGGCTTCAAAGTTACAAAAATCTGGGTCAAGTTAGGGTCAACAAAATGTGCTTGATTTCATTCAGGTTAGTGGATCCTCCTAACAGTAAATGATTTAATATACCGTGGACAAAATTGCCACTCAAGTTTTTCAAGGCCTCTGCTGCTCAGAATAGAATCGTCATATTGAAGGAGTAAAATATAAATGGCGTCATGGGAGTAAACGGTTAAATGGATCAAGTAACAACAATGGTAAAAAAAAAAAAAAAATGTCGATGAAAATTAAGACATGCCATATTTCACCATTTACTTCATTACATACAACTCCTCCTCGCCTCCTCCATAATCATTTCATTCCCGCTATCAAGAGAGAGAGAGAGAGAGAAATTGTGCTTATGATCTACGCAGAGAGCATCACGTCCTGACACGAATCTGCGCACTGAAATTTCATATAGAAATATGATATCCAGTTTTCTGACAGCTGCAACACCCCTCGGTTGTAAATCCCATTCTTTTATACCTTGAAATACAATGACTTACTTTTATATTTTTGTTACAACATGATTTTTGCACAATTTAGGAAGGACATCCCGTACTGAAAAGGTTAATGAAGGATACATCGAACTCCTGCAGCTCAGAAAGTCTCTCTTGAAGGTAAAATAATCACGAGGCAGCAAAAATGAAAAAAGAATACGTTCCTTAACTGAAAATTTTAAGAATGATAAAATACTGTTTGCACTGTGCTATGAGTATTGGATGATGCCTAATTCCTTGGCCGCAGTGCCTCTTGTGAAGATAGCTTGTATCCCGTTGGTTGCCCGGGCCTTCCTTCAGCAAAGTAAAGTCGTCTGGAGTCGGGGAAAAATACTTTCAGTGGCCTATCGCGTTGACAAGGCTGAAGTATCCGGTATGGCAAAAGTTAAGTGATTATACTCCTCTCCTGCTTTTCCGAAGAGCTGCATCCTCTGAGCCACCATCCGAGACATTTACAATATCACAGTGAATTTTACGAATAATTAGGGACATACTGGGTGACAAAGATCACCGTTTTACCAGTCAGAAAAAACTAGCTTATTCAACTTCAGGCGATTGTTAGGAGAAGGTGCGAATATTCGAACAAGTTGGCTGGCACAGACAATGCTATAATGAGCTGGGTTGTCGAGAAGAGTTCCATTGCGGGTTAGGAAAGCATGTACAGCAGGTGTTTCCACGATCTCTCTCTGCTGGAAAACGGGGATCTGCTTTACCAAGAACTGCTTTGCCACGGCTGTGAGGCTCGCTACAACACCTGCAGGACATTCCAAACGGTGGCCTCTGCTATTGTAACAATGAATGCTAATATGTGCACAACAAAAGGATAAACTGTATAGCAAACATAATAAATCGCTAAGAAGGAAGTGCTGTGAAGTCGCTTATGCCACCTAAAATACGGTCCATGAGGGAAGGACCTTGGCTGTGAAGACCTAAACTAGAGCAAGGCAGACACGCAAACTTATGGTGGTTGTGTCAGTGCTCGTATTTCTGGTTATAATACATGTGTGTACCCAGCTAGCTTTGTTCTGCGCCCCTGTCCCTTCATGCGGGTCCGATCTTATTATTTTATTAACCCATTCAGCACCAGTACACAGTTCTTATTTACTTCTGGCTACCCCAAGGCGATTTTATTAAACTAAGATATGACCTTGAACAAAACAGGGGTTATAAAAAGCTACATCTGACCCCTCCAGTTCGCAAATTCTTTCCTACGCAGCATATAATCGTCCTGTGGTAACTTGACTGATCTTAAGAATCCGTGAACTGAATCATGGGGTTAAGGCTAAACACTAAACCACAATGCTTAGTGGCTACCAACATACGGTCTCTATAAATTTGTATGTAAAAGTTTTGTCATTTAGGAAAATAACATCAAGTGATTATTGTTTAGAGTGTAGTTGTGTTCTTCCTTACTGTAGTAGCTCTGTTTGTGTGTGCAGAATTATACACGCCCCAAAAAGGAGCATGCGGGAAAGTCTGTACTTGTATAAGGTGTTTCAAATTTGTTGGCTCTTCAAAGAGACGTTTTTAAGTGAAATACATAATACGTGCGTGCGTGTGTGTGTGTGTGTGTGTGTGTGTGTGTGTGTGTGTGTGTGTGTGTGTGTGTGTGTGACACATGCGTGGTGAGAAACAAAACCCGAGGCCTGGGCAACCCTCCTGCCACCACAATTATTCTATTAAGGGTGTCAACTGCAACAACCCTCTCTCCCGCCCCAGCCTCTTCCCCCGCCCCTCACCTCTCTCACTTCTGCCCCCCATTCCCCCCATCATTCCTCTCCCCTCCCCGCACCTCATTCACTCTTCTCAGACCTCATTCACTACCACCTCCTGCCTCACTCTGCTTCCCCACCCTCCCCTTCACCTCTTCCTCTCTTACCTCGACCTCCTCCTCCTAATTAATCTACCCAATCACTCTTCATTCTGACTTCTCCATCACTTCTCTCCTGAGTCTTTCCATCCCTCCACATCATTCCTTATCTTCCTGCCATACCCTTCCCTTCCCTTTCATTACCCCCTCTTCCCTCGCTCTTGCACCCTACCCCTTCCCATCGTTTTTCTCTT
The DNA here is from genome assembly GCF_032717465.1 of Coenobita brevimanus. Lineage (NCBI taxonomy): Eukaryota > Metazoa > Arthropoda > Malacostraca > Decapoda > Coenobitidae > Coenobita > Coenobita brevimanus. The sequence goes on from NC_137018.1 coordinate 45,169,199, forward strand.
CACTCCTCTCTCGCTCTGCTTCCCAACTCTTCTCTTCACTGCCATCCCTTGTCCTTCACTCTCCTTCCTAACCCTCATCCTCTCTCATTCATCTCCCCTTTCCTCTCCCTTACTCCCCCACCCTCACGAACTCTGCTACCCCACACCTCCCCTTCCCAACATTACTATCTCCCCGCCCTTCCCCTCACCCATCACTTTTCCTACCCACTCCACCTCTCACTCTTCCCTTACTCTGCTAGCCCACCCTTCCCCGGTTGATCCTTCACCTCATTACTCTTCCATCTCTCCTCATTACTCTCCCTCAGCCTCTCTCACCTCTCTCCTTCCCAACTTCATTAATATCTCTTCCTTACCCTACATCTCTCATTTATTCCTCTCTCTCGCTCCTCAGTTGTTCCCCTCCCACCCCTTCCCTCCTACCACAGAGGAAGAGTTAAAATGAGGCACAGCTGAGTGTGAAAAAAAGTATTGTAAGACACGCACAGAAAAGAGAGAGAGAGAGAGAGAGAGAGAGAGAGAGAGAGAGAGAGAGTAATGTAGTAATATGCTCCTTGGTAACAACTGAAGCCACACGACAGAAGGGTCTCGAGGGATACTTGCACTGCACTGTAGGAGGATTTAAACTGCACCAGAGGGGGACTTAGGATTGCATTGGAGAGTAACCTGACGACAGCTTGAAGGAAGACTTGCAGGGGACTTGAAGGAACACCTAAGGGAAGAACTGAAGAGGAAATTGGAGGGGAATTAATAGGGGACGTGAAGTGGATCTCAGGTGGAATCTGCAGGGAACTTTAAAGAAACATGAAATGGGGTCTGAAGTGGAATATGAGAGGACCTGAAGGAAGCCTTAGAGGGATATGAGTGGGGAACTGAAGTGGGATATGTTGAGGATTGGAAGGACCTTAAAGGGACTTGAACAGGGACCTGAAGGGCATCTGAAGAGGATCTGAGGGGAGGCCTGAGGGGGAAGTGGGATATAAGTGGAATTTGAAGGACCTTAAAAGGACTGGAAGGGGGACCTGAACTGCACTTGAAGAGTATCCGAGGGGGACCTGAAGGAGATGTAAAGGGGATTTGAAGGAGGAACTAAAGAATTCATGAATGGGGACCTGTGAGAGAAAGAGAGAGAGAGAGAGAGAGAGAACTGAATGGGACCTACATTTGGCCCTAAAATAAACCAGATCGGAACACTTGCTTCCCATCTCCCTACCTTCACATGATCCTATTCACCTCAGGAAAGAATAAACAGAGTTGATAATCTTAAAGGAGCTGCCTCAATCCCCTTCGCTACGAGAGATCTCCCCTACTGTGAAGAAAATCGTCTTGCAGTGAGAATAACTTAAAATTTGTACCGAAAAGACTATTAGATAAACCTGAATAACGAAAGAGGGATTTTGAAGAAACATGCTCAGATTTAGAGAGAGAGAGAGAGAGAGAGAGAGAGTGTGTGTGTGCGCTTCAACTAGAAATTGAGGAGTCATGTTCTACGAAATGAGGTGGAAAACAAACAAGCGGACACGTAAAAGAGTAATAATTAAAGTTCTGCGAAATGTGTGTAGGTTGGAGGGAAATGTGTGTGTGTGTGTGTGTGTGTGTGTGTGTGTGTGTGTGTGTGTGTGTGTGTGTGTGTGTGTGTGTGTGTGTGTGTGTGTGTGTGTGTGTGTGTATGTGTGTGTGTGTGTGTGTGTGTGTGTGTGTGTGTGTGTGTCAGTGCATGTGTGTGTGTGTGTGTGTGTGTGTGTGTGTGTCTCAGTGCGTGTGTGTGTGTGTGTGGAGAGAGAGAGAGAGAGAGAGAGAGAGAGAGAGAGAACACCAATACGTTACACATAGTAAGTCTGATCCCCAGTTATCTCCTTCAGACCGATGGCGTACTATTTCCTAGTTTATTCTTGCAGCCTCCAGACGACTTTGTTAACTCTGGAAAACCATCTACAATGAGGAGATTATAAACAGTCTCCATAAAGTCTCCATTAACCTCTTTACAACTGATTTATCTTCCTCCTCTGAAGAAAATCATATGAAGGTAACAGGAATAAGTAAAAAAAATACGTCATCGGCTTGAAGTGATTAAAATGAATAAAGGCAGTTGTTAGGCTCGGTGCTATGGGTGGTGGGGTGATGGTTGGCGGTGAGGGCTGCAGTAGTGGTAATAAGGGAATGGGGGCGATAAGGTCTGCAGGCGGCATCTGATACTGTAAATATTAAAGTAATTTTCCATATACTGATTCCATGATAAGATGCCTTAATATTACACTTATCCTTAAAGCACCTTAAAATTCAAGTTAAAAATAATGCAGTGAAATACGTGCTTCACGAAATGGATGAACTTAAGCGCAACCTTGCCATAGTGCGGCCAGTCCCACGACCCAGTCAGGCTCAGCTGTGACCAGACCTACTTGAATACTTATTTTGGTAGATTATACTCGTTATTTAGCCTGGTTCTGCACTGAACGTCTTCGTCGTTTTGTTTCATTCTCATCATTGGTAGGCTAATTCGCTTCACGAGAGACTTTCTGAACTGGAGGAGTTAGAGATAACCTGCAATAATTCCTTCTTTTATTCAGGTCTTTCCAGATCTAATTATTATCGTCTGGTGGTATCAAGAATAAAATGTAAAAACGCTTCATTGCAGTAAAATGAGTAAAGGAGTCAGCCATACTAGCATCAGGATTGTTTCCACCCATTCTCGAACAGTTTGCAGTAGTGAACGTGCTGAAACATGCAGTACCCCTTCTGTTCGATTTTTTTTTCTAACTACTTCGACATACTTGTGTAACTATAAGGAGAGAGAGATTGAGAGAGAGAGAGAGAGAGAGAGAGAGAGAGAGAGAGAGTTGCGAAAGCAGTGAAGAGGGGGTAAAGCAGGAGTAATGGCATGCATCGTCATCATCATTATCGACTATTTTTTTTTTCATAGGCCTAACCCAGTCCATTGCAAGACTGAGGCATCTTCTGTATTTTTTCACGCAGACCTTTTTTCCACGCCTTTCTTCTCTTAAGTCCCAACAAATCTGCAAAACATCAAATTGTATCCACGTTATTCTCAGCTTGCTTCTTTCTCGCACCGTCTCAGGGTTGCTAACTTGCTACTCCACTACCCTTGTTGTGCCGGCTGTTGCCTGGTCGGCGAAACACGAGACCTGCCAGAACCCGTTTGTTTTGTAAATGTGCCGTGATTATCCTTTTCCTTTCGTCTGTTCCCTTTTCTAAGACAGGGTGGAGAGGAAAGGAAAGAAGCAAGAGAAAAAGGGAAGGAAAAGGAGAGAAAGGAAGCTAATGTGAACGAAAATACGTTCAAGAGAAGGGAGGGGGGGGGAAGAGGAATGCCGGAAATAGCTTAGAGAAGGAAGGAAGGGGAGACAGGAGGCAGCAGAGGGAATGCATTGCAACACATCTAACCCACTTGCCATAAAGACACGCCATGATTACAGGTTAAACTCTTCAGTCCGGTGATGTATTTTCATCTAATTGTTACCGCCACCAGACGACAACGATTCTGTTCAACCTTTGCAGTGAAGTGGTTGATGAAGGCTGCTAGAAAAAGCTGTCCTCACCTGAATAAAGTTGTCGGGAAAAGGAAAGAGTAAAATACGAGTATAAGCCCTCGGGATGTAGGAACTTAATGTTCTATATCTGGCTTGTTTTTATCTGGCGGAACTGGCCCACTCTCGCAACTTGAATATTAAGCTGTAGTTGCATGGTATTCGATAGAACCTTGGCTATAAGGTAGGAACGAGTCTCCTTGGTTACTGTGCAAATCAAACCTCCAGTTTGACTACACCAGCACCATCAGCCCAACAAATAAGGAGTAAACGCGCTATAATATACTACCAAATTTACTTACATTCTTTTCCGTTGCCGAGTTTTAACGCTGTTACTAAGATGACTGCTTTTATGTAGATGTTTTTTGCCACCCTCTGACGAAACCTCGCGATGGAAAGGATCAAAACAACGCCCATTTACCACTTTACCACCATATGTCTCCTTGTAATAATGATAACAATAATAATAATAATAATAATAATAATAATAATAATAAAAAACGCCGTTGAGGAAAAGCGATTGAGGTGTCATAAGTTTAGTGTTTTTGTAAATTCTTAGAGCGCGCGCGCGCGCGCGCGCGAGAGAGAGAGAGAGAGAGAGGCAATAGGAACACAAAACACCTATGACTGTGAAGGGAGAGATGTAAGGGAGAGAGGCTGGGGTGAAGGGAGTGAAGGAAGCATGGAAGGAGGGACAAAGCCTGAGAAGGAAAGAAACAGAGAAGAATATGGACAGGTGAAGAATGGAGGGAAAATATAGAGGAAAGAAGAAAGTAAAAAGGAGATATGAATGACAATGAAGGAGGGATGAAAGTTAAAAAGGGAGAGAGGAAGGGAGGAAAAGGTTGTTACTGAATAGGGAGGAGAGAATGAAGGTGGCCGGATAGGAAGATAGGAGGAGGATACGCCTACAGACAGATGGAGGGAAGGATGAAGGGAGGGAAGGCAGGAGGGAGGGAAAGGGGGGGGGAGAGAATCAAGGAAGGAAACGTCAATAGGAAGATGGGAAAAGGCAAAGATAGAAGAGTTGATAAATTATGAAGGGATGGAGGGAGGGGTGAAATAAAGGTAGGGATGGACTGGAGAGAAGTCACGAGTGAGGGAGAGACGGGGGATGGGAGGGAAGGAGGGAGGGGGGAGACTGCCCAGGAAGAGAGGCAGACAGTGGATGGGAGAAGGAAGCGGGGGGGGGGGGAGTGGGAAAGGCAGAATCAGGGAGGGAGGGGAGGAGGGAGGACCTAAAAGGGAGGTTACGGCAGAAGGGTCCCAAGTAGAGACCAGAGACGAGGACGAGGCTCAGCAAGCGACTTCAGCCACTGAAGCGAGAGTGCGAGTCAAGAGTGCGAGTCTGCGAGCAGTATGAGTGCGAGATTGCGAGCCGAGCCGCGGCCCGAGAGGAGAGACCGTCACCTTAGTAGCCCTTGAGACGTCGAAGAGGGAGGTTGTGTGCGGCTAGAGTCTCCTCCCATCCCTGCCAGCCTTCCGTTGCGCTACAATGAACGCTTAGGTGGCATAGAAATCCCCATAAATAATAATGCTGACTATAATGCCACGAATCCCCCATCGAAGAGTCGGGTTTTAGGGTGGCCAGTGGAGGGTTTGATAAGCTGAAATACTTGAAAAATGCCTGTGGTGGTGGTTCCTCGGGGCTTAGTTTGGGGGTTCACGCTGTTATAAGTGGTTGCATAAAAAGGCACAGTAAAAAAATAAAGTTGATGCGTGACAGCTCTATTGATTTTGATTTGCCATAGAAAGCACTTACGAAACTGAAAATATAGTCAAACTGAAGTGGCAAATTAGTGACATGTAAAACGAAACACGAACAGCACAAGCAAAAACGAAATCATATGCGTTGAAACGAGTGATGTGGTTTGAAAAGTGATTCAGAGTTTACCTAAGTCACGTTTGAATATTGCATGCAAGATTTTGTCGATTATGTTAAAGTTATGGAATTGTAAAAAGCAGCAAGAACAGGATTAGCAAAAAGCTATATTCAACGAGTGTCTCCGTTTACTACGGTACTATGGTGAAAATGTGAGAGAACGTGAACTTAAAAGCTTCATTTAAGACGTTCTTGGCGCATTGATGTTAAAGTGCGGTATTGTGAAAAGTCGAATTTTAGTTACATTTGAGGCTTTGTCTTGAATTTAAAAGAAACGTTAGATGGAATTCAAGTTACATTTCACTGTTGCATTTGAGGCCTTGCCAGTGCCTTGATTTTAACAGTGGGTGAAAGGACTTAAGCAACAAGATATTTTTGAAGCTTCGTTGTTAACAGTGTGGAATATTAATATCCATGCCGGATAATTCGACGAGACGGACGAGCGGCACGATGTTTACAAGTGGCGCCATGTTTACAAAGCTCGTGATGTTGATGTTGATGATGATGTCTGGGGTCTGCTTGGGGGATGATCTGGGGGCGGGGGGGTTTGACATGCCCCCGAGGAAGTGCGAGAGAATCACCATACCCATGTGCAAGGAGATGCCCTACAATATCACCAGGATGCCCAATATGTTAGGCCATTTCGACCAAGGGGAGGCGGCCATACAGGTGAGATAAGTATACATATATATATATATATATATATATATATATATATATATATATATATATATATATATATATTGTGTGTATATATATGTATGTATATACATACATACATACATACAAAGAGAGAGAGAGAGAGAGAGGAACAAAAGGGAAGAAGGATGGGAGAAACTAAATATGAGGAAGAGTTAAGAGAAGATGGGGAGGAGAGGATACGTTAAAGAAGGGGGAAGTTAGGAATGGATAAACAAATAGGGAGGGGAGGGAAGAAGAAAGGTGGGAAAGAAAACAGGAGAGAGGAGGGCGAGAAGAGAGAGAGAGAGAGAGAGAGAGAGAGAGGCGAAGGACGAAAGGAAAGGGGAGGGAAGAGAAATGAGAAAGGAAAGAACTGTAGGAGAGAAGAAAAAGGCAAGACCAGCGAGGGACAGGTGGAAAAGAGAAGAGAAAGAACAAGGAGAGAGGAAGGAGAAACTAAAGTAGTAATAAGTGGGGAGGATGAAAACAGAAAGGAAAAAATGACAAGAGGGAAGAAGTAAAAAGTAATCTTAGGGAGGTGGCAGTGTGAAATGGAAAATTAGGTGAATCAGAGAAAAACAGATGAATAACAAAATAAGCAGGGGAGGAGAGGAACAGGAGGAAAGATGGAAGGAATAAGGAAGCCGGAGGGAGAGGGTTGACAGAAGACGAGGGAATGAGTAAAAGAAGAAATATGGCTAAGAAAGAAAGACGGTATGAGAAGAGGGAGGGGGGGAATGAAAAAAGGTGGAGGTAGGGCAAGAAAGAGAGGGCGAAGGACACAGACAATGAAGAGGGACGGGATGAGAAGGGAGAGAGATGTGAGAGGAAAGGTGAAAACAAGGGAGAGGAAGAAAAAGGTGAGAAAGAAGGAATGGAGATGTGAGGGGGGGGCAAATGACGGAGGGAAGAAGAAAAAGGGGAAAAAAAAATGGAATCGAGGAGAGAAGGGGAAAAAGTAAAAGGAGGGAGAGAAGGAAGGAAAAATACTTGTGAGGTAAGAAGAATATTAGAGAGAAAATGAAGTGATAGAATAAGTAAGGAAAACATATGACAGAGGGCCGTGGAAAAGAAGACCTATTATGCCCGTATGGCGGGAGTTGCTGCTCCACAAATACACCAACTCTGACATAACACTTGGGGACAACAATACCTTAACACCGGGAAGGTATTTTTCAACTTTTTCTTGCTATCTCCTTATTTATTAAATTCTGGTGATATTTTTCGAACTGGAGAGGGTAGACACAACCTTCATTTATCAGTTTACGTCAAAAGATCAACAAATTCGTCTGAAAAGTATAAATAAGCGGAACATGTCACCAAATTGAAGTTGTTAAAGCCTTCAGACCGAGAACCTTATTTGTATTTATATTCTCCCTATCCAAAGACGACTTTGTTCGCATCTGGAGAGATTTTTGAACTGGATTACTTACAGACAGTCTTGACTAACACCATCAGTTACAGTAGTCTTTCCTAAAGTGAATAAAATCGTCTGGAAGTAGCAAGAAAATAGCAGTGAAATATGTAAGTCGCCTGATCCGTGAGTATGACGCCTCCCCCCCCCCTCTCTCTCTCTATCCATGCCACCGCCGGACGATTATATCTAGTTTTGGAGGAACCCCCTTATGACTGAAGGGGTTTACGTTAAATTTGTGTCTGTGGTAATAAGATGGACATACGGTAACTAAGTGAGAGAGAGAGAGAGAGAGAGAGAGAGAGAGAGAGAGAGAGAGAGAGAGAGAGAGAGAGAAGCGTTAAGGCAGGAAGGAAAGGAGGGAGGGAGAGGCGGCAGACAATAAAGGAGTGGGGAAGGCAGGAGGGAAGCAAGGTGCCAAGAAAGAATAAGCTATAGTTCTTTCATTTTAACTCGCGCCCAGATTTTCGGCTTTTTGTTGTTTACGTACCATAGCTCACTGGAAAATTAATAATAGTAAAACAACAATAACAACAATAATAATAATAATAAATATAATAATTATAATAATAATATAGTTAATGCTCCGGCTCTACATCTTTTCCACGCACTGCCTTGTGACTTGGATCATATTCTAGTGTTAATCTTTTGTTATAGTTCAGTATTCAAGATGGAAAGATGACAGTTACAAGCCAGGTTAAAGCAAAAACAGTATAGTGAGGTAGGCAAGAAAGGTAGGCATGTAAAGAGTGAATGAGTAAGATACGGTACTGTAAGGACGGAAGGAGAGAGGGAGGCAAGGGATGAAGAAGTAGGGTAGGGAGGAAGGAAAGGAAGTATACGACAAGGAGAGAATATTGAGAGTATCAGGCAGGGAGGAAGGAAAGGAAGTATAGGGCAGAGAAAGAATAGGAGTATCAAGTAAGGATGAGGGAAAGGAATTATCGGGAAGAGAGAAGAGTACCGATATGTGCTGTATGAGGTAGGGAGGAAGCAAAGAAAGTATAAGGAAGATAGAATAGCGGGAGTTGTATCAGGCAGGAAGGAAGGAAATGAAGTATATGGAAGATAAATTAGTGGGAGTCATATCTGGTAAGGAGGGATGAGCGAAGGGAGAATAGTATGACAGGGCTGAAGAGAGTAAGAAGAAAGGTGCGGTACGGTAGGTGGGGAAAGTGGCTGGTAGGAGGAAAGGAGGCAGTACGAGAGGGAAAGTAAGGCAGGGAGAGAAAACTCAAGATTGGTAGGAAGGGAAGGAGGAGGGTTGGGAGTAAATAAGTACCGTAAGATAAGTAGGAAGGAGAGAGGCAATAAGAGTGAAAAAGTGAAGTAAGGAGGAAAGTTGTAAGTGAAGATATAAGGTGTGGAAGAAGGCAGGGAATGAAAAAGGAAAATTACAGGGAGGAAAGAAGGAGGCAGAAAGAGTATGAAAAATTAAGATAGGAAAGAAAGGGGCAATAAGAGTTTGAGAAAAGTAAGATAGATAGGAAATAATAAAAGATATTTTATGATAGGAAAGAAAGAAGGCAACAAGAAGAAAAAAGTAATATAAATAGGAAAGATGATAAATGCAAGACATTTAAGAAAGAAGTGAAGCAATAAGAGAATGAAAATGTAAGATATGCAGGAAAAGGAAGGAAGACTTGAAGTGTATGAACACGCAGGAAAAAAGGAAAGAAGGAAAAGTGAAAAAGCTACGGTGAGGCAGGAAAAGAGTAAATAAATAGACGCAGGAAAGGGATAGGAGAGAAGGGTTAGAGGAGGAGGTAGGCAGGAGGGAGGAGCGAGGCAGGCAGGCAGGCAGAAAAAAGATGAAGGATGACTAAAGTGGAGGGAGAGGGTCATTTGGCAGGCAGGTGGCTAGGCAGAATGGGAAGAAGGGGTAGTAGATAGGTAGGGGAGAGAGAGAGAGGGGGGGGGGAGCTATCATAGTTAGAAAGACGTTACACCGAAGAACGGAAAGATTAGTGGAAATGCTTAAAAAGACTGCGTGTCCAGAGAGGCTGCAATACTTTTTTCACCGTAACTTGGCCCAGATTTTTGTCCTTTTGCAGGCTATTTCTTGCAGCTCAGTGGCAGAATAAGACAGTACCATGACTGTACCTTGTTTCATAGCAATTCTTGGTGACTAACAAGATTTTCTTGCATATCTGTAGTTGCAACTCGGCATTCGTTATGGAGAGATGGCAGTATTAGGCCAAGTTTGAACAAAATAAGTAGTTATATTTTACTGCAGTTTTATGCTTTCTGAAAAACACCATTTATTGACAAAACACCCAAACAAAATCAAAGCACGGAATAAAGAGAAAGGGTAAACAGTTTCTTTGTACCATGCAACAGAATGCATTCATTCCACCACTTAGTCTTCGATTATATATACGGCTTTTACCTAATCTCCATAATGAACTTAATGGACCGAACATGCAAGAAGAATTGGGTTATTACAGAATGTTTTTTTTTTTTCTTTTCCAAGAATCAAGATCCTTCCAAGGACTAACTGGATAAGGCTCTGTGTTACTATTGACCGGAATGGAAAAAAAAAAAATGCACAAACAATTTATATCCTTCGACTATAGGCTCAACATTGTTCAGAGACGTACTGTACATAACCTAAGTATAGGATGGTCCATGGGTTATGCGTCTCAGATCTTGTGTTGCTGGGACGGCCACGTCAGCATTGAGTGTCTATCCTGCATCATTTCTACCTCTTTCATTCTTCATAATTTTCTGCTTTTCATGTGCATTTGTTGCATGACTAGTACTGGTAACTAATTTTACAAAGCTGTCAAAGTGTCTACCCTCATCACACAAGCAAAATGAACCATCCACGCAAACCAGTTAAGAAACACCCTCGACATAACCCCTCCAGCTCGGGGGAAAAAAAAAAAAAAAAAAAAAGCGCTTGTGAGGAATAAATCGTCTGGAGGAAGCAGAGATGAAATGAGAAATAACATTGCCGGGATGAAGGGGTGAAATAATACCGCTGTGAAAATGAACATCTCCACAAATAATAATCATCATCATCACATAATACCAGATTTTTTTTTTCTTTGCATTTAATGAAGCACAGAGGTAACAGATTATATATAAGGCTATATATCATTTTTTTCCCTTCCCTCTTTTGAGAATGTAGCCTATCACAATTTTAATAACGACTCATTAATTTTTCTATAACTCGGTGGAGAGAGAGAGAGAGAGAGAAAGCAAGGGAGAAATAGATGATCTGTGTGAGAGAGAGAGAGAGAGAGAGAGAGAGAGAGAGAGAGAGAGAGAGATGATCTGTGAGAAAGCCGTAATGAAGTGCTTCCTTGCAACTTTACGGAGAGAGAGAGAGAGAGAGAGGGGGGGGGGAGTTATCACGCAGTTAACATGTTAGGACACACACACACACACACACACACACGATTTAGAAGCGTCTGCACCTACACACATTAGCATATACGCACACATACACTAACAGACAAATGAACACACACATTCGGAAGAGCATTTACGTGCACACACGTACACATACATTGAAAGGGAGAGGGAGAATGCAAAAATTGAGAGAGAGAGAGAGAGAGAGAGAGAGAGAGAGAGAGAGAGAGAGAGAGAGAGAGAAATATTAGAGCGATATGGGCATTATCTTTATGGTTATGGTGGTGATAGTGGTTATGGAGGTGTAAGCGATTGGTTATGGAGGACTAAAGGGTATGTTCTGAATTTAAGCTTCGAGAGTAGTAATAGTAGTAGTAGTAGTAGTTTAGCAGAATTAGTACCGTATCGGAGAGCAGCTAGTCGTAGTAGAATTAGTGTTGAAGCGGTTGTACAACGACTGTGCTTTACACAAGATGTCTGATTCGTATGCAGTACAGCAGTTTCCCATTTTCATTGCTACAAGGGAGAAAATGCTACCCACGCGTTCCCTGTGTAGCCCTTTGTAAAAGGCAGCTAAATAGGGAATGGGGATATGAAATAGGCCTACCCATCTTCCCCCCCCCATTGTAACCACGTGGGGATGTGAACCGCAGTCGTATAATGCATTTACTCTAAGATTCATAACCCCTTCCAGTTCAGTTGATGGCCTGGTGTAGTCAGATTAGAAGGCATATTTGGCAAAGTATCCAAGGAGTCGTATTCCTAAAAAAATTTGACGAGCCTTAATTATATAATTAAGGCTTGAATTTTACAGTCACAATTTAGTAAAGTTCAGTGGCATATTTCTGTCAGATGAAAACAGTCAGGCTAAAATATTCCCTTAGGTGTTTTCCATGTTAGCCAATACTTTAGCCCCTTCAATTTAGTTTTTTTTTTATTACATAGTCTTGCAACTTGGAAACGGTATTAGGCCTATTCAGCTTAGCAAAAGCTTCCCGTAGTGACGCTTATTGACTAGCTTATTTACGTCCACAGTCAGTTTTCAAAATCTCTTCAAAGCTGAATAAAACTGTGGAGGAAAAAAGAAAAAGAAAAAAAGAAGTCAGGGGGGTAATATTCTATATCATGTTATCATCTTTAATAACGATATAATTTGCATCAGTAATATACCAGTATATATATACCGCATGTATATACCGGTATATATATAAAGGGGTAATAGAGTGCATACATACTGTACATACAACATCTAATCCTGAGTTGTCCCATGAGAAGCGTAGGAGCCCGGGACTAGGCAAGTTGGCCCTGACATTTAAAATGAGAGTAACCGGACTCATTCATCCCTGAGTGGCATTACATGAGCAGTAAACCCCAACCACACGTTTGACACACTGTATACCGACACAGACTCAGTCCGGCTGGAGCGCTTAGGGTACCCACTAAACCACCAGGCGCCATAGTTTGGTTATATGGTCACACCCCAGAGAAGTAAATGATTTCCTGGTGTAGAGGAAACCAATTGGCTGGTCACTCAGTGTTGAGTCACCCGCAGACAGCAGGAAGAGAAAAGAAAGAGGGAAAGGACATACGAGGAAGGAAGAGAGGAAAAGCCAGCCACCGGAGATAAGCCTACATCGATTGAGTGGATGGTGAGCGCCCCCACCTACCACTTTATAAGGTGCAACAGGAAAAATAATTAAGAAGAGGAGTTCGGATATCTATGCCCCATGCCAACGAGATGCCCTGTCACACCTCTGATAAACAGCGGAAGGGGAGGGGGGGATGCGGGACTTTATTGCTGTGCCACGTGGGAGAAGACCTGGCCGTATTTTGTAATTTTGGAGATGTCTTAACACCATTTCTTTAGCGACTTATTTTGCATATTAAATACTTCTGAAAATCCTCTTCTCTCTTACTGATGCAGACTCTGTCGACATTTAGACAATATAAATAATACACAAAAGGATGTTGAGGTGTAATGTGCTGAGTGAATCGCTAAGGAAGGGGTGCTACGAAGCCTCCCATATCACTTAAAATACAGCCACAGGTGTTGTGTTCTCGTCAGCTAAGTAGTAGTAGTAGTAGCTTTTATCTTGCATGCTAATTTTTTCAAGTTTATCGATATTAGAAAGACTAGCTTACAGATGACACATAAGGGAATAGCAATGTGCAATACAGTACCGGTATGCAAAGTAAATCACTAAGGTCGAGGAGGTGCCAGGAAACTTCTTAGTCTGATGAGAATACGGTCTGGAGAAGGCGAAGAGTTGTAACTTACGTACTGGTAACCCACTGGGAAGAATAGTAAGGACGCTGATTATGTGATGAAGATATTGTCATGGGCAAAAAAAAAAAAAAAAAAAAAAAAAAGGAAAAAGAGCCTCATGGGACAACAACAAAAAAAATCATGGCGCAAAAAGGAGCCTCATGGGACAAAAATAGCATCACGGGACAAAAAGGAGTTTCGTGGAGAGAGAAATATATATATATATATATATATATATATATATATATATATATATAAAGAGAGAGAGAGAGAGAGAGAGTCTCATGGGACAAAAAAAGTCATGGAGCAAACAAAAGGAGCCCCGTGGAGCAAAAAGTAGTAGATAATAGATAAACAGTAAGGAAGGAGTAGATAACATAAACAGACAGTAATGAAGGAGTAGATAATTGATAAACAGACAGTAATGAAGTAGGTAACAAACAGACAGCAGTGAAGTAGATAACATAAACAGACAGCAGTGAAGTAGATAACAAACAGACAGCAATGAAGTAGATAACATAAACAGACAGCAGTGAAGTAGATAAGAAAAACAGACAGCAGTGAAGTAGATAACATAAACAGACAGCAGTGAAGTAGATAACATAAACAGACAGCAGTGAAGTAGATAACATAAACAGACAGCAGTGAAGTAGATAACATAAACAGACAGCAGTGAAGTAGATAACAAACAGACAGCAGTGAAGTAGATAACAAACAGACAGCAGTGAAGTAGATAACATAAACAGACAGCAGTGAAGTAGATAACAAAAACAGACAGCAGTGAAGTAGATAACAAAAACAGACAGCAGTGAAGTAGATAACAAAAACAGACAGTAATGAAGTAGATAACAAAAACAGACAGCAGTGAAGTAGATAACAAAAACAGACAGTAATGAAGTAGATAACAAACAGACAGCAGTGAAGTAGATAACAAAAACAGACAGTAATGAAGTAGATAACAAAAACAGACAGTAATGAAGTAGATAACAAAAACAGACAGCAGTGAAGTAGATAACAAAAACAGACAGCAGTGAAGTAGATAACAAAAACAGACAGTAATGAAGTAGATAACAAACAGACAGCAGTGAAGTAGATAACAAAAACAGACAGTAATGAAGTAGATAACAAACAGACAGCAGTGAAGTAGATAACAAACAGACAGTAATGAAGTAGATAACAAAAACAGACAGCAGTGAAGTAGATAACAAACAGACAGCAGTGAAGTAGATAACATAAACAGACAGCAGTGAAGTAGATAACAAACAGACAGCAGTGAAGTAGATAACATAAACAGACAGCAGTGAAGTAGATAACAAACAGACAGCAGTGAAGGAGTAGATAATAAACAGACAGTAATAAAGTAGATAACAGATAGACAGTAATGATGATATAATAATAATAATAATAATGATAATAATAAAATTATTATTATTATTACTATTATTATCATTACTCAGTATACCGTTTCGTTTGATATCCAAAACAATTGAGACAGAACATACGATCGTTCCGGATCAAAGCGAAGCCACGTAATATGGATCTTCCGGCCCCGCATGAAATTAGCAATGAGAGAGAGAGAGAGAGAGAGAGAGAGAAAATCCCTTTATGTCTTTATGGCTGCACGTGGCTCGACGGGACCATGGCTCACGCGGCTGAGCAAGAGGCGGGGTTATGGTTCACGCAGGCTAGATGTTCATTTTCTGGCTTGGTATATGCACCCATGTAACCATTTACCCTTGTTGTATTGTGCGGGTGGCTTGCACACGACTAAAGGTCGATTCACACACATCAGTGCCGTATCAGTACCGCGTCAGTTCAGTGTCAGTGATATCCGTGTCGCTTCCGTGGCGTCTATTCACACATATCCGTGGTGACGCCGTACTGCATGGTCAGTGATATCCAAGATGGCAAAGTTTACAGACGTGGACTTGGCAATGATTGCCATAATTCTCGATGAAGAGGAGGAGGCAGAACAAAAAGTGAAAAAAAGAAAGTGGGTACATGAAGCGTAGAAGAAAAGAGAAACTGAAGGAGAGTTTGCGACTCTGTACAAGGAACTAATTGATGATGAAACAAAATTTTTCCAGTACTTCAGAATGTCCAAAAACTGCTTCAGGATATTGCTCAGTAAAATAAAGACTCACCTGAAGAAGCAAGACACCCACTGGAGAAAGGCAATAACACCAAAGGAACGATTAGCAGTCTGCTTGAGGTAAAATAATACACGGTCTTTGTAGTTGGTTAATTACTGTAATTATATATTTAAACCCATACTGGAGATTTTATTCACATACAAATAAAAAGTTTATTTTTATACGAAGTGACAGTACATCAATTTCTATTAAAAAGCCTAAATTCATCCTAATTCAGGTTTGATTCTCCATGTTAGCAATTACTAGAATGTTTTAAGTTGTTTATTGAAGAGTTAAATATTCTGAAAAGTTGAAAAGTAGTTCTGCAAGGAATTGGCGCTGTTTGGAATTGA
The DNA here is from genome assembly GCF_032717465.1 of Coenobita brevimanus. Taxonomy (NCBI): domain Eukaryota; kingdom Metazoa; phylum Arthropoda; class Malacostraca; order Decapoda; family Coenobitidae; genus Coenobita; species Coenobita brevimanus. Next base: position 45,184,826 of record NC_137018.1, read on the forward strand.
TGCATCAGCATATTGCTTCTGATACTTATCTTCATATGCTGTATGTTCTTGCAATGGTTGAGGTGAGGGATGCGGAGTCGAAGCTGATGATGTGCAGGCTGAAGGCTCACATTGTCTTTCAAATGAATGTTGATTGATAAGCATTTGCATTTCATATTTCTGTACTGTGGCAAATATTTCCGATTTTGCTACATTCAAATAATAAGGGGTTAAAGTTTTCAGAGTTGGAGCAATACCTGCTAGAAATGCGTCAACAGGGTGTGATGTGGTTTGATTTTCTTGCTTATTGATCAAGTACTCCATTAATTTTGCAGAAGCTGTTTATTGAGGTGCCACTTTCTTTTTTGCTAATTTTCCTGTTGATGGCTTAACTGTAGCTTCAAAAGTCGGCTTTGGTGAGGGCGATGGTTGTGTCTGCATATCTTCATGTAGGCCTCCGTCCAATACTGTTGGTTCCCCTGCATCAATCTGAATGGCCTCTTCTTCGTCCTCCTGTTGTTGTACAACATCGTTGTGATTGTTTCCTTCATCCTCTTGACTCGCGATGTTCCCCTTGGTTTCCCTTTCTTGGATGTATGTCTTTAAAAAGTTTAATTGCTCCGAAAATTTGTAAAGTTTTATTTTCTTTGCACTTTGCCCACTCTTAGTTGAAGTCTTCTTCAGAGATTTTCTGTAATTGTCTCTTATATTGTTCCATCTGCTTCTACATGATGAACCTGCAAAACAAAAATTTTAATATAAGTTACATTTCCTTCTTTCAGGTACCTAGCTACGGGGGATTCCCTAAGGACAATTGTGGTGTGATGGAGTGTGAGGTTAGGTGACTTGGTGTGATGTGTGGTGTGCTGTGATGTGATTAACTACATCAAATAAAAAGAGTACTTACCATCTACTTTCATTTCTTCTCCTATTTTATTCCATATATCTTGCTTGAAACTGCTATCCATATATTTAGATTGTGATAAATCATACAGAACAGGATGGTTTCGCACCAATTCAATAAGCAGTTCGTCATTCATTTTCTTCACACAGCTCCCACCCTCGTCCGACGTCCGTGAAAATCTAAAAAATATCGGTGGCGACGATATTAAACTTCACGGATCGGAGACGGAACTGACACTGAGAGTCAAAACACGGTACTGCGCCGGACGTGTGTGAACGCGCCGGCCGAATTCAAAGTAACGATATTTTTTTGCACTGACACTGAAGCACTGAACTGACGCGGTACTGATACGGCACTGATGTGTGTGAATCGGCCTTTACGCAGCCGCTCACCTCAACATACCGGTACATGCTCAAGCTGTGTTTTAAGAACTTTTCACGGCAACTGATCCATTGGGCCGAAGACCATGTTGCTATACTTGGTCCGCTTTAACTAGGTGTAAGATTGCCACCTTTCCATCTTGAATGCTGAGTTATAACAAGAGAATAACACTATAAATAACACTAGCCTATGGTGTTAGTCACGAAAAAAAAAAAAAAAAAAGGCTGTGGAAAGGATGCAGGACTGTAGTGTTGTTTTATTTTACCACTGAGATGTGGAAACTTGGCAGAAAAAGGACGTAAATCTCCTCCAAGTTATTGTGACTGAACTGTAGTTAACAAATATAGCGTTGTTTCCTTTACGTTTGATGGACATAACCGATCTCCGTGTTCATTGATTACATAAGGTTATTATTGAGTAATGTCATAAGTAGTAATATATGGTTACTGAAATGTTCCTGTTAGTAGTTCATATTTCATCCTCCCGTGTTCCAGAATGCTCAGCAAGAGAGTAACGATACGAGTAGTTTGCTAGTGACTTTCGAGCAATGTTTTTCCTCTAACCCATGTAGGCTGGCCTATATCGTATTTTAATCACCCTTACAAGAGTACGGTATTGCATACTCTCCCGTGTATTTTGCCGTTCTACACGTGTTGTTGCCCACCTCGGCTACCCATGCTGCCCAGCCTACTCAACCCAGTCGTATTACGGTAGCCTCTTCATCCAATCGTATGTATTTCCCATCCAGTATGGTACTTATGTATTAGGTACGTTGGTCTGCCAGTCCACTCAGCTCCTTCAGTCCTAGGGCCTCATTTCTTAACTGTTGGTACGAGACGATTAAATTTAGCTTAGGAGGGTATTCCTGTAGTGGAGTTAATGAAGCTTACATCTGCAATATCCATTTATAAAAGTTTCTGCTGAACAAAAAATCGTGTGGTTGCGGCAACACTAAGTTACCGTACATCCTTGCCCTGAGCGAATTAATCATCTCTATCTATCTATATACCTAGGCTGCTTCCCCCAAGGAAAGGGAGGTAGCCGAGACAGGACGACACACTCCCCATTTACTCATCCATTCAAACACATTCATTCACATCTTAGCCCCAAAGGGGAGAACGGACAGATCCTCACCGCACCACACCGCACAAGGGTCAACTGCGCAATGCAATCAGTGACATCCGCAGCAGGGCCCGACAGTAGAACTGGTTTACCCCTGCCACATCATAACAGACCCATCCCCTTACTTTCCCCGGAAATCACTATGTGCAGCTCTGCCTATTTTGTTCATTTGTTCGTACATTGAACTTAACACCTCTACTTTTGTGACGATTTTATATTTTATTCAGCTTAGGGGACGTCTCAAAGAAAGGGCTATAAACTGCTCATTATTCAATTCAGAACGGCATGGTGACGTCTCCGTTTCATTCATACCAGACAATTATATTCAGTGTAGGGGAGTGACCGCTTGTTGTGAATGGAGTAGTTCATATGAGTGGATTAGTCATTCATGTAGTTTACATCTCCCCCCCCCCCCGTTTGTCAGTCTTGTTACCGCCAGACACTTGTATTCACCATGGGTGAGTTACTACTTGTGAAAAGACTAATTATCCATATCAACTGCTCATTCATCCATGCAGCTGACCCACCTTCAACAGACACTGCCCACTGACGGCAGCCACTTACCACCCACCCCCACCCTCAACCCACGCCCACACTAAGACTCTCTACACCCACACCCTTACCACCTATGCCTACACCCACACCCTTACCACCTATGCCTACACCCCCACCCCATTCACACCCACACCTACCCACATCCACCTGCACCCCCACACCTACTCCCCACATCCCATCCCACCTATACCGACAAAACACAAAGAGTTACGGTACCTTGCACCAGTATCGGTACTAACTGATAATCTGTACGATATCTCTTCATGATTCACCTGTACGCTATTGTCTGTCTCTTGACAATAATACATTATTCGCCGACAGTTACCCATCTGTCCCTTTACATTACCTTCTAATACATTGCTTATCTCTCCCGTCATTAGCTTATCCTCTGTTTACAAACCTTTCCCTCCCTACGCCTTGGCACTGGTAGGCAGTACTTGTCCAAGAATGTCATTAACTTATCCTACAGCGTACAGTAACGTACTACAATACATTATCATTAGGTCTAGCTGTAACATCGGCCACCTGTACGTAAATGTCCGTATATGTACAGTATATGTGTAATTGTCTATTTCTCCTTTAACATTCCCCACCAAGGCCTATTCCAAGACATTACCCACCTTGCCCCTAGACACTGGTTACCTACCCCTGGCTAGGATGAGGTAGAAAACGCCCAAGAACGTGTCTGCCTTACCCCTAACATCAACATCAATTCATTATTCACTCATCAGTCTATACCATACCCTTCACATTACCCACCGTCTCCAGACGTTGCCCACCTATCCCCTGCCACTGGTTACCCTTGGCTAGGCTTCGGTAGGAAATGGCAGAGAATATCGTTGCCTTATATATTACCACACTGTAATGCAGTACATTATTCAATCATATATCTCTCCCGTAGCTCTACCCATTTATCCACAGACACTGCCCACCTTCCCCTAGATACTGCTTACACATGGCTTGACGAAGGCAAAAAGTATGTAGGAATATTTTATTTACCATATCCCCGTTTCTCACTACATTAGACTGGCTTAACTGGCACATAATGCGTCACCATCCTTGTAACATGATCCAGTCAACTCACTCACTCACCTCACCTGCAGACATTGGTTACCCTCGCCTAAGCTTATGTAGAAAAAACAGAAGTAAATTCCGATATAAAAGACCTGAGAATATTGGCGCCTTATCTGAGAACGTGTGAAAATGTAAGCCTCTTCCCCGACACCTCCTCCCAAGATGGCGCGAATGTTGGTGGGAACGAGAGGAAAAAAATACGTGGTAGACTAAAGCAAGCATCCCTGGACACTCCAAATTGGCCAACCCTGTTAAGTTAGACACCCAATTATGGCCGTAAATTGCCTCGATATACGGTAATTGGCACCTGCGACTCAGTTGCCAAATGCCGATTTTTCGAGAGGCGCGGGAGTGGGCTGTGCTGTGGCCGTGCGGTTTGAAGTCGCAGTTATTTTAGTGTTTACAGGCTCAGCTTTCCCACAAATTAAGGTCGCGAGCTTAAAGACTCCACGCGCTGGAATAAATAACGAGGAAATAAGTGGATGCCCCCCAACTCAACAGGACTTAATGTATGGACCATTGTTTCATCCGCTACAAGACCGTACGGAGTTTAACGGTCGGGTAATATTCGCGTTTCTCAGCCACAACTCTTCCCATGGCTCCTGATAACCCGTCACACCTTTCCTGTGCCCCGCCGACACGTCCTGAAGAGCCTGAAGATAAGGAGAGAGACGATAACTGAGACTGGGAGCGTTATCGTAGACATCAAAGCGGCTCCACTTTTGATGGGTAATAAGGGGTCTGTCCGCTTCCTTGCCCGGTGACTTCATATTATGAAAAAAGCTTACCGAACGAATACGAAACTTGCCAGACAACATTTCTCATTTTGTAACATCACATAAATACTTGTTAGTGCCAGCAGAGTTTGAAATATGATCAGAAAATAATGAGAATAGCTTATACTGTGAAATTAAAGTCCTGAAGGAAGCAAGAACGGGAGGGACAACCACACTGGGAGGAGAGGGGTTGGTCACTGGGAATCGTATTCTCGTTGGTTTAGAAGACTTTGTAATACCAATTTTTCAGTGATTTTTCTGCTAGTGACACCTAGAATTACGATACTGATGCAAGTGATGTCAATATAAAAAAATGTCACATCATCAAGGTAGGCTATACAGTGCAAAAATAAATAAATAAGCATGTGGAAGTGCTATGAATTGCCCCAACGAGAATACGGCCGTAGGCTTGTATTTATCTAGGTTCTTGATTTTCAGCATGAACAGATCTCGCTTATCCATAGCAGGTTACTGTTATCAAAAACTTTGTTTTTTTCTTTTCAACTGAATTTCCATTCGTTTGCGAACTGTTTGGCAGAAGTGAAGGCAAGAGTGTAAACAAGCAGTCGTATATGAACAGCCATAGCTTGGGAACGTTTGTAAATATACAACCTTCGTCTGGTTTCGGTGGTGGTGTCCTTCGTCTACTTATCGTCATATGAAACGTTCCCACCAGTTTAAATATTTTTATTGTCTGGGGCGGAGACGAGGGAGGAGAAGGATGTTGCTAAAGTCTTGACGAGGCATGATGGAGGCAGCATCAAGTCAAAGGGTCACTGCACGATCTAGTTTGTAAAGGTGGGGCAGTGTGAGAACCAGTAATTTCTATAGTCTGCTTGCTGGTGCCGCTTCCGGTAATTGAAATCAAACAAGTGTCATGCGTCGGGTCCGAAATTGACTCTCATTCACCGTGGGACGACCCCCCGAGCTTTCCCGCCTTTATTTGAACAGGAAGCTGGTAATGGCTCGTTCTTGGGGGCGACTGGCGAAGGCTTCATGCAGGTTAGGGTAGATTTAATGCGTGAAATTCAAGATGTTTCAATATTTTCCTTGACAATTCCTTCAGTATAATGACGCAGGACAGGTAGGTTTAGTGTGTGAAATTCAAAATGCCGCCCCTGCACCAATATGCAGAACTGCTTCAATCAGGCTCCTAGTATGATTACTGAGGACGGGATTCAGTGCACGAAATTAGAGACGCTGTTGTTCCGTGACTTAGCCTCTAGTACGATTATGACTTCTATTCTACTCTTAAATCGTCTGCAGAGGTAGAGTTAGAATTAAGTTTCCAGTATCACTATAAAAAAATAGTACGATTACCGGTACATGAATTTTACACTTGTTACTGCCATATCATTTTCTTCAGTGTACCAGAAACCACAGTAAACTTTTTGGACGATGGTGTCTATTTCAACAACCAAACGATATATACAGTATATATATATATATATATATATATATATATATATATATATATATATATATATATATATATATATATATGCACGAGGTGCTACCCTAAAGTTCCGTAATCTGAATATTGTAGGAAAATAAGTTACCCTACCTCCTATTGTCGCCTTCGAAGTACGGTAGTTCCCTTGGGCATATGTACAGTGGTCCCAGAGTTTTTTCCACGAGTCCGTGCATCCCTGGAAGGCTTCAGGCAATTCTGTCTGGATCTCCTCAATCGAGTCAAATCGACGCCCTTTCAGTCGTAATTTCAGCTTGGGAAACAGGAAAAAGTCGCAGGGGACAAGGTCAGGCGAATAGGGTGGGTGCATGGGGAATGCCTGCCATCAAGTGACTGGTCGGGAAAGTAAATATTAAATAGTTAGTACGTGCTCTTTTTCAATAACAGCTTCGCGAGAAGCTTTTAGTTTTTGTTATTCTTGTACCCGAGATAACTTTTGGATAATATCGTCGCAACGCATATCAACAACCTCCTACGATCATTTCCTCAGGGTTTATCTCCGTATAGTGCAGTCATCCCTATTGGTGCTGGAGAAGGGCGCCTTCATGTGGTGGTACCGATATAGTCTAATTAGGCGGCTCCACTGCATGGTTATACAAACGTCCCTCGAAAAGAGGACGGTAACTGTAGGTCAGCTCAAGCCTATACAGTCGGCTGGGTTCACATTTCAGATGACCCGGGGGCGAGAACAACAATTTCTAACCTGCCTCGACCAGAGATATCCCAGGCTGTAATCGGGTTAATAATGGCTAGTCTAAGCTGAATAAAATCATCAAGAATTGCACGACCGAAATAAGGATGACATTCCGACTGATGGATTAACATTTTGTGAGTGATGGCGTTACTTGGCGTTTAATTTTTAATGACAAAATATTTCATTCGTCTAAAGGTCACCTGTCACAAGTTAAAGTTAGAAATCTCTAAAGTACACTTCTGTGACGTCAGAAATCCTGAAAATAACATTTACTGACATGGACAAATTTGCCATTGTCCTGCAGAGTCAACTGTATAATTGTCTTACTGATGTACCTTTAATATAATAGTAGGCTATGAAAAGCTACTGCGACATTAAAATGGAAGGAGGTGGGAATTATACATTATATTGCAGATTTTGTACACTAAACACTGATCGAGGCCGTATTACTGATGTAACTTTAAAGAAGTAGGCTATCAAAAGGTACTGTGACATTAAAATGGAAGGAGGTATGAATAGAAACATTAGGCTATATTGCAGATTTCGTACAATGAACACTGACCGAGGTAAATGTTTTGCATGCCAGTCAACAGCTTTAAGCCTATATGCCGACTTATAATAAGTACAGTGCAATATTTTATGCACATCAGATACGGCAGATTTTGCACAAGGTAGTTTGGAATGTGTACAGGTACCGTTAAACATCAGAGCACAGACACCTGCAGTTACAGTCACGTTTTCGAGATAATAGTTTGCTTAACGTGTGTTATGTGGTGCTTGCTTTACGTGACTGACTGCATCCTTATGTGATGCTGTGTTATTACGTAATTATCTCACTGCACTCTTATATACAGTATATAGACTTTGAAGAATGTTTTCTAAACCTGAAGGCGATGATTAAAGGGTTACAAAGCTGTACTTAAACTACCGCCCTCCGATAGCCTATGTCGCTGTGGTAGGCCAAAGCTACAGTACACTAGGCAAGGCAAAGCGTTTGAGTTAGTTTTGTATGAAATAAAAATGCAATTGGTTCTATGGTTACTAAGTTTCGTGTGCGTAAGTTATTTATTTATGACTGCTTGCTCCACCATACCCTTAACTGCCAAGTAACGTTTGAGTGAACAGTAAAGTGAAAAATTCGAAAACAAAATAATCCTGAGCCACAGTAGCGAAGATTGCTATAAATAGTTCTTTATCCTGCAAGTTAGTTGACATCCTTGATAAATACGGTGCCAGTGGTGGTTCGCGTCCATCTGCGTGCTCACGTTGACTCGTGGGCATGCTGAAATGCAGTGTCTCACAGTAGCTGACTGAAACTCTTATTAAGTCTTCGCTGTCATATTCGGAAAAGACTGCTCGTCTAGAAACGTTGAACATCTGAGACGTCACGTAACTTTGGCTAATGTGGGCAGAGATCATTGGTGAAGTGGTACCGAGCTTGAATCGCAATCTTCGTGTACCCCGCGTTTATTCGAAAGTCAAACTTGCGTACATTTAAAGTGGGAGCAGGTAGCTTGCCCTTCTATACACTTGCATATGTTTGCACCCTGTCCGCTGTACCGATGGCATTTACAAATAGTGACACACACAAACATAGCCACTACAACACATCGACCTCCACACTACGTCATTCTTCGAACTGACCCATTCCTCATTCGTACTGCGCCAGCATGAGGAAGGGTTACACGTAGTTATGTCTACCCTCTCCCTCCGAAGAGAAGGCCTGGTCCGCAGTAAACCACATAGTGAACTGTTACAGGTTATCGAAATCGTTTTACCCCTTCACCTGGCAGAAGTTCTTCCACTGAATAAAATGGTCTTACGGTAGCCAAAAATAAGACTAAATGTGTCAACTGAGCCGAGCTCTGTTTTGATCAAGTAATCATGCATTTAAGATCCAGAGTACTTTCTGGACTTAGTACGCACGTAGACAGCTTGGGAGGACCTCAGTAATATACAGTAGCTTACAGTTGAGGGATTATCGCTAAGAGAAGGCGCTCACATACAGTGTCACTGGTCGTGTGTAATTCACCGGGTCGGTCAGGATCACTTGATGATCGTGATCGTCAGCTTTTACCCTCCCGGAGGGGAGCTGAGAGCTCATATTGTCCGATCTAAGGGCAAGGCTGTGACCTTCACACACGCACACACCCGTCTCCATGCTCAAGGGGGACAGTAACCACCCACTTCGTCAGTGAAACTTCGCAACCTAAGCGAGGCTCGAACTCCCGTCTACCAGATGGCAAGCGAGAACGTTACCACTGAGCCAGCGAGCGGTGTGTGTGTGTGTGTGTGTGTGTGTGTGTGTGTGTGTGTGTGTGTCATAAACTTGTGCACTCCGTTACTGATACCATTGGCGGTGTATCGGACCATACTGTGCCCCTGTACAGAACAAGAATAGAGGTTACCGTATCTGATTACCTTTTTCCCCCCGAGTTCAAATTGCCTTTTCTGGAGGGAGGAAGTAATACCCCCCCCCCCTTTTCACTCCAGCTTTCCTTTTGCAGCCAAATATTTTTATTTTATTTTATTCTTGCGCCCCTGCAAACTAATATCGGTTTATGAGAGATCTTGTAGTGAAGGGATTTTTGAAGTTTGTATATGACCCTTCCAGCTCGAAGTCCAAATGATCAAAAGGCAGCAAGAATAAAAAAACACTCCATTGTAGTGAAGGGTTCACGCTGATGTCCTTGGAGGTCATAGTTCACCACGCGTTAGAGAGCTAGCTAGTAGCCTTGCCTCCTCAAACCCAAGGAGTTTTCATAAAGGATGTCAACGAATTCTTACGATGAATAGCGGTAAGTGTCCACAGCAGTGAATAAATGTCAGGAATAATTTTGTGTTGTATTTTCCATTGAAGTGTTGACCTGGGATTGGTTGTGGAGTGCTTGGTGGCCCATCTGTATGAGAGAAGCTAAAGCATAAACAAGCAACTTTATAGGCCGTCCGTCACTGGATTCCTTAACCCAGTACATAATATATATATATATATATATATATATATATATATATATATATATATATATATATATATTCGTTCAGGAGCTAGTGAAATTGCATTTATGAATTGCCTTGCGGGCCTGATCAAATGGTCCTGCGGGCCTTATACGGCCCGGAGGCCGGACGTTCACCACCCCTGGTTTAGCCCGTGGCCTTTGACGCTGCTTCTGTGAGCAAGTCAATAGGCCGGATGCAGCTGGGGAAGGCGACAGGTATTCTGGGTTGTCTGTTGAAATGCTGAAGGCCTCATGTGATATAAGAGTGGGGTTCGTTACTGATCTGAGAAATGCAATTATATACCAGGTATGTGTGTTGTCCCAGATGACTGGCTGAAGATTGATTGTAAATATGCAAAGTACACGAGGAAGGAAGATGCTCTGGAAAGAGAAAATTATGGAGGCGTAAAACTTTTGGACCAGATAATGAAGGTAATAGGGAGAGTTTTGGAAGGTATGATTAGAGAAAGAATGAATATTGATAAGATGCAGTCTGGGTTTATGCCAGGCAAAAGGGCCTCTGATGCCATTTTGAATGATCGACGGCTTCAGGAGAAATATATAGGAAACAAAAGAGAGCTGTACTTTTTTTTTTTTTTTTTTTTAACTTGGAGAAGGCCTTTGACAGAGTACCGTGATGGAAGGTGGGGAATCGGGCAATGAGAATGCTTGGGATCAAGGAATGGCTGGTTAGAGTGGTTATGACCACATATGGGGATGCTCTCACCCAGGTGAGTATGAACTGAGATGTGAATGATGAGTTTTCCGATAACGTTGGCGTGCATCAGGAGTCAGTCTCGAGCCCCTTATTGTTTATCATGGTACACGTGAAGCCTTCTCGCGTGGCTTCAGAAATGAACTCCCATGGGAGATGTTGTATGTCAGTGGTTCTTAACCTTTTTACTATCACGCCCCCTCTAGTAGCTAGTCCTTCCCTCCACGCCCCCCTCTCATCTTCAACCAAATTTACAAAATTCCCTCCCAGATTTAAAGGGAAAAAAAAAAAAAAAAAGGGTGTTTTTAGTCTTTTTATTGAGCGTGAATTCTGTGCAAATAATATAGTCTACCTAGCATATTTAATGAGGTTACTTTCTTACCAATTTATTGAGATACATGACACTGCTTCTTAGCTACCAGGTCTTGAATGCGTGGTCGAATGCCAGAGAATGCACGGTCGAATGCCAGAGAATGCACAACGTACGGTAAGTTCCCTTCAACGTTCAGCCGGTTTCTGTACTTGGTCTTGACAGCAACGAGCATGGAAAGTGCAGCTTCACAAAGATACGTGGATCCAAACATTGTCAGAATCTGAAGAGCCTGATGTGAGATCAGACGGTAAACAGGAAGGTACTTGACCCAGAATTCAAGATCCAGTTCATTAATGCCTTCCTCAGCTGAGGAATTGAACTTTAACTCAAGAAGCCCCTCTTGCACTTCATGTAAAACATCAGCTACTTCAGAATGAAATGGATTCCTGATGAATTTCCAGGCTTCACGCTTCTCATCTATATCTGGGAAGTGTCTGATGAGTTCTTCTTTCATGTCAGTCAGATGAGTGATTATTTATTTCTTTAACTCAGTATCAACGTAACTGTGAATGAGAGCAGAATCCAAGTTACTATAATTGGCTGTATTTCCGTCCTGAATTCGACTTTTCCAGAGGTCGAGTTTGGCCATGAAGGCTCGAATGGTGTCGTAGTGCATGATGATGATGTTTTTTTACATGTAGTTTAAGGCTGATTGCATTGAGCGCTTCGAAGATGTCCACCAGGTAAGCTAGAGATAGCAGAAAGCCTTCAGATTGGAACTTATCATGGAGATCAGCCTTCTGTTGCGAATCTAGAAATATTACTATTTCTCGTAGTTCATAAAGCCTTCCAAGCATGTTTCCTTTTGAAAGCCATCGTACGTTTGTGTGAAAAAGCAATGCTTGATGTTCAAATTCTATATCGTTACACAGTACTTTGAAGAGACGACTGTTTAAGGCTCCAGTTTTGATAAAGTTGACCACCTTGATAGTCACGTTCAGGACATCCCTCATTTCAACAGGTAGAGTTCTGGACGCTAAGGCTTCTCGATGAAGTCTGCAGTGTGTACCTACAGCCGATGGACTTTTTTCTTTCATCCTTATTATGAATTCAGACTGCAGACCAAGCATGGCAGGAGCTCCATCAGTACACACCCCTACCAGCGTGTCACACGAAAGTTGATTTGAGACCACATGAAAGAAGTTTGATAACACATGAAAAATAGCTGCTGCTGTTGTACAACTTTCCACGGGGTGGCATAAGAGGATTTCCTCTTTTACACTATTGCCTGACACGAAACGAGCATCCATCAGCAGCTGAGAACACTGAACGATGTCAGTCGTTTCGTTACACTGGATGGCAAATACGGAGAAACTCTTACTTGGTCGAGAATTTGATCTTTGATGTCTTGAGACATTTCATCGATCCTTCCCTTGACTGTACCGTTTGATAGAGAAATTGGGAAAGCTTGTTTGCACTATCTTTCCCCAGAACGATTTCTGCAGACTTGGTTTTATGAGAGAGACTCCGATGTTATGGCACTTCTTGCTCTGCAGTGAAATTGGCGATCTCATAGGAAGCCTCAACAACCTTTGAAATTTGTTGCCGAAATGCTCCACTGCCATCCATCTTAGTTTGCTTCAAGGATTGTCTTTTTGTTACAAAGAATGCCTTGAGCTTGTTATCTAGAGCAGGATGTGTTGTCCTCAAGTGGCGTTCCAAGCGTGAGGGCCGCATTCCGTCATTGCTCAGTCTTGTAACATATCGCACACGGGGGGACCTTTGTGTCACCCTTTTGGAGGGACACGAATCCAAATCGAATGTATTCGTCAATATACTTCCGCTTCTTTGCACTCATTGGGAATTATTTGATGTGCAGTGGACAACTCAAATCTGTGAGCAAAACATAAGACATGTGTAAGTTAAACATCACGCATGATCATAAACACATGATAAACACAACCACATGATCATTAACAAACACATCATGATCATAAACACTACATGATCATAAGCACATGATGATAAACACAACCACATGATCATTAACGAACACATCATGATCATAAACACCACATGCTGATAATCAAAACCTTATGATCAATAACAAACACAACATGATCATAAACACCACACAGTCATTAACAAACATCACGTGATCATAAACACCACATGATTAATAACATCACATGATCAGAAGCACCACTACATAATCATAAACACCACCACATGATTATTAACAAACACCACAACATTATAGTAAACATCACATCATGATCATAGACGCAGCATGATTTTTAAGAAACAAATCAATATGATCATAAACACATTGCCATAACCACCACATGATTTCAAGCACCACCAACTACTGATTAAATACAATCGGAATTCAAAACTTGCGAATAACAGCAGCACATGCGTGTTCACAAATTCACCAATATACTTTAGGGCTGCTGAAACCATTTTTAGGTAAATATAACAACTGAGATAAAACATACCTCAACAGGCTCAACTGAAGAACTATGTGAAAGAAGAGGAGTATCACTGGTGTGTGTGTGTGGGGGGGGGGGAGGCGACTGACACTGAAGGCCCGGTAGCCGGTAACGCATGAGGACATTTAAATTTAATAAGTACAAAAAATGGTAAGCCTAGTAGCGTATAGGAAACTAAAATTAGGAAAGGCGATACTTTTGTAATAATTTTATAATCATCTCGATATTAGCCACGCTCTTGTTAAGAGAATTGCAAATATAATTAAATTCCTACTTTTTCCCCATGGCTGGGGGCCCCCCCCCCCCCCCCGGAAATATACTCACGCGGCCACGCCCCCCAGGTTAAGAACCTCTGTTGTATGTTGATTTGGTGTTGATTGCAGAGAATGAAAGGGACGCGGAGGAAAGATTTAGGAAGTGGAGAGATGGTATGGGGCACAAGGGCTTAAGAGTAAATGCAGATAAAACAAGTGATTGTATCTAGGGCAGGTGACAGTGCTGTAAAAAAAAAAAGAGGGAGAGTGGCCATGTGCGGTTTGCCACAAGAGAATGGGAAGCAATTCCATCTTTTGCGGTATTTGTGATAAGTGGGTGCATAAGAGGTGTGGTGGTATTAGACGTAGATTTCGAGTTAATGCTGGTTTCGTGTTAGTGGTGTGTCGGGGAGTGCATTGTCGGCGTGAAAGGACTGATCTTGCTGATGAGTCTCTTGAATGTGTGGAAGAGTTTGGTTACCTGGGAGACATGTTAAGTACTGGAGGTGGGGCTGAGCTCTGTGGCTACAGTGAGGAGTGGCTGGAAGAAGTTCGTGCAGCTGTTGCCTCTCCTGACATTGAGAGGGCTCTCTCTCCGTGATTTTTGTATGCGGCATGCGTGAGGAGTGTAATGCTGTATGGTAGTGAGACCTGGACGGTGATGGAAGAGGATACTCGTAGGATCAAACGTACAGAAATGACAATTAGGTGGATGTGTAGTGCGTCCTTGAATGCGAGGCTTTGGGGGTTTAGGTTTACGATGGAAGAGTTGAGAGGAAGGATGAGACTTGAGTGTATTGGTGTTGTGATGTGGAGGGGTAGATTGAGATGATTTGGGCATGTGATGAGGATGGGGGATGACAGGTGGATTCAAGAAAGTGTGAACGTTGGGGGTAGGGTCGCGACAGGCAGACCGAAAAAGACCTGAGACGAGGTCATGAGAGTGTGAACTCAGGGATAAGGGACTGAATAAGGAGGCTGGCAGAGATCGAACAGCATGGACAGCCGTCATTAGGTGCCTAAGGCTGACAAATGCAAGCATGTTGGAGCCTTTATAATTGAAATTAATTTATATATATCATCATCATCATCAGCCGTTGAGGTCCACTGCAGGACCGGCCTATCCCTACCGAAGCAGGGACGATACAGCCAATGTATCTCTACCCAGTGGCTTAGCCTGTCTGGTAGAGATGGTATGTAGGGTGAGAAGTGCTTGTAAGTGTAATTGTAGTGTTGGAGTGGCTTTGGATGTGTGTGTAGTTTGTGAACCGAGTGTAATCGGCCCGCGCAAGCCGCTGGGTGCAAGCATACTTTACGGTATGCGACACTGGTTCAACCCTGATGTCCGCCAAGCAGTACGTGGCCAGGAGAACGCTTCCAAAGTTTTTTTTACCCTGGCGGGGCGCGAACCCTCGCTCTCCTGTGTACGAAAACGCACACTTTACCACTGTACCACAGAGGCTCCAATTTATATATATAGGCTACCATAATAGCTATACATGTAGCGTTATGATCCGTCCCCCTGTCCGCCCCCTACGGCGCATGCGTGGGAGTTGCCAGAGGCCGCCACAAATATGCCATTTGTCCTCTGATCTCTGTAGGGGTAACATGATCGCAGCCTCTCGCCCTTTGTTTACAAACGGCAAATGGTCATTCCGGCTTCTCTTATCATTCGTCTCAAAGCTTTCTCGGGTAGTTTCCGCCCTTAAATTAAATTAGATTAGGCGGAAAGCAGTAAAAATTCGAATTTCTAAGGTATGAATGAGTTAGGTTGGATAAACATAGATATAATTAATCATCTGGGGACGAGTTATCTAATCTGTTAGGCGTGAGGATTGCCTTAGCTTTGTATCTTTACGGGAATGAGTCAAGCTCGTACTGTCCCGTGTATTAAACCATTTTTATCATACATATCCTTGAAATTATAAGTAGTCTGGGCACGCACTACCTCATTCTGTTGTGCATTCCACTGATCAATTGTCCTATTAGGGAAACTGAATTTCCTTACATCTTTATCACCTCTCTTTTTATGCTGTATTTTGCAATGTCCTCTTGCTGATGCTTCACACATATGGTATATATTCATTTATGTCTATTTTCTGTTCCCCTGATATGCATTTATATAGCATAATCATGTCTCCCCCTCCTCTCCTGCAGTGTTGGTAAATTCAATCTTTCCAGTCTTTCTCAGTAACTTAAATCCCTTAAGCTTGGTACCCATCTTGTAGTGGCCCGTTGTACTTTTTCAATCTTATCTGTGTTTTTTGAGATGAGGATTCCAGACTACTGTGATGCATACTCCAGAGTTGGTCTGATGAATATCTTCCTCAGCATATCTTCATTTATATATGTGAATGCTATTCTCATATTAGCAAGCAATGTATACAGGTTTCGTACCTTCTCACTGATGTGATCATCAGGAGATAGTCTGTTACTGATAATTACTCCTAGGTCCTTCTCCTTTTCTGATATGTGTAGGGTTGATCTCCCTAACTTATAATACCAATCTGGTCTTTTCTCACTTTTACCTAATTTTATTACATGACACTTATCCACATTAAATTCCATTTGCCATTTATTGCTCCATTCATGAAGCTTGTTCAATTCCTCTTGCGGCTCTTTGCAAGAATCTATGTTAGTAATTTTCTTTTGAATTTTTGCATCATCTGCAAACATATTTAGATAGCTTCCATTTCCAATATTACTGTCTATGTCATTTATATATCCTAAAAACATAATATACTAAAAACATAACTGAGCCCTGTGGAACTCCGCTGGTCACTTCCCTCCATGATGAGTAATTTCCCCTTAATATTTTGTTCTCATTTCCCTTTTTCTGAGAAAATCCTGCATCCAACAATGGAGATTGCCTTGGATACCTCCTTGATGGTACAGTTTCCATAAAAGTCTTTGGTGCGGTACTCTGTCAAATGCTTTCTTAAAATCTAAATAGATACTGTCCACCTATCCTTCTCTTTTCTGTAATGTTTCTCTAACTTTGTCATAATTGCTTAGAAGATTAGTAACACATGATTTTCCCTTCCTAAAACCGAACTGCCTCTCTTTTATCATACCATGTTCTAGATGTTTTACCCAAACTTCCCTTATCAGCTTTTCTAGTATCTTACAACACTGGTCAGTGATACTGGTCTGTAGCTGAGTAGTTCTCATTGTGTTAAATTTGTCTAGTGTACAGGTATTTGTAGACCTCACAGGTGGTTAAGAGGGATGAGTAAAGGACTCATGAATGGAATGGAATGAAATGGAATGGAATAATTAAAAAAAAAAAAAAAAGGAAAGCGAGCACCAAGCCACTCAATGACTAAGTTTCCCCCTGGGGAGGGGGGGATAGAATACCTCCTCAGTATCCCTGCTTGTCGTAAAAACCGTCTAAAAGGGGCACTTTAATCTTCATCCTTCCTCTTTTCCCCCTCTGCTTCTTGTACTTTATCTGTCCCACCTCTCTGCCTTATATTTTCACTTTAATACCCACCCAACTCCTATTGTAGTGCCATATAGTCATTGACTGGCTTGGTGCTCGCTTTCCTTTTTTTTTTTTTTTTTTTTTTATCATTCCATTCAGTGACTAAGTTATATGGCACTAACTTGGGTGGGTATTGAATAAATATGGCAGAGAGGTGGAACAGATAAAGTACAAGAAACAGAGGGGGAGAAGGGGAAGGATTTTTAGTGGGCTTTTACGACAAGCAGGGATACTGAGGAAGTATTCTATCCCCCCCTCCCCGAGGGGAAAGGATTCGTGAGATAACCGTGACTGGGAGCTGGCTTAGTTTCCATTGATAGTACCCCTCCGGGGAGGGGGGACAGAATACTTCCTCAGTATCCCTGCTTGTGGCAAAAGGGGCATTTTAATCTCCATCCTTCCCCTCTTCCCACTCTGCTCCTGTACTTTATCTGTCTTACCTCTCTGCCTTACATTTTCACTTTAATACCCACCAAACCCTCTTCCATTATAGTGCCATGTAGTCATTGTTTTAGCTTGGTACTGGCGCTTATTATTCACCTCCTCTTGTACTTCATGTGTCTTATCTCTCAGCCTTATAGTTTCACTTTAATAACCACCCAACCCCCTTCCACCTCAATGCCATATTTTCATTGGCTTGGTGCTAACGTTTGCTTTTTTTTTTTTTTTTTTTTTTTTTTTTTTACTGTATTCAATGTATTTCCACTGATAGTACAGTATATAAATATATCCTGTGCTACTGGACACGACAGGATTTATGTTACTGCACATGTGTGCAGATTTCAATAAACGATTGGTATTAAAATATGCCAATCAGTGATGTGTAGTAATGTACCCAATGTGCTGAATAACCTAACTTAGGATTTTTTTTTTTTCCCATAACAACTAGTATCTGAAGTGATCTCAGTACCGTAACTGATAAGGGTTTTTACTTTATCATTATCCATTGAATCAGTAGCAGTGCTGTAACAGTGTGAACAGCAAACTTCACTAAGCATACCCTACTGGAGTGCATACTGTTTTCATAGTGTTTGGAGTTCAAAGTACTTTTCCATAAATGAAATTTAGAGGCTAATTTTTATTTCACATTGACTGAACTTGAACTATAGTGGACTTGCCTAACACTCTTATATGAGATTTCTCAAAACCAAAGGGAGATGTAAGATTTCTCAAACTAAAGGGATTGGATTGGATAATTGGAAAAAAAAGGAAAAGGAAAAGCCAGCACCAAGCCACTTATTGACTCTATGGCATTTAAAAGGAGTTGGGTGGGTATTAAAGTGAATATATAACGCAGAGAGGAAGCTATCTAAGTATGTTTGCAGATGATGCAAAAATTCAAAAGAAAATTACTAACATAGATTCTTGCAAAGAGTTGCAAGAGGAATGGAACAAGCTTCATGAATGGAGCAATAAATGGCAAATGGAATTTAATGTGGATAAGTGTCATGTAATAAAATTTGGTAAAAGTGAGAAAAGACCAGATTGGTATTATAAGTTAGGAAGATCAACCCTACACATATCAGAAAAGGAGAAGGACCTAGGAGTAATTATCAGTAACAGACTATCTCCTGATGATCACATCAGTGAGAGGGTAAGAAACATGTATACATTGCTTGCTAATATGAGAAT